>NC_091990.1:78802850-79098297 GCF_044704955.1 Pristiophorus japonicus
CCCAGCCTCTCTCTCTCCCCCAGACTCTCACTCTCTCTCCACCCAGCCTCTCTCTCTCCCCCTGGCCTCTCTCTCTCCCCCAGCCTCTCTCTCTCCCGTTGGCCTCTCTCTCTCCCCCAGCCTCTCTCTCTCCCGAGGCCTCTCTCTCTCCCCCCAGACTCTCTCTCTCCCCCCAGCCACTCTCTCTCTCCCCCAGACACTCTCTCTCTGCCCCCAGCCTCTCTCTCTCCTCCAGCCTCTCTCTCTTCCCCAGCCTCTCTCACTCTCTCTACCCCAGCCTCTCTCTCTCTCTCCCCCCAGACTCTCTCACTCTCTCTCCACCCGGCCTCTCTCTCTCCCCCTGGCCTCTCTCTCTCCCCCAGCCTCTCTCTCTCTCCCCCAGCCTCTCTCTCTCTCTCTCCCCCAGCCTCTCTCTCTCTCTCCCCCAGCCTCTCTCTCTCTCTCTCTCCCCCAGCCTCTCTCTGTCACTCCCCCAGCCTATCTCTCTCTCCCCCCAGCCTCTCTCTCTCCCCCAGCCTCTCTCACTCTCTCTACCCCAGCCTCTCTCTCTCTCTCCCTCCAGACTCTCTCACTCTCTCTCCACCCGGCCTCTCTCTCTCCCCCTGGCCTCTCTCTCTCCCACCAGCATCTCTCTCTCCGTCCAGCCTCTCTCACTCTCTCTACCCCAGCCTCTCTCTCTCTCTCCCCCCAGATTCTCTCACTCTCTCTCCACCCGGCCTCTCCTCTCCCCCTGGCCTCATCTCTCTCCTCCAGCCTCTCTCTCTCCCCCAGCCTCTCTCTCTCCCCTCAGTCTCTCTCTCTCCCTCCCAGCCTCTCTCTCTCCTCCCAGCCTCTCTCTCTCCCCCTGGCTTCTCTCTCTCCCCCAGCCTCTGACTCCCTGTCTCTGTCCCGGGATGATGTGATGGTCAGTGTGACACTCTCTCTCTCTCTGTCGTGGGATAAGGAGATGGTCAGTGTGAAACTCTCTCTCATTCTGTCCCGGGATGAGGTGATGGTCAGTGTGACTCTCTCTTTCTCTGTCATGGGAGAAGGAGATGGTCAGTGTGACTATCTCTCTCTTCTTGTCCCGGGATGAGGTGATGGTCAGTGTGACACTCTCTCTCTATCTGTCCTGGGATGAGGTGATGATCAGTGTGACTCTCTGTCCCTGTCCAGGGTTGAGATGATGGTCAGTGTGTTTGTCTCTCTCTCTCTACCTGTCCCGTGATGAGGTGATGGTCAGTGTGACTCTCTCTCCCCGTCCTGGGTTGAGGTGATGGTCAGTGTGACACTCTCTCTGTTCCGGGATGAGGTGATGGTCAGTGTGACTCTCTCTCTCCGTCCTGGGTTGAGGTGATGGTCAGTGTGACACTCTCTCTGTTCCGGGATGAGGTAATGGTCAGTGTGACACTCACTTTCTCTGTTCCGGAATGAGGTAATGGTCAATGTGACACTCTCTCTCTCTGTTCCGGAATGAGATGATGGTCAGTGTGACTCTCTCGCTCCCTGTCCCGGGATGAGGTGATGGTCAGTGTGACTCTCTGTCGCCATGTCCAGGGATGAGATGATGGTCAGTGTGACTCTGTCTCGCTGTGTCCCGGGATGATGTGATGGTCAGTGTGACTCTCTCTCTCTCCCTGTCCCGGGATGAGGTGATGGTCAGTGTAACTCACTCTCGCTCCCTGTTCCGGGATGAGGTGATGGTCAGTGTGACTCTCTCACTCCCTGTCCCGGGATGAGGTTATTGTCAGTGTAACTCTCTTTTCCCATCCCGGGATGAGGTGACGGTTAGTGTGACTCTCTCTCTCTTTCCCGGGATGAGGTGATGGTCAGTGTTACTCTCTCTCTCTCTGTCCCAGGATGCGGTGATGGTCAGTGTGACTGTCTCTCTCTGTCCTGGAATGAGGTGATCGTCAGTGTGACTCTCTCTCTCAGTCCCGGGATGAGGTGATGGTCAGTGTGACTCTCTCTCACTCCCTGTCCCGGGATGAGGTGATGGTCAGTGTGACTCTCTCTCTCTGTCCTGGGATGAGGTGATGGTCAGTGTGACTCTCTCTCTCCATCCTGGGATGAGGTGATGGTCAGTGAGTATCTCTCTCTCTCTCCCTGTCCCGGGATGAGGTGATGGTCAGTGTGACTCCCTCTCTCCGTCCCGGGATGAGGTGATGGTCAATGTGACTCTCTCTCTCCCTGTCCAGGGATGAGGTGATGGTCAGTGTGACTCTCTCTCTATTCCTGTCCCGGGATGAGGTGATGGTCAGTGTGACACTCTCTCTCTCTGTTCCGGGATGAGGTGATGGTCAGTGTGACTCTCTCGCTCCCTGTCCCGGCATGAGGTGATGGTCAGTGTGACTCTCTGTCTCCGTGTCCAGGAATGAGGCGATGGTCAGTGTGACTCTCTCTCTCCCTGACCAGCGATGAGGTGATGGTCAGTGTGACTCTATCTCCCTGTCCCGGGATGAGGTGACGGTCAGTGTGACTCTCTCTCTCTCTCTCTGTCCCAGGATGAGGTGATGGTCAGTGTGACTCTCTCTCTCTGTCCCGGGATGAGGTGATGGTCAATGTGACTCTCTCTCTCCCTGTACCGGGATGAGGTGATGGTCAGTGTGACTCTATCTTTCTGTCCCTGGATGAGGTGACGGTCAGTGTGACTCTCTCTCTCTGTCCCGGGATGAGGTGATGGTCAGTGTGACTCTGCCTCTTCCTGTCCAGGGATAAGCTGATGATCAGTGTGACTCTCACTCACTTTCTGTCCCGGGATGAGGTGATGGTCAGTGTGACTCTCTCTTTCTCTGTCATGGGAGAAGGAGATGGTCAGTATGACTCTCTGTCCCTGTCCAGGGTTGAGATGATGGTCAGTGTGTTTGTCTCTCTCTCTCTACCTGTTCTGGGATGAGGTGATGGTCAGTGTGACTCTCTGTCCCTGTCTCGGGATGAGGTGATGGTCAGTGTGACTCTCTCGCTCCCTGTCCCGGGATGAGGTGATGGTCAGTGTGACTCTCTGTCTCCATGTCCAGGGATGAGATGATGGTCAGTGTGACTCTCTCTCGCTGTGTTGCGGGATGAGGTGATGGTCAGTGTTACTCTCTCTTTCTCTGTCCCGGGATGCGGTGATGATCAGTGTGACTCTCTATCGCTGTGTCCCGGGATGAGTTGATGGTCAGTGTCACTCTCTCTCTCTCCCTGTCCCGGGATGAGGTGATGGTCAGTGTGACTCTCTCGCTCCCTGTCCCGGGATGAGGTGATGGTCACTGTGACTCTCTGTCTCCATGTCCAGGGATGAGATGATGGTCAGTGTGACTCTCTCTCGCTGTGTTGCGGGATGAGGTGATGGTCAGTGTTACTCTCTCTTTCTCTGTCCCGGGATGCGGTGATGATCAGTGTGACTGTCTCTCTCTGTCCCGGAATGAGGTGATGGTCAGTGTGACTCTCTCTCTCTGTCCCAGGATAAGGTGATGGTCAGTGTGGCTCTCTCTCTCTCTCTCTCTCTGTCCCGGGATTAGGTGATGGTGACTCTCTCTCTCTCTGTCGTGGGATAAGGAGATGGTCAGTGTGACGCTCAATCTCTTTCTGTCCCGGGATGAGGTGATGGTCAGTATGACGCTCTCCTTGTCCCGGGATGAGGTGATGGTCAGTGTGACACTCTCTCTCTATCTGTCCTGGGATGAGGTGATGGTTAGTGTGACTCTCTCTCACTGCCTGTCCCGGGATGAGGTGATGGTCAGTGTGACTCTCTCTCTCTGTACCGGGATGAGGTGATGATCAGTGTTACTCTCTGTCACGGGATGAGGTGATGGTCAGCGTGACTCTCTCTCTCTCTGTCCCGGGATGAGGTGATTGTCAGTGTGACACTCTCTCTCTTTCTGTCTCGGGATGAGGTGATGGTCAGTGTGACTCTCTCTCCCCATCCCGGGATGAGGTGATGGTCAGTGTGACTCTCCCTCTCTGTACCGGGATGAGGTGATGGACAGTGTGACTCTCTGTCACGGGATGAGGTGATGGTCAGTGTGACTCTCTCTCTCTCTGTCCCGGGATGAGGTGATGGTAAGTGTGAATCTTTCCCTGTCCCGGGATGAGGTGATGGTCAGTGTGACTCTCTCTCCCTGTCCCGGGATGAGGTGATGGTCAGCGCGACTCTCTCTCTCTCTGTCCCGGGATGAGGTGATTGTCAGAGTGACACTCTCTCTCTTTCTGTCCCGGGATGAGGTGATGGTCAGTGTGACCCTCTCTCTCTCCCTGTCCCGGGATGAGGTGATGGTCAGTTTGACTCTCTCTCTCTCTATCCCGGGATGAGGTGATGGTCAGTGTGACTCTCTCTCTCTGTGTCCGGGATGAGGTGATGGTCAGTGTGACTCTCTCTCCCTGTCCCGGGATGAGGTGATGGTCAGTGTGACACTCTCTCGCTGTGTCCCGGGATGAGGTGAGCGTCAGTGTGACTCTCTCTCACTCCCTGTCCCGGGATGAGGTGATGGTCAGTGTGACTCTCTTGCCCCATCCCGGGATGAGGTGAACGTCGGTGTGACTCTGTCTCTCTGTCCCGGGATGAGGTGATGGTCAGTGTGACTCTCTCTCTCTCTGTCCCGGGATAAGGTGATGGTCAGTGTGACTCTCTCCCTCCCTGTCCGGGATGAGGTGATGTTCAGTGTGACCCTCTCTCTCTCTCTCCCGGGATGAGGTGATGATCAGTGTTACTCTCTGTCACGGCATGAGGTGATGGTCAGTATGACTCTCTCACTGTCCCGGGATGAGGTGGTGGTCAGTGTGACTCTCTCTCTCTGTCCGGGGATGAGGTGATGGTCAGTGTGACTCTCTCTCCCTGTCCCGGGATGAGGTGATGGTCAGTGTGACTCTCTCTCCCCATCCCGGGATGAGGTGATGGTCAGTGTGACTCTCTCTCTCTCTGTCCCGGGATGAGATGATGGTCAGTGTGACTCTCTCCCTCCCTGTCCGGGATGAGATGATGTTCAGTGTGACCCTCTCTCTCTCTCTCCCGGGATGAGGTGATGATCAGTGTTACTCACTGTCACGGGATGAGGTGATGGTCAGTATGACTCTCACACTGTCCCGGGATGAGGTGGTGGTCAGTGTGACTCTCTCTCTCTGTCTGGGGATGAGGTGATGGTCAGTGTGACTCTCTCTCCCTGTCCCGGGATGAGGTGATGGTCAGTGTGACTCTCTCTCCCCATCCCGGGATGAGGTGATGGTCAGTGTGACTCTCTCTCCCTGTCCCGGGATGAGGTGATGATCTGTGTGAACCTCTCTCGCTGTGTCCCGGGATGAGGTGAGCGTCAGTGTGACTCTCTCTCACTCCCTGTCCCGCGATGAAGTGATGGTCAGTGTGACTCTCTCGCCCCATCCCGGGATGAGGTGAACGTCAGTGTGACTCTCTCTCTGTCCGGGATGAGGTGATATTCAGCGTGACTCACTCTCTCTCTGTCCTGCGATGAGGTGATGGTCAGTGTGACTCTCTCTCCCCGTCCCGGGATGAGGTGATGGTCAGTGTGACTCTATCTCTCTCTGTCCCGGGAAGAGGTGATGGTCAGTGTGACTCTCTCTCTCTGTCCCGGGAAGAGGTGATGGTCAGTGTGACTCTCTCTCTCTGTCCCGGGATGAGGTGATGGTCAGTGTGACTCTCTCTCTCTGACCCAGGATGAGGTGATGGTCAGTGCGGCTCTCGTTCTCTCTCTCTCTCTGTCCCGGGATGAGGTGATGGTCAGTGTGACACTCTCTCTCGATCTGTCCTGGGATGAGGTGATGGTCAGTGTGACTCTCTGTCCCTGTCCAGGGTTGATATGATGGTCAGTGTGTCTCTCTCTCTCTCCATCTGTCCTGGGATGAGATGATGGTCAGTGTGACTCTCTGTCCCTGTCTCGGGATGAGGTGATGGTCAGTGTGAATCTCTCCCTGTCCCGGGATGAGGTGATGGTCAGTGTGACTCTCTCACACTCTGTCCCAGAATGAGGTGATGGTCAGTGTGACTCTCTCTCTGTCCCGGGATGACGTGATGGTCAGTGTGACTCTCTCTCCCTGTCCCGGGATGAGGTGATGGTCAGCGCGACTCTCTCTCTCTCTGTCCCGGGATGAGGTGATTGTCAGAGTGACACTCTCTCTCTTTCTGTCCCGGGATGAGGTGATGGTCAGTGTGACCCTCTCTCTCTCCCTGTCCCGGGATGAGGTGATGGTCAGTTTGACTCTCTCTCTCTCTATCCCGGGATGAGGTGATGGTCAGTGTGACTCTCTCTCCCTGTCCCGGGATGAGGTGATGGTCAGTGTGACTCTCTCCCTCCCTGTCCGGGATGAGGTGATGTTCAGTGTGACCCTCTCTCTCTCTCTCCCGGGATGCGGTGATGGTCAGTATGACTCTCTCACTGTCCCGGGATGAGGTGGTGGTCAGTGTGACTCTCTCTCTCTGTCCCGGGATGAGGTGATGGTCAGTGTGGCTCTCTCACTCTCTCTCTCTCCCTCTGTCCCGGCATGATGTAATGGTCAGTGTGACTCTCTCTCTCTGTCCGGGATGAGGTGATGGTCAGTATGACTCTCTCTCCCTGTCCCGGGATGAGGTGATGGTCAGTGTGACTCTCTCTCCCTGTCCCGGGATGAGGTGATGGTCAGTGTGACTCTCTCTCCCCATCCCGGGATGAGGTGATGGTCAGTGTGACTCTATCTCTCTCTGTCCCGGGAAGAGGTGATGGTCAGTGTGACTCTCTCTCTCTCTGTCCCGGGATGAGGTGATGGTCAGTGTGACTCTCTCCCTCCCTGTCCGGGATGAGATGATGTTCAGTGTGACCCTCTCTCTCTCTCTCCCGGGATGAGGTGATGATCAGTGTTACTCACTGTCACGGGATGAGGTGATGGTCAGTATGACTCTCACACTGTCCCGGGATGAGGTGGTGGTCAGTGTGACTCTCTCTCTCTGTCTGGGGATGAGGTGATGGTCAGTGTGACTCTCTCTCCCTGTCCCGGGATGAGGTGATGGTCTGTGTGAACCTCTCTCTCTGTGTCCCGGGATGAGGTGAGCGTCAGTGTGACTCTCTCTCACTCCCTGTCCCGGGATGAAGTGATGGTCAGTGTGACTCTCTCGCCCCATCCCGGGATGAGGTGAACGTCAGTGTGACTCTCTCTCTGTCCGGGATGAGGTGATATTCAGCGTGACTCACTCTCTCTCTGTCCCGGGATGAGGTGATGGTCAGTGTGACACTCTCACTGTCCCAGGATGAGGTGATGCTCAGTGTGACTCTCTCTCTCCCTGTCCTGCGATGAGGTGATGGTCAGTGTGACTCTCTCTCCCCATCCCGGGATGAGTTGATGGTCAGTGTGACTCTATCTCTCTCTGTCCCGGGAAGAGGTGATGGTCAGTGTGACTCTCTCTCTCTGTCCCGGGATGAGGTGATGGTCAGTGTGACTCTCTCTCTCTGACCCAGGATGAGGTGATGGTCAGTGCGGCTCTCGCTCTCTCTCTCTCTCTGTCCCGGGATGAGGTGATGGTCAGTGTGACACTCTCTCTCGATCTGTCCTGGGATGAGGTGATGGTCAGTGTGACTCTCTGTCCCTGTCCAGGGTTGATATGATGGTCAGTGTGTCTCTCTCTCTCTCCATCTGTCCTGGGATGAGATGATGGTCAGTGTGACTCTCTGTCCCTGTCTCGGGATGAGGTGATGGTCAGTGTGACTCTCTCTCCCTGTCCCGGGATGAGGTGATGGTCAGTGTGAATCTCTCCCTGTCCCGGGATGAGGTGATGGTCAGTGTGACTCTCTCACACTCTGTCCCAGAATGAGGTGATGGTCAGTGTGACTCTCTCTCTGTCCCAGGATGACGTGATGGTCAGTGTGACTCTCTCTCCCTGTCCCGGGATGAGGTGATGGTCAGCGTGACTCTCTCTCTCTCTGTCCCGGGATGAGGTGATTGTCAGTGTGACACTCTCTCTCTTTCTGTCCCGGGATGAGGTGATGGTCAGTGTGACTCTCTCTCCCCATCCCGGGATGAGGTGATGGTCAGTGTGACTCTCTCTCTCTGTACCGGGATGAGGTGATGGACAGTGTGACTCTCTGTCACGGGATGAGGTGATGGTTAGTGTGACTCTCTCTCTCTCTGTCCCGGGATGAGGTGATGGTAAGTGTGAATCTTTCCCTGTCCCGGGATGAGGTGATGGTCAGTGTGACTCTCTCTCCCTGTCCCGGGATGAGGTGATGGTCAGCGCGACTCTCTCTCTCTCTGTCCCGGGATGAGGTGATTGTCAGAGTGACACTCTCTCTCTTTCTGTCCCGGGATGAGGTGATGGTCAGTGTGACCCTCTCTCTCTCCCTGTCCCGGGATGAGGTGATGGTCAGTTTGACTCTCTCTCTCTCTATCCCGGGATGAGGTGATGGTCAGTGTGACTCTCTCTCCCTGTCCCGGGATGAGGTGATGGTCAGTGTGACTCTCTCCCTCCCTGTCCGGGATGAGGTGATGTTCAGTGTGACCCTCTCTCTCTCTCTCCCGGGATGCGGTGATGGTCAGTATGACTCTCTCACTGTCCCGGGATGAGGTGGTGGTCAGTGTGACTCTCTCTCTCTGTCCCGGGATGAGGTGATGGTCAGTGTGGCTCTCTCACTCTCTCTCTCTCTCTCTGTCCCGGCATGATGTGATGGTCAGTGTGACACTCTCTCTCTGTCCCGGGATGAGGTGATGGTCTGTGTGAACCTCTCTCGCTGTGTCCCGGGATGAGGTGAGCGTCAGTGTGACTCTCTCTCACTCCCTGTCCCGCGATGAAGTGATGGTCAGTGTGACTCTCTCGCCCCATCCCGGGATGAGGTGAACGTCAGTGTGACTCTCTCTCTGTCCGGGATGAGGTGATATTCAGCGTGACTCACTCTCTCTCTGTCCCGGGATGAGGTGATGGTCAGTGTGACACTCTCACTGTCCCAGGATGAGGTGATGCTCAGTGTGACTCTCTCTCTCCCTGTCCTGCGATGAGGTGATGGTCAGTGTGACTCTCTCTCCTCATCCCGGGATGAGTTGATGGTCAGTGTGACTCTATCTCTCTCTGTCCCGGGAAGAGGTGATGGTCAGTGTGACTCTCTCTCTCTGTCCCGGGATGAGGTGATGGTCAGTGTGACTCTCTCTCTCTGACCCAGGATGAGGTGATGGTCAGTGCGGCTCTCGCTCTCTCTCTCTCTCTGTCCCGGGATGAGGTGATGGTCAGTGTGACACTCTCTCTCGATCTGTCCTGGGATGAGGTGATGGTCAGTGTGACTCTCTGTCCCTGTCCAGGATTGATATGATGGTCAGTGTGTCTCTCTCTCTCTCCATCTGTCCTGGGATGAGATGATGGTCAGTGTGACTCTCTGTCCCTGTCTCGGGATGAGGTGATGGTCAGTGTGACTCTCTCTCCCTGTCCCGGGATGAGGTGATGGTCAGTGTGAATCTCTCCCTGTCCCGGGATGAGGTGATGGTCAGTGTGACTCTCTCACACTCTGTCCCAGAATGAGGTGATGGTCAGTGTGACTCTCTCTCTGTCCCAGGATGACGTGATGGTCAGTGTGACTCTCTCTCCCTGTCCCGGGATGAGGTGATGGTCAGCGTGACTCTCTCTCTCTCTGTCCCGGGATGAGGTGATTGTCAGTGTGACACTCTCTCTCTTTCTGTCCCGGGATGAGGTGATGGTCAGTGTGACTCTCTCTCCCCATCCCGGGATGAGGTGATGGTCAGTGTGACTCTCTCTCTCTGTACCGGGATGAGGTGATGGACAGTGTGACTCTCTGTCACGGGATGAGGTGATGGTTAGTGTGACTCTCTCTCTCTCTGTCCCGGGATGAGGTGATGGTAAGTGTGAATCTTTCCCTGTCCCGGGATGAGGTGATGGTCAGTGTGACTCTCTCTCCCTGTCCCGGGATGAGGTGATTGTCAGAGTGACACTCTCTCTCTTTCTGTCCCGGGATGAGGTGATGGTCAGTGTGACCCTCTCTCTCTCCCTGTCCCGGGATGAGGTGATGGTCAGTTTGACTCTCTCTCTCTCTATCCCGGGATGAGGTGATGGTCAGTGTGACTCTCTCTCCCTGTCCCGGGATGAGGTGATGGTCAGTGTGACTCTCTCCCTCCCTGTCCGGGATGAGGTGATGTTCAGTGTGACCCTCTCTCTCTCTCTCCCGGGATGCGGTGATGGTCAGTATGACTCTCTCACTGTCCCGGGATGAGGTGGTGGTCAGTGTGACTCTCTCTCTCTGTCCCGGGATGAGGTGATGGTCAGTGTGGCTCTCTCACTCTCTCTCTCTCTCTCTGTCCCGGCATGATGTGATGGTCAGTGTGACTCTCTCTCTCTGTCCGGGATGAGGTGATGGTCAGTGTGACTCTCTCTCCCTGTCCCGGGATGAGGTGATGGTCAGTGTGACTCTCTCTCCCCATCCCGGGATGAGGTGATGGTCAGTGTGACTCTCTCTCTCCCTGTCCCGGGATGAGGTGAAGGTCAGTGTGACTCTCTCTCTCTGTCCAGGGATGAGATGATGGTCAGTGTGACTCTCTCCCTCCCTGTCCGGGATGAGGTGATGGTCAGTGTGACTCTCTCTCTCTGTCCCGGGATGAGATGATGGTCAGCGTGTCTCTCTCTCTCTCTCTCTCTCTCTCAGTCCCAGGATGAGGTGATGGTCAGTGTGACTCTCTCTCTCTCTGTCCCAGGATGAGATGATGGTCAGTGTGACTCTCTCCCTCCCTGTCCGGGATGAGGTGATGGTCAGTGTGACTCTCTCTCTGTCCCGGGATGAGGTGATGGTCAGTGTGACTCTCTCTCTCCCTGTCCCATGATGAGGTGATGGTCAGTGTGACTCTCTCTCTCTGTACCGGGATGAGGTGATGATCAGTGTTACTCTCTGTCACGGGATGAGGTGATGGTCAGTGTGACTCTCTCTCCCTGTCCCGGGATGAGGTGATGGTCAGTGTGACTCTCTCTCCCTGTCCCGGGATGAGGTGATGGTCAGTTTGACCATCTCTCCACATCCCGGGATGAGGTGATGGTTAGTGTGACTCTCTCTCACTCTGTACCAGAATGAGGTGATGGTCAGTGTGACTCTCTCCCTCCCTGTTCAGGATGAGGTGATGGTCAGTGTGACTCTCTCTCTCTGTCCCGGAATGAGGTGATGGTCAGTGTGACTCTCTCTCTCTGTCCCAGGATGAGGTGATGGTCAGTGCGGCTCTCTCTCTCTCTCTCTCTCTCTGTCCCGGGATGAGGTGATGGTGACTCTCTCTCTCTCTCTGTCGTGGGATAAGGAGATGGTCAGTGTGACTCTCTCTCTCTCTCTGTCCCGGGATGAGGTGATGGTGACTCTCTCTCTCTCTGTCGTGGGATAAGGAGATGGTCAGTGTGACTCTCTGTCCCTGTCCAGGGTTGATATGATGGTCAGTGTGTCTCTCTCTCTCTCTATCTGTCCTGGGATGAGGTGATCGTCAGTGTGACTCTCTGTCCCTGTCTCGCGATGAGGTGATGGTCAGTGTGACTCTCTCTCCCTGTCCCGGGATGAGGTGATGGTCAGTGTGAATCTCTCCCTGTCCCGGGATGAGGTGATGGTCAGTGTGACTCTCTCTCCCTGTCCCGGGATGAGGTGATGGTCAGTGTGACCATCTCTCCACACCCCGGGATGAGGTGATGGTCAGTGTGACTCTCTCTCACTCTATCCCAGAATGAGGTGATGGTCAGTGTGACTCTCTCTCTCTCTGTCCCAGGATGAGATGATGGTTAGTGTGACTCTCTCCCTCCCTGTCCAGGATGAGGTGATGGTCAGTGTGACTCTCTCTCTCTGTCCCGGGATGAGGTGATGGTCAGTGTGACTCTCTCTCTCTGTCCCAGGATAAGGTGATGGTCAGTGTGGCTCTCTCTCTCTCTCTCTCTCTCTCTCTCTGTCCCGGGATTAGGTGATGGTGACTCTCTCTCTCTCTGTCGTGGGATAAGGAGATGGTCAGTGTGACTCTCTCTCTCTTTCTGTCCCGGGATGAGGTGATGGTCAGTATGACGCTCTCCTTGTCCCGGGATGAGGTGATGGTCAGTGTGACACTCTCTCTCTATCTGTCCTGGGATGAGGTGATGGTTAGTGTGACTCTCTCTCACTGCCTGTCCCGGGATGAGGTGATGGTCAGTGTGACTCTCTCTCTCTGTACCGGGATGAGGTGATGATCAGTGTTACTCTCTGTCACGGGATGAGGTGATGGTCAGTGTGACTCTCTCACTGTCCCAGGATGAGGTGATGATTAGTGTGACTCTCTTTCTCCATGTCCTGCGATGAGGTGATGGTCAGTGTGACTCTCTCTCCCCATCCCGGGATGAGTTGATGGTCAGTGTGACTCTATCTCTCTCTGTCCCGGAAAGAGGCGATGGTCGGTGTGACTCTCTCTCTATCTTTCCCGGGTAAAGTGATGGTCAGTGTGACTCTCTCCCTCCCTGTCCGGGATGAGGTGATGTTCAGTGTGACTCTCTCTCTCTCTCTCCCGGGATGCGGTGATGGTCAGTATGACTCTCTCACTGTCCCGGGATGAGGTGGTGGTCAGTGTGGCTCTCTCTCTCTGTCCCGGGATGAGGTGATGGTCAGTGTGGCTCTCTCACTCTCTCTCTCTCTCTGTCCCGGCATGATGTGATGGTCAGTGTAAGTCTCTCTCTCTGTCCGGGGATGAGGTGATGGTCAGTGTGACTCAATATCCCTGTCCCAGGATGAGGTGATGGTCAGTGTGACTCTCTCTCCCCATCCCGGGATGAGGTGATGGTCAGTGTGACTCTCTCTCTCCCTGTCCCGGGATGAGGTGATTGTCAGTGTGACACTCTCTCTCTCTGTGTCCCGGGATGAGATGATGGTCAGCATGTCTCTCTCTCTCTCTCTCTCAGTCCCAGGATGAGGTGATGGTCAGTGTGACCCTCTCTCGCTGTGTCCCGGGATGAGGTGATGGTTAGTGTGACTCTCTGTCCCTGTGCAGTGTTGAGATGATGGTCAGTGTGTCTCTCTCTCTCTCTCTATCTGTTCTGGGATGAGGTGATGGTCAGTGTGACTCCCTGTCCCTGTCTCGGAATGTTGTGATGGTCAGTGTGACTGTCTCTCCCTGTCCCGTGATGAGGTGATGGTCTGTGTGACTCACTCTCTCCGTCCTGGGATGAGGTGATGGTCAGTGTGACACTCTCTCTCTCTCTGTTCCGGGATGAGGGGATGGTCAGTGTGACTCTCTGTCCCTGTCCAGGATTGATATGATGGTCAGTGTGTGTCTCTCTCTCTCCATCTGTCCTGGGATGAGATGATGGTCAGTGTGACTCTCTGTCCCTGTCTCGGGATGAGGTGATGGTCAGTGTGACTCTCTCTCCCTGTCCCGGGATGAGGTGATGGTCAGTGTGAATCTCTCCCTGTCCCGGGATGAGGTGATGGTCAGTGTGACTCTCTCACACTCTGTCCCAGAATGAGGTGATGGTCAGTGTGACTCTCTCTCTGTCCCAGGATGACGTGATGGTCAGTGTGACTCTCTCTCCCTGTCCCGGGATGAGGTGATGGTCAGCGTGACTCTCTCTCTCTCTGTCCCGGGATGAGGTGATTGTCAGTGTGACACTCTCTCTCTTTCTGTCCCGGGATGAGGTGATGGTCAGTGTGACTCTCTCTCCCCATCCCGGGATGAGGTGATGGTCAGTGTGACTCTCTCTCTCTGTACCGGGATGAGGTGATGATCAGTGTTACTCTCTGTCACGGGATGAGGTGATGGTCAGCGTGACTCTCTCTCTCTCTGTCCCGGGATGAGGTGATTGTCAGTGTGACACTCTCTCTCTTTCTGTCTCGGGATGAGGTGATGGTCAGTGTGACTCTCTCTCCCCATCCCGGGATGAGGTGATGGTCAGTGTGACTCTCCCTCTCTGTACCGGGATGAGGTGATGGACAGTGTGACTCTCTGTCACGGGATGAGGTGATGGTCAGTGTGACTCTCTCTCTCTCTGTCCCGGGATGAGGTGATGGTAAGTGTGAATCTTTCCCTGTCCCGGGATGAGGTGATGGTCAGTGTGACTCTCTCTCCCTGTCCCGGGATGAGGTGATGGTCAGCGCGACTCTCTCTCTCTCTGTCCCGGGATGAGGTGATTGTCAGAGTGACACTCTCTCTCTTTCTGTCCCGGGATGAGGTGATGGTCAGTGTGACCCTCTCTCTCTCCCTGTCCCGGGATGAGGTGATGGTCAGTTTGACTCTCTCTCTCTCTATCCCGGGATGAGGTGATGGTCAGTGTGACTCTCTCTCCCTGTCCCGGGATGAGGTGATGGTCAGTGTGACTCTCTCCCTCCCTGTCCGGGATGAGGTGATGTTCAGTGTGACCCTCTCTCTCTCTCTCCCGGGATGCGGTGATGGTCAGTATGACTCTCTCACTGTCCCGGGATGAGGTGGTGGTCAGTGTGACTCTCTCTCTCTGTCCCGGGATGAGGTGATGGTCAGTGTGGCTCTCTCACTCTCTCTCTCTCTCTCTGTCCCGGCATGATGTGATGGTCAGTGTGACTCTCTCTCTCTGTCCCGGGATGAGGTGATGGTCTGTGTGAACCTCTCTCGCTGTGTCCCGGGATGAGGTGAGCGTCAGTGTGACTCTCTCTCACTCCCTGTCCCGCGATGAAGTGATGGTCAGTGTGACTCTCTCGCCCCATCCCGGGATGAGGTGAACGTCAGTGTGACTCTCTCTCTGTCCGGGATGAGGTGATATTCAGCGTGACTCACTCTCTCTCTGTCCCGGGATGAGGTGATGGTCAGTGTGACACTCTCACTGTCCCAGGATGAGGTGATGCTCAGTGTGACTCTCTCTCTCCCTGTCCTGCGATGAGGTGATGGTCAGTGTGACTCTCTCTCCCCATCCCGGGATGAGTTGATGGTCAGTGTGACTCTATCTCTCTCTGTCCCGGGAAGAGGTGATGGTCAGTGTGACTCTCTCTCTCTGTCCCGGGATGAGGTGATGGTCAGTGTGACTCTCTCTCTCTGACCCAGGATGAGGTGATGGTCAGTGCGGCTCTCGCTCTCTCTCTCTCTCTGTCCCGGGATGAGGTGATGGTCAGTGTGACACTCTCTCTCGATCTGTCCTGGGATGAGGTGATGGTCAGTGTGACTCTCTGTCCCTGTCCAGGATTGATATGATGGTCAGTGTGTCTCTCTCTCTCTCCATCTGTCCTGGGATGAGATGATGGTCAGTGTGACTCTCTGTCCCTGTCTCGGGATGAGGTGATGGTCAGTGTGACTCTCTCTCCCTGTCCCGGGATGAGGTGATGGTCAGTGTGAATCTCTCCCTGTCCCGGGATGAGGTGATGGTCAGTGTGACTCTCTCACACTCTGTCCCAGAATGAGGTGATGGTCAGTGTGACTCTCTCTCTGTCCCAGGATGACGTGATGGTCAGTGTGACTCTCTCTCCCTGTCCCGGGATGAGGTGATGGTCAGCGTGACTCTCTCTCTCTCTGTCCCGGGATGAGGTGATTGTCAGTGTGACACTCTCTCTCTTTCTGTCCCGGGATGAGGTGATGGTCAGTGTGACTCTCTCTCCCCATCCCGGGATGAGGTGATGGTCAGTGTGACTCTCTCTCTCTGTACCGGGATGAGGTGATGGACAGTGTGACTCTCTGTCACGGGATGAGGTGATGGTTAGTGTGACTCTCTCTCTCTCTGTCCCGGGATGAGGTGATGGTAAGTGTGAATCTTTCCCTGTCCCGGGATGAGGTGATGGTCAGTGTGACTCTCTCTCCCTGTCCCGGGATGAGGTGATTGTCAGAGTGACACTCTCTCTCTTTCTGTCCCGGGATGAGGTGATGGTCAGTGTGACCCTCTCTCTCTCCCTGTCCCGGGATGAGGTGATGGTCAGTTTGACTCTCTCTCTCTCTATCCCGGGATGAGGTGATGGTCAGTGTGACTCTCTCTCCCTGTCCCGGGATGAGGTGATGGTCAGTGTGACTCTCTCCCTCCCTGTCCGGGATGAGGTGATGTTCAGTGTGACCCTCTCTCTCTCTCTCCCGGGATGCGGTGATGGTCAGTATGACTCTCTCACTGTCCCGGGATGAGGTGGTGGTCAGTGTGACTCTCTCTCTCTGTCCCGGGATGAGGTGATGGTCAGTGTGGCTCTCTCACTCTCTCTCTCTCTCTCTGTCCCGGCATGATGTGATGGTCAGTGTGACTCTCTCTCTCTGTCCGGGATGAGGTGATGGTCAGTGTGACTCTCTCTCCCTGTCCCGGGATGAGGTGATGGTCAGTGTGACTCTCTCTCCCCATCCCGGGATGAGGTGATGGTCAGTGTGACTCTCTCTCTCCCTGTCCCGGGATGAGGTGAAGGTCAGTGTGACTCTCTCTCTCTGTCCAGGGATGAGATGATGGTCAGTGTGACTCTCTCCCTCCCTGTCCGGGATGAGGTGATGGTCAGTGTGACTCTCTCTCTCTGTCCCGGGATGAGATGATGGTCAGCGTGTCTCTCTCTCTCTCTCTCTCTCTCTCAGTCCCAGGATGAGGTGATGGTCAGTGTGACTCTCTCTCTCTCTGTCCCAGGATGAGATGATGGTCAGTGTGACTCTCTCCCTCCCTGTCCGGGATGAGGTGATGGTCAGTGTGACTCTCTCTCTTTCTGTCCCGGGATGAGGCGATGGTCAGTGTGACTCTCTCTCTGTCCCGGGATGAGGTGATGGTCAGTGTGACTCTCTCTCTCCCTGTCCCATGATGAGGTGATGGTCAGTGTGACTCTCTCTCTCTGTACCGGGATGAGGTGATGATCAGTGTTACTCTCTGTCACGGGATGAGGTGATGGTCAGTGTGACTCTCTCTCCCTGTCCCGGGATGAGGTGATGGTCAGTGTGACTCTCTCTCCCTGTCCCGGGATGAGGTGATGGTCAGTTTGACCATCTCTCCACATCCCGGGATGAGGTAATGGTTAGTGTGACTCTCTCTCACTCTGTACCAGAATGAGGTGATGGTCAGTGTGACTCTCTCCCTCCCTGTTCAGGATGAGGTGATGGTCAGTGTGACTCTCTCTCTCTGTCCCGGAATGAGGTGATGGTCAGTGTGACTCTCTCTCTCTGTCCCAGGATGAGGTGATGGTCAGTGCGGCTCTCTCTCTCTCTCTCTCTCTCTGTCCCGGGATGAGGTGATGGTGACTCTCTCTCTCTCTCTGTCGTGGGATAAGGAGATGGTCAGTGTGACTCTCTCTCTCTCTCTGTCCCGGGATGAGGTGATGGTGACTCTCTCTCTCTCTGTCGTGGGATAAGGAGATGGTCAGTGTGACTCTCTGTCCCTGTCCAGGGTTGATATGATGGTCAGTGTGTCTCTCTCTCTCTCTATCTGTCCTGGGATGAGGTGATCGTCAGTGTGACTCTCTGTCCCTGTCTCGCGATGAGGTGATGGTCAGTGTGACTCTCTCTCCCTGTCCCGGGATGAGGTGATGGTCAGTGTGAATCTCTCCCTGTCCCGGGATGAGGTGATGGTCAGTGTGACTCTCTCTCCCTGTCCCGGGATGAGGTGATGGTCAGTGTGACCATCTCTCCACACCCCGGGATGAGGTGATGGTCAGTGTGACTCTCTCTCACTCTATCCCAGAATGAGGTGATGGTCAGTGTGACTCTCTCTCTCTCTGTCCCAGGATGAGATGATGGTTAGTGTGACTCTCTCCCTCCCTGTCCAGGATGAGGTGATGGTCAGTGTGACTCTCTCTCTCTGTCCCGGGATGAGGTGATGGTCAGTGTGACTCTCTCTCTCTGTCCCAGGATAAGGTGATGGTCAGTGTGGCTCTCTCTCTCTCTCTCTCTCTCTCTCTCTGTCCCGGGATTAGGTGATGGTGACTCTCTCTCTCTCTGTCGTGGGATAAGGAGATGGTCAGTGTGACTCTCTCTCTCTTTCTGTCCCGGGATGAGGTGATGGTCAGTATGACGCTCTCCTTGTCCCGGGATGAGGTGATGGTCAGTGTGACACTCTCTCTCTATCTGTCCTGGGATGAGGTGATGGTTAGTGTGACTCTCTCTCACTGCCTGTCCCGGGATGAGGTGATGGTCAGTGTGACTCTCTCTCTCTGTACCGGGATGAGGTGATGATCAGTGTTACTCTCTGTCACGGGATGAGGTGATGGTCAGTGTGACTCTCTCACTGTCCCAGGATGAGGTGATGATTAGTGTGACTCTCTTTCTCCATGTCCTGCGATGAGGTGATGGTCAGTGTGACTCTCTCTCCCCATCCCGGGATGAGTTGATGGTCAGTGTGACTCTATCTCTCTCTGTCCCGGAAAGAGGCGATGGTCAGTGTGACTCTCTCTCTATCTTTCCCGGGTAAAGTGATGGTCAGTGTGACTCTCTCCCTCCCTGTCCGGGATGAGGTGATGTTCAGTGTGACTCTCTCTCTCTCTCTCCCGGGATGCGGTGATGGTCAGTATGACTCTCTCACTGTCCCGGGATGAGGTGGTGGTCAGTGTGGCTCTCTCTCTCTGTCCCGGGATGAGGTGATGGTCAGTGTGGCTCTCTCACTCTCTCTCTCTCTCTGTCCCGGCATGATGTGATGGTCAGTGTAAGTCTCTCTCTCTGTCCGGGGATGAGGTGATGGTCAGTGTGACTCAATATCCCTGTCCCAGGATGAGGTGATGGTCAGTGTGACTCTCTCTCCCCATCCCGGGATGAGGTGATGGTCAGTGTGACTCTCTCTCTCCCTGTCCCGGGATGAGGTGATTGTCAGTGTGACACTCTCTCTCTCTGTGTCCCGGGATGAGATGATGGTCAGCATGTCTCTCTCTCTCTCTCTCTCAGTCCCAGGATGAGGTGATGGTCAGTGTGACCCTCTCTCGCTGTGTCCCGGGATGAGGTGATGGTTAGTGTGACTCTCTGTCCCTGTGCAGTGTTGAGATGATGGTCAGTGTGTCTCTCTCTCTCTCTCTATCTGTTCTGGGATGAGGTGATGGTCAGTGTGACTCCCTGTCCCTGTCTCGGAATGTTGTGATGGTCAGTGTGACTGTCTCTCCCTGTCCCGTGATGAGGTGATGGTCTGTGTGACTCACTCTCTCCGTCCTGGGATGAGGTGATGGTCAGTGTGACACTCTCTCTCTCTCTGTTCCGGGATGAGGGGATGGTCAGTGTGACTCTCTGTCCCTGTCCAGGATTGATATGATGGTCAGTGTGTGTCTCTCTCTCTCCATCTGTCCTGGGATGAGATGATGGTCAGTGTGACTCTCTGTCCCTGTCTCGGGATGAGGTGATGGTCAGTGTGACTCTCTCTCCCTGTCCCGGGATGAGGTGATGGTCAGTGTGAATCTCTCCCTGTCCCGGGATGAGGTGATGGTCAGTGTGACTCTCTCACACTCTGTCCCAGAATGAGGTGATGGTCAGTGTGACTCTCTCTCTGTCCCAGGATGACGTGATGGTCAGTGTGACTCTCTCTCCCTGTCCCGGGATGAGGTGATGGTCAGCGTGACTCTCTCTCTCTCTGTCCCGGGATGAGGTGATTGTCAGTGTGACACTCTCTCTCTTTCTGTCCCGGGATGAGGTGATGGTCAGTGTGACTCTCTCTCCCCATCCCGGGATGAGGTGATGGTCAGTGTGACTCTCTCTCTCTGTACCGGGATGAGGTGATGGACAGTGTGACTCTCTGTCTCGGGATGAGGTGATGGTCAGTGTGACTCTCTCTCCCTGTCCCGGGATGAGGTGATGGTCAGTGTGAATCTCTCCCTGTCCCGGGATGAGGTGATGGTCAGTGTGACTCTCTCACACTCTGTCCCAGAATGAGGTGATGGTCAGTGTGACTCTCTCTCTGTCCCAGGATGACGTGATGGTCAGTGTGACTCTCTCTCCCTGTCCCGGGATGAGGTGATGGTCAGCGTGACTCTCTCTCTCTCTGTCCCGGGATGAGGTGATTGTCAGTGTGACACTCTCTCTCTTTCTGTCCCGGGATGAGGTGATGGTCAGTGTGACTCTCTCTCCCCATCCCGGGATGAGGTGATGGTCAGTGTGACTCTCTCTCTCTGTACCGGGATGAGGTGATGGACAGTGTGACTCTCTGTCACGGGATGAGGTGATGGTTAGTGTGACTCTCTCTCTCTCTGTCCCGGGATGAGGTGATGGTAAGTGTGAATCTTTCCCTGTCCCGGGATGAGGTGATGGTCAGTGTGACTCTCTCTCCCTGTCCCGGGATGAGGTGATTGTCAGAGTGACACTCTCTCTCTTTCTGTCCCGGGATGAGGTGATGGTCAGTGTGACCCTCTCTCTC
The DNA here is from genome assembly GCF_044704955.1 of Pristiophorus japonicus. NCBI lineage: Eukaryota > Metazoa > Chordata > Chondrichthyes > Pristiophoridae > Pristiophorus > Pristiophorus japonicus. Next base: position 78,823,003 of record NC_091990.1, read on the forward strand.
TCCCTGTCCCGGGATGAGGTGATGGTCAGTTTGACTCTCTCTCTCTCTATCCCGGGATGAGGTGATGGTCAGTGTGACTCTCTCTCCCTGTCCCGGGATGAGGTGATGGTCAGTGTGACTCTCTCCCTCCCTGTCCGGGATGAGGTGATGTTCAGTGTGACCCTCTCTCTCTCTCTCCCGGGATGCGGTGATGGTCAGTATGACTCTCTCACTGTCCCGGGATGAGGTGGTGGTCAGTGTGACTCTCTCTCTCTGTCCCGGGATGAGGTGATGGTCAGTGTGGCTCTCTCACTCTCTCTCTCTCTCTCTGTCCCGGCATGATGTGATGGTCAGTGTGACTCTCTCTCTCTGTCCGGGATGAGGTGATGGTCAGTGTGACTCTCTCTCCCTGTCCCGGGATGAGGTGATGGTCAGTGTGACTCTCTCTCCCCATCCCGGGATGAGGTGATGGTCAGTGTGACTCTCTCTCTCCCTGTCCCGGGATGAGGTGAAGGTCAGTGTGACTCTCTCTCTCTGTCCAGGGATGAGATGATGGTCAGTGTGACTCTCTCCCTCCCTGTCCGGGATGAGGTGATGGTCAGTGTGACTCTCTCTCTCTGTCCCGGGATGAGATGATGGTCAGCGTGTCTCTCTCTCTCTCTCTCTCTCTCTCAGTCCCAGGATGAGGTGATGGTCAGTGTGACTCTCTCTCTCTCTGTCCCAGGATGAGATGATGGTCAGTGTGACTCTCTCCCTCCCTGTCCGGGATGAGGTGATGGTCAGTGTGACTCTCTCTCTTTCTGTCCCGGGATGAGGCGATGGTCAGTGTGACTCTCTCTCTGTCCCGGGATGAGGTGATGGTCAGTGTGACTCTCTCTCTCCCTGTCCCATGATGAGGTGATGGTCAGTGTGACTCTCTCTCTCTGTACCGGGATGAGGTGATGATCAGTGTTACTCTCTGTCACGGGATGAGGTGATGGTCAGTGTGACTCTCTCTCCCTGTCCCGGGATGAGGTGATGGTCAGTGTGACTCTCTCTCCCTGTCCCGGGATGAGGTGATGGTCAGTTTGACCATCTCTCCACATCCCGGGATGAGGTAATGGTTAGTGTGACTCTCTCTCACTCTGTACCAGAATGAGGTGATGGTCAGTGTGACTCTCTCCCTCCCTGTTCAGGATGAGGTGATGGTCAGTGTGACTCTCTCTCTCTGTCCCGGAATGAGGTGATGGTCAGTGTGACTCTCTCTCTCTGTCCCAGGATGAGGTGATGGTCAGTGCGGCTCTCTCTCTCTCTCTCTCTCTCTGTCCCGGGATGAGGTGATGGTGACTCTCTCTCTCTCTCTGTCGTGGGATAAGGAGATGGTCAGTGTGACTCTCTCTCTCTCTCTGTCCCGGGATGAGGTGATGGTGACTCTCTCTCTCTCTGTCGTGGGATAAGGAGATGGTCAGTGTGACTCTCTGTCCCTGTCCAGGGTTGATATGATGGTCAGTGTGTCTCTCTCTCTCTCTATCTGTCCTGGGATGAGGTGATCGTCAGTGTGACTCTCTGTCCCTGTCTCGCGATGAGGTGATGGTCAGTGTGACTCTCTCTCCCTGTCCCGGGATGAGGTGATGGTCAGTGTGAATCTCTCCCTGTCCCGGGATGAGGTGATGGTCAGTGTGACTCTCTCTCCCTGTCCCGGGATGAGGTGATGGTCAGTGTGACCATCTCTCCACACCCCGGGATGAGGTGATGGTCAGTGTGACTCTCTCTCACTCTATCCCAGAATGAGGTGATGGTCAGTGTGACTCTCTCTCTCTCTGTCCCAGGATGAGATGATGGTTAGTGTGACTCTCTCCCTCCCTGTCCAGGATGAGGTGATGGTCAGTGTGACTCTCTCTCTCTGTCCCGGGATGAGGTGATGGTCAGTGTGACTCTCTCTCTCTGTCCCAGGATAAGGTGATGGTCAGTGTGGCTCTCTCTCTCTCTCTCTCTCTCTCTCTCTGTCCCGGGATTAGGTGATGGTGACTCTCTCTCTCTCTGTCGTGGGATAAGGAGATGGTCAGTGTGACTCTCTCTCTCTTTCTGTCCCGGGATGAGGTGATGGTCAGTATGACGCTCTCCTTGTCCCGGGATGAGGTGATGGTCAGTGTGACACTCTCTCTCTATCTGTCCTGGGATGAGGTGATGGTTAGTGTGACTCTCTCTCACTGCCTGTCCCGGGATGAGGTGATGGTCAGTGTGACTCTCTCTCTCTGTACCGGGATGAGGTGATGATCAGTGTTACTCTCTGTCACGGGATGAGGTGATGGTCAGTGTGACTCTCTCACTGTCCCAGGATGAGGTGATGATTAGTGTGACTCTCTTTCTCCATGTCCTGCGATGAGGTGATGGTCAGTGTGACTCTCTCTCCCCATCCCGGGATGAGTTGATGGTCAGTGTGACTCTATCTCTCTCTGTCCCGGAAAGAGGCGATGGTCAGTGTGACTCTCTCTCTATCTTTCCCGGGTAAAGTGATGGTCAGTGTGACTCTCTCCCTCCCTGTCCGGGATGAGGTGATGTTCAGTGTGACTCTCTCTCTCTCTCTCCCGGGATGCGGTGATGGTCAGTATGACTCTCTCACTGTCCCGGGATGAGGTGGTGGTCAGTGTGGCTCTCTCTCTCTGTCCCGGGATGAGGTGATGGTCAGTGTGGCTCTCTCACTCTCTCTCTCTCTCTGTCCCGGCATGATGTGATGGTCAGTGTAAGTCTCTCTCTCTGTCCGGGGATGAGGTGATGGTCAGTGTGACTCAATATCCCTGTCCCAGGATGAGGTGATGGTCAGTGTGACTCTCTCTCCCCATCCCGGGATGAGGTGATGGTCAGTGTGACTCTCTCTCTCCCTGTCCCGGGATGAGGTGATTGTCAGTGTGACACTCTCTCTCTCTGTGTCCCGGGATGAGATGATGGTCAGCATGTCTCTCTCTCTCTCTCTCTCAGTCCCAGGATGAGGTGATGGTCAGTGTGACCCTCTCTCGCTGTGTCCCGGGATGAGGTGATGGTTAGTGTGACTCTCTGTCCCTGTGCAGTGTTGAGATGATGGTCAGTGTGTCTCTCTCTCTCTCTCTATCTGTTCTGGGATGAGGTGATGGTCAGTGTGACTCCCTGTCCCTGTCTCGGAATGTTGTGATGGTCAGTGTGACTGTCTCTCCCTGTCCCGTGATGAGGTGATGGTCTGTGTGACTCACTCTCTCCGTCCTGGGATGAGGTGATGGTCAGTGTGACACTCTCTCTCTCTCTGTTCCGGGATGAGGGGATGGTCAGTGTGACTCTCTGTCCCTGTCCAGGATTGATATGATGGTCAGTGTGTGTCTCTCTCTCTCCATCTGTCCTGGGATGAGATGATGGTCAGTGTGACTCTCTGTCCCTGTCTCGGGATGAGGTGATGGTCAGTGTGACTCTCTCTCCCTGTCCCGGGATGAGGTGATGGTCAGTGTGAATCTCTCCCTGTCCCGGGATGAGGTGATGGTCAGTGTGACTCTCTCACACTCTGTCCCAGAATGAGGTGATGGTCAGTGTGACTCTCTCTCTGTCCCAGGATGACGTGATGGTCAGTGTGACTCTCTCTCCCTGTCCCGGGATGAGGTGATGGTCAGCGTGACTCTCTCTCTCTCTGTCCCGGGATGAGGTGATTGTCAGTGTGACACTCTCTCTCTTTCTGTCCCGGGATGAGGTGATGGTCAGTGTGACTCTCTCTCCCCATCCCGGGATGAGGTGATGGTCAGTGTGACTCTCTCTCTCTGTACCGGGATGAGGTGATGGACAGTGTGACTCTCTGTCTCGGGATGAGGTGATGGTCAGTGTGACTCTCTCTCCCTGTCCCGGGATGAGGTGATGGTCAGTGTGAATCTCTCCCTGTCCCGGGATGAGGTGATGGTCAGTGTGACTCTCTCACACTCTGTCCCAGAATGAGGTGATGGTCAGTGTGACTCTCTCTCTGTCCCAGGATGACGTGATGGTCAGTGTGACTCTCTCTCCCTGTCCCGGGATGAGGTGATGGTCAGCGTGACTCTCTCTCTCTCTGTCCCGGGATGAGGTGATTGTCAGTGTGACACTCTCTCTCTTTCTGTCCCGGGATGAGGTGATGGTCAGTGTGACTCTCTCTCCCCATCCCGGGATGAGGTGATGGTCAGTGTGACTCTCTCTCTCTGTACCGGGATGAGGTGATGGACAGTGTGACTCTCTGTCACGGGATGAGGTGATGGTTAGTGTGACTCTCTCTCTCTCTGTCCCGGGATGAGGTGATGGTAAGTGTGAATCTTTCCCTGTCCCGGGATGAGGTGATGGTCAGTGTGACTCTCTCTCCCTGTCCCGGGATGAGGTGATTGTCAGAGTGACACTCTCTCTCTTTCTGTCCCGGGATGAGGTGATGGTCAGTGTGACCCTCTCTCTCTCCCTGTCCCGGGATGAGGTGATGGTCAGTTTGACTCTCTCTCTCTCTATCCCGGGATGAGGTGATGGTCAGTGTGACTCTCTCTCCCTGTCCCGGGATGAGGTGATGGTCAGTGTGACTCTCTCCCTCCCTGTCCGGGATGAGGTGATGTTCAGTGTGACCCTCTCTCTCTCTCTCCCGGGATGCGGTGATGGTCAGTATGACTCTCTCACTGTCCCGGGATGAGGTGGTGGTCAGTGTGACTCTCTCTCTCTGTCCCGGGATGAGGTGATGGTCAGTGTGGCTCTCTCACTCTCTCTCTCTCTCTCTGTCCCGGCATGATGTGATGGTCAGTGTGACTCTCTCTCTCTGTCCGGGATGAGGTGATGGTCAGTGTGACTCTCTCTCCCTGTCCCGGGATGAGGTGATGGTCAGTGTGACTCTCTCTCCCCATCCCGGGATGAGGTGATGGTCAGTGTGACTCTCTCTCTCCCTGTCCCGGGATGAGGTGAAGGTCAGTGTGACTCTCTCTCTCTGTCCAGGGATGAGATGATGGTCAGTGTGACTCTCTCCCTCCCTGTCCGGGATGAGGTGATGGTCAGTGTGACTCTCTCTCTCTGTCCCGGGATGAGATGATGGTCAGCGTGTCTCTCTCTCTCTCTCTCTCTCTCTCAGTCCCAGGATGAGGTGATGGTCAGTGTGACTCTCTCTCTCTCTGTCCCAGGATGAGATGATGGTCAGTGTGACTCTCTCCCTCCCTGTCCGGGATGAGGTGATGGTCAGTGTGACTCTCTCTCTTTCTGTCCCGGGATGAGGCGATGGTCAGTGTGACTCTCTCTCTGTCCCGGGATGAGGTGATAGTCAGTGTGACTCTCTCTCTCCCTGTCCCATGATGAGGTGATGGTCAGTGTGACTCTCTCTCTCTGTACCGGGATGAGGTGATGATCAGTGTTACTCTCTGTCACGGGATGAGGTGATGGTCAGTGTGACTCTCTCTCTCTCTGTCCCGGGATGAGGTGATGGTCATTGTGAATCTCTCCCTGACCCGGGATGAGGTGATGGTCAGTGTGACTCTCTCTCCCTGTCCCGGGATGAGGTGATGGTCAGTTTGACCATCTCTCCACATCCCGGGATGAGGTGATGGTTAGTGTGACTCTCTCTCACTCTGTACCAGAATGAGGTGATGGTCAGTGTGACTCTCTCCCTCCCTGTTCAGGATGAGGTGATGGTCAGTGTGACTCTCTCTCTCTGTCCCGGAATGAGGTGATGGTCAGTGTGACTCTCTCTCTCTGTCCCAGGATGAGGTGATGGTCAGTGCGGCTCTCTCTCTCTCTCTCTCTCTCTGTCCCGGGATGAGGTGATGGTGACTCTCTCTCTCTCTCTGTCGTGGGATAAGGAGATGGTCAGTGTGACTCTCTCTCTCTCTCTGTCCCGGGATGAGGTGATGGTGACTCTCTCTCTCTCTGTCGTGGGATAAGGAGATGGTCAGTGTGACTCTCTGTCCCTGTCCAGGGTTGATATGATGGTCAGTGTGTCTCTCTCTCTCTCTATCTGTCCTGGGATGAGGTGATCGTCAGTGTGACTCTCTGTCCCTGTCTCGCGATGAGGTGATGGTCAGTGTGACTCTCTCTCCCTGTCCCGGGATGAGGTGATGGTCAGTGTGAATCTCTCCCTGTCCCGGGATGAGGTGATGGTCAGTGTGACTCTCTCTCCCTGTCCCGGGATGAGGTGATGGTCAGTGTGACCATCTCTCCACACCCCGGGATGAGGTGATGGTCAGTGTGACTCTCTCTCACTCTATCCCAGAATGAGGTGATGGTCAGTGTGACTCTCTCTCTCTCTGTCCCAGGATGAGATGATGGTTAGTGTGACTCTCTCCCTCCCTGTCCAGGATGAGGTGATGGTCAGTGTGACTCTCTCTCTCTGTTCCGGGATGAGGTGATGGTCAGTGTGACTCTCTCTCTCTGTCCCAGGATAAGGTGATGGTCAGTGTGGCTCTCTCTCTCTCTCTCTCTCTCTGTCCCGGGATTAGGTGATGGTGACTCTCTCTCTCTCTGTCGTGGGATAAGGAGATGGTCAGTGTGACTCTCTCTCTCTTTCTGTCCCGGGATGAGGTGATGGTCAGTATGACGCTCTCCTTGTCCCGGGATGAGGTGATGGTCAGTGTGACACTCTCTCTCTATCTGTCCTGGGATGAGGTGATGGTTAGTGTGACTCTCTCTCACTGCCTGTCCCGGGATGAGGTGATGGTCAGTGTGACTCTCTCTCTCTGTACCGGGATGAGGTGATGATCAGTGTTACTCTCTGTCACGGGATGAGGTGATGGTCAGTGTGACTCTCTCACTGTCCCAGGATGAGGTGATGATTAGTGTGACTCTCTTTCTCCATGTCCTGCGATGAGGTGATGGTCAGTGTGACTCTCTCTCCCCATCCCGGGATGAGTTGATGGTCAGTGTGACTCTATCTCTCTCTGTCCCGGAAAGAGGCGATGGTCAGTGTGACTCTCTCTCTATCTTTCCCGGGTAAAGTGATGGTCAGTGTGACTCTCTCCCTCCCTGTCCGGGATGAGGTGATGTTCAGTGTGACTCTCTCTCTCTCTCTCCCGGGATGCGGTGATGGTCATTATGACTCTCTCACTGTCCCGGGATGAGGTGGTGGTCAGTGTGGCTCTCTCTCTCTGTCCCGGGATGAGGTGATGGTCAGTGTGGCTCTCTCACTCTCTCTCTCTCTCTGTCCCGGCATGATGTGATGGTCAGTGTAAGTCTCTCTCTCTGTCCGGGGATGAGGTGATGGTCAGTGTGACTCAATATCCCTGTCCCAGGATGAGGTGATGGTCAGTGTGACTCTCTCTCCCCATCCCGGGATGAGGTGATGGTCAGTGTGACTCTCTCTCTCCCTGTCCCGGGATGAGGTGATTGTCAGTGTGACACTCTCTCTCTCTGTGTCCCGGGATGAGATGATGGTCAGCATGTCTCTCTCTCTCTCTCTCTCTCAGTCCCAGGATGAGGTGATGGTCAGTGTGACCCTCTCTCGCTGTGTCCCGGGATGAGGTGATGGTTAGTGTGACTCTCTGTCCCTGTGCAGTGTTGAGATGATGGTCAGTGTGTCTCTCTCTCTCTCTCTATCTGTTCTGGGATGAGGTGATGGTCAGTGTGACTCTCTGTCCCTGTCTCGGAATGTTGTGATGGTCAGTGTGACTGTCTCTCCCTGTCCCGTGATGAGGTGATGGTCTGTGTGACTCACTCTCTCCGTCCTGGGATGAGGTGATGGTCAGTGTGACACTCTCTCTCTCTCTGTTCCGGGATGAGGGGATGGTCAGTGTGACTCTCTCACTCTCTGTCCCGGGATGAGGCGATGGTCAGTGTGACTCACTCTCTGTCCCGGGATGAGATGATGGTCAGCGTGTCTCTCTCTCTCTCTCAGTCCCAGGATGAGGTGATGGTCAGTGTGACTCTCTCTCTCTCTGTCCCAGGATGAGATGATGGTCAGTGTGACTCTCTCCCTCCCTGTCCGGGATGAGGTGATGGTCAGTGTGACTCTCTCTCTTTCGGTCCCGGGATGAGGCGTTGGTCAGTGTGACTCTCTCTCTGTCCCAGGATGAGGTGATGGTCAGTGTGACTCTCTCTCTCCCTGTCCCATGATGAGGTGATGGTCAGTGTGACTCTCTCTCTCTGTACCGGGATGAGGTGATGATCAGTGTTACTCTCTGTCACGGGATGAGGTGATGATCAGTGTGACTCTCTCTCTCTCTGTCCCGGGATGAGGTGATGGTCATTGTGAATCTCTTCCTGACCCGGGATGAGATGATGGTCAGCGTGTCTCTCTCTCTCTCTCTCTCTCTCAGTCCCAGGATGAGGTGATGGTCAGTGTGACTCTCTCTCGCTGTCCCAGGATGAGATGATGGTCAGTGTGACTCTCTCCCTCCCTGTCCGGGATGAGGTGATGGTCAGTGTGACTCTCTCACTTTCGGTCCCGGGATGAGGCGTGGTCAGTGTGACTCTCTCTCTGTCCCGGGATGAGGTGATGGTCAGTGTGACTCTCTCTCTCCCTGTCCCATGATGAGGTGATGGTCAGTGTGACTCTCTCCCTGACCCGGGATGAGGTGATGGTCAGTGTGACTCTCTCTCCCTGTCCCGGGATGAGGTGATGGTCAGTTTGACCATCTCTCCACATCCCGGGATGAGGTGATGGTTAGTGTGAATCTCTCTCACTCTGTCCCAGAATGAGGTGATGGTCAGTGTGACTCTCTCTCTCTCTCTCTCTGTCCCAGGATGAGGTGATGGTCAGTGTGACTCTCTCCCTCCCTGTCCAGGATGAGGTGATGGTCAGTGTGACTCTCTCTCTCTGTCCCGGGATGAGATGATGGTCAGTGTTACTCTCTGTCACGGGATGAGGTGATGGTCAGTGTGACTCTCTCTCTCTCTGTCCCGGGATGAGGTGATGGTCATTGTGAATCTCTCCCTGACCCGGGATGAGGTGATGGTCAGTGTGACTCTCTCTCCCTGTCCCGGGATGAGGTGATGGTCAGTTTGACCATCTCTCCACATCCCGGGATGAGGTGATGGTTAGTGTGAATCTCTCTCACTCTGTCCCAGAATGAGGTGATGGTCAGTGTGACTCTCTCTCTCTCTCTCTCTGTCCCAGGATGAGGTGATGGTCAGTGTGACTCTCTCCCTCCCTGTCCAGGATGAGGTGATGGTCAGTGTGACTCTCTCTCTCTGTCCCGGGATGAGGTGATGGTCAGTGTGACTCTCTCTCTCTGTCCCAGGATGAGGTGATGGTCAGTGCGGCTCTCTCTCTCTCTCTCTCTCTGTCCCGGGATGAGGTGATGGTGACTCTCTCTCTCTCTGTCGTGGGATAAGGAGATGGTCAGTGTGACTCTCTCTCTATCTGTCCCGGGATGAGGTGATGGTCAGTGTAAGTCTCTCTCTCTGTCCGGGGATGAGGTGATGGTCAGTGTGACTCAATATCCCTTTCCCAGGATGAGGTGATGGTCAGTGTGACTCTCTCTCCCCATCCCGGGATGAGGTGATGGTCAGTGTGACTCTCTCTCTCCCTGTCCCGGGATGAGGTGATTGTCAGTGTGACACTCTCTCTCTCTCTGTCCCGGGATGAGATGATGGTCAGCATGTCTCTCTCTCTCTCTCTCTCAGTCCCAGGATGAGGTGATGGTCAGTGTGACCCTCTCTCGCTGTGTCCCGGGATGAGGTGATGGTTAGTGTGACTCTCTGTCCCTGTGCAGTGTTGAGATGATGGTCAGTGTGTCTCTCTCTCTCTCTCTATCTGTTCTGGGATGAGGTGATGGTCAGTGTGACTCTCTGTCCCTGTCTCGGAATGTTGTGATGGTCAGTGTGACTGTCTCTCCCTGTCCCGTGATGAGGTGATGGTCTGTGTGACTCACTCTCTCCGTCCTGGGATGAGGTGATGGTCAGTGTGACACTCTCTCTCTCTCTGTTCCGGGATGAGGGGATGGTCAGTGTGACTCTCTCACTCTCTGTCCCGGGATGAGGCGATGGTCAGTGTGACTCACTCTCTGTCCCGGGATGAGATGATGGTCAGCGTGTCTCTCTCTCTCTCTCAGTCCCAGGATGAGGTGATGGTCAGTGTGACTCTCTCTCTCTCTGTCCCAGGATGTGATGATGGTCAGTGTGACTCTCTCCCTCCCTGTCCGGGATGAGGTGATGGTCAGTGTGACTCTCTCTCTTTCGGTCCCGGGATGAGGCGTTGGTCAGTGTGACTCTCTCTCTGTCCCAGGATGAGGTGATGGTCAGTGTGACTCTCTCTCTCCCTGTCCCATGATGAGGTGATGGTCAGTGTGACTCTCTCTCTCTGTACCGGGATGAGGTGATGATCAGTGTTACTCTCTGTCACGGGATGAGGTGATGATCAGTGTGACTCTCTCTCTCTCTGTCCCGGGATGAGGTGATGGTCATTGTGAATCTCTCCCTGACCCGGGATGAGATGATGGTCAGCGTGTCTCTCTCTCTCTCTCTCTCTCTCAGTCCCAGGATGAGGTGATGGTCAGTGTGACTCTCTCTCGCTGTCCCAGGATGAGGTGATGGTCAGTGTGACTCTCTCTCTCTCTGTCCCGGGATGAGGTGATGGTCATTGTGAATCTCTCCCTGACCCGGGATGAGGTGATGGTCAGTGTGACTCTCTCTCCCTGTCCCGGGATGAGGCGATGGTCAGTTTGACCATCTCTCCACATCCCGGGATGAGGTGATGGTTAGTGTGAATCTCTCTCACTCTGTCCCAGAATGAGGTGATGGTCAGTGTGACTCTCTCTCTCTCTCTCTGTCCCAGGATGAGGTGATGGTCAGTGTGACTCTCTCCCTCCCTGTCCAGGATGAGGTGATGGTCAGTGTGACTCTCTCTCTCTGTCCCGGGATGAGGTGATGGTCAGTGTGACTCTCTCTCTCTGTCCCAGGATGAGGTGATGGTCAGTGCGGCTCTCTCTCTCTCTCTCTCTCTGTCCCGGGATGAGGTGATGGTGACTCTCTCTCTATCTGTCCTGGGATGAGGTGATGGTCAGTGTGACTCTCTGTCCATGTCCAGGGTTGATATGATGGTCAGTGTGTCTCTCTCTCTCTCTATCTGTCCTGGGATGAGGTGATCGTCAGTGTGACTCTCTGTCCCTGTCTCGCGATGAGGTGATGGTCAGTGTGACTCTCTCTCCCTGTCCCGGGATGAGGTGATGGTCAGTGTGACTCACTCTCTCCGTCCTGGGATGAGGTGATGGTCAGTGTGACACTCTCTCTCTCTGTTCCGGGATGAGGGGATGGTCAGTGTGACTCTCTCTTTCTCTGTCCCGGGATGAGGCGATGGTCAGTGTGACTCACTCTCTGTCCCGGGATGAGGTGATGGTCAGTGTGACTCTCTCTGTCCCTGTCCCGGGATGAGGTGATGGTCAGTGTGACTCTCTGTCATGCGATGCGGTGATGGTCAGTGTGACTCTCTTTCACTCTCTCTCTGTCCTGGGATGAGGTGATGGTCAGTGTGAATCTCTCCCTGTCACGGGATGAGGTGATGGTCAGTGTGACTCTCTCTCTCTGTCCCAGGATAAGGTGATGGTCAGTGTGGCTCTCTCTCTCTCTCTCCCTGTCCCGTGATGAGGTGATGGTCAGTGTGACTCACTCTCTCCGTCCTGGGATGAGGTGATGGTCAGTGTGACACTCTCTCTCTCTGTTCCGGGAAGAGGGGATGGTCAGTGTGACTCTCTCTTTCTCTGTCCCGGGATGAGGCGATGGTCAATGTGACTCACTCTCTGTCCCGGGATGAGGTGATGGTCAGTGTGACTCTCTCTGTCCCTGTCCCGGGATGAGGTGATGGTCAGTGTGACTCTCTGTCCTGGGATGAGGTGATGGTCAGTGTGAATCTCTCCCTGTCCCGGGATGAGGTGATGGTCAGTGTGACTCTCTCTCCCTGTCCCGTGATGATGTGATGGTCGGTGTGACTCTCTGTCCCGGGATGAGGTGATGGTCAGTGTGACTCTCTCTCTCTGTACCGGGATGAGGTGATGGTCAGTGTGACTCTCTCTCTCTGTCCCGGGATGAGGTGATGGACAGTGTGACTCTCTCTCTCTCCCTGTCCCGGGATGAGGTGATGGTCAGTGTGACTCTCTCTCCCCATCCCGGGATGAGGTGATGGTCAGTGTGACTCTCTCTCTCTCTATCCTGGGTTGAGGTGATGGTCAGTGTGACTCTCTCTCTGTCCGGGATGAGGTGATATTCAGCGTGACTCTCTCTCTCTCTGTCCCGGGATGAGGTGATGGTCAGTGTGACTCTCTCACTGTCCCAGGATGAGGTGATGATTAGTGTGACTCTCTCTCTCCCTGTCCTGCGATGAGGTGATGGTCAGTGTGACTCTTTCTCCCCATCCCGGGATGAGTTGATGGTCAGTGTGACTCTATCTCTCTCTGTCCCGGGAAGAGGTGATGGTCAGTGTGACTCTCTCTCTATCTTTCCCGGGTAAAGTGATGGTCAGTGTGACTCTCTCCCTCCCTGTCCGGGATGAGGTGATGTTCAGTGTGACTCACTCTCTCTCTCTCTCCCGGGATGCGGTGATGGTCAGTATGACTCTCTCACTGTCCCGGGATGAGGTGGTGGTCAGTGTGGCTCTCTCTCTCTGTCCCGGGATGAGGTGATGGTCAGTGTGGCTCTCTCACTCTCTCTCTCTCTCTGTCCCGGCATGATGTGATGGTCAGTGTGAGTCTCTCTCTCTGTCCGGGGATGAGGTGATGGTCAGTGTGACTCAATATCCCTGTCCCAGGATGAGGTGATGGTCAGTGTGACTCTCTCTCCCCATCCCGGGATGAGGTGATGGTCAGTGTGACTCTCTCTCTCCCTGTCCCGGGATGAGGTGATTGTCAGTGTGACACTCTCTCTCTCTCTGTCCCGGGATGAGATGATGGTCAGCGTGTCTCTCTCTCTCTCTCTCTCAGTCCCAGGATGAGGTGATGGTCAGTGTGACGCTCTCTCTCTCTGTCCCAGGATGAGGTGATGGTCAGTGTGACCTTCTCTCGCTGTGTCCCGGGATGAGGTGATGGTTAGTGTGACTCTCTGTCCCTGTGCAGTGTTGAGATGATGGTCAGTGTGTGTCTCTCTCTCTCTCTATCTGTTCTGGGATGAGGTGATGGTCAGTGTGACTCACTCTTTCCGTCCTGAGATGAGGTGATGGTCAGTGTGACACTCTCTCTCTCTCTGTTCCGGGATGAGGCGATGGTCAGTTTGACTCACTCTCTGTCCCGGGATGAGGTGATGGTCAGTGTGACTCTCTCTGTCCCTGTCCCGGGATGAGGTGATGGTCAGTGTGACTCTCTGTCACGGGATGAGGTAATGGTCAGTGTGACTCTCTCTCACTCTCTCTCTGTCCTGGGATGAGGTGATTGTTAGTGTGAATCTCTCCCTGTCCCGGGATGAGGTGATGGTCAGTGTGACTCTCTCTCCCTGTCCCGTGATGATGTGATGGTCGGTGTGAATCTCTCTCCCGGGATGAGGTGATGGTCAGTGTGACTCTCTCTCTCTGTACCGGGATGAGGTGATGGTCAGCGTGACTCTCTCTCTCTCTGTCCCGGGATGAGGTGATTGTCAGTGTGACACTCTCTCTGTCCGGGATGAGGTGATGGTCAGTGTGACTCTCTCACTGTCCCAGGATGAGGTGATGCTCAGTGTGACTCTCTCTCTCCCTGTCCTGCAATGAGGTGATGGTCAGTGTGACTCTCTCTCCCCATCCCGGGATGAGTTGATGGTCAGTGTGACTCAATCTCTCTCTGTCCCGGGAAGAGGTGATGGTCAGTGTGACTCTCTCTCTCTCTGTCCCCGGATGAGGTGATGGTCAGTGTGACTCTCTCCCTCCATGTCCGGGATGAGGTGATGTTCAGTGTGACCCTCTCTCTCTCTCTCCCGGGATGCGGTGATGGTCAGTATGACTCTCTCACTGTCCCGGGATGAGGTGGTGGTCAGTGTGACTCTCTCTCTCTGTCCCGGGATGAGGTGATGGTCAGTGTGGCTCTCTCACTCTCTCTCTCTCTCTGTCCCGGCATGATGTGATGGTCAGTGTGACTCTCTCTCTCTCTGTCCGGGGATGAGGTGATGGTCAGTGTGACTCTCTCTCCCTGTCCCGGGATGAGGTGATGGTCAGTGTGACTCTCTCTCCCCATCCCGGGATGAGGTGATGGTCAGTGTGACTCTCTCCCTCCCTGTCCGGGATGAGCTGATGGTCAGTGTGACTCTCTCTCTCTGTCCCGGGATGAGATGATGGTCAGTGTGTCTCTCTCTCTCTCTCTCTCTCAGTCCCAGGATGAGGTGATGGTCAGTGTGACTCTCTCTCTCTCTGTCCCAGGATGAGATGATGGTCAGTGTGACTCTCTCCCTCCCTGTCCGGGATGAGGTGATGGTCAGTGTGACTCTCTCTCTTTCTGTCCCGGGATGAGGCGATGGTCAGTGTGACTCTCTCTCTGTCCCGGGATGAGGTGATGGTCAGTGTGACTCTCTCTCTCCCTGTCCCATGATGAGGTGATGGTCAGTGTGACTCTCTCTCTCTGTACCGGGATGAGGTGATGATCAGTGTTACTCTCTGTCACGGGATGAGGTGATGGTCAGTGTGACTCTCTCTCTCTCTGTCCCGGGATGAGGTGATGGTCATTGTGAATCTCTCCCTGACCCGGGATGAGGTGATGGTCAGTGTGACTCTCTCTCCCTGTCCCGGGATGAGGTGATGGTCAGTTTGACCATCTCTCCACATCCCGGGATGAGGTGATGGTTAGTGTGACTCTCTCTCACTCTGTCCCAGAATGAGGTGATGGTCAGTGTGACTCTCTCTCTCTCTCTCTGTACCAGGATGAGGTGCTGGTCAGTGTGACTCTCTCTCTCCCTGTTCAGGATGAGGTGATGGTCAGTGTGACTCTCTCTCCCTGTCCCGGGATGAGGTGATGGTCAGTGTGAATCTCTCCCTGTCCCGGGATGAGGTGATGGTCAGTGTGACTCTCTCTCTCTGTCCTGGGATGAGGTGATGGTCAGTGTGACCATCTCTCCACACCCCGGGATGAGGTGATGGTCAGTGTGACTCTCTCTCACTCTGTCCCAGAATGAGGTGATGGTCAGTGTGACTCTCTCTCACTCTGTCCCAGGATGAGATGATTGTTAGTGTGACTCTCTCCCTCCCTGTCCATGATGAGGTGATGGTCAGTGTGACTCTCTCTCTCTGTCCCGGGATGAGGTGATGGTCAGTGTGACTCTCTCTCTCTGTCCCAGGATAAGGTGATGGTCAGTGTGGCTCTCTCTCTCTCTCTCTCTCTGTCCCGGGATTAGGTGATGGTGACTCTCTCTCTCTCTGTCGTGAGATAAGGAGATGGTCAGTGTGACTCTCAATCTCTTTCTGTCCCGGGATGAGGTGATGGTCAGTATGACGCTCTCCTTGTCCCGGGATGAGGTGATGGTCAGTGTGTCACTCTCTCTCTATCTGTCCTGGGATGAGGTGATGGTTAGTGTGACTCTCTCTCACTGCCTGTCCCGGAATGAGGTGATGGTCAGTGTGACTCTCTCTCTCTGTACCGGGATGAGGTGATGATCAGTGTTACTCTCTGTCACGGGATGAGGTGATGGTCAGTGTGACTTTCTCGCTGTCCCAGGATGAGGTGATGATTAGTGTGACTCTCTTTCTCCATGTCCTGCGATGAGGTGATGGTCAGTGTGACTCTCTCTCCCCATCCCGGGATGAGTTGATGGTCAGTGTGACTCTATCTCTCTCTGTCCCGGAAAGAGGTGATGGTCAGTGTGACTCTCTCTCTATCTTTCCCGGGTAAAGTGATGGTCAGTGTGACTCTCTCCCTCCCTGTCCGGGATGAGGTGATATTCAGTGTGACTCTCTCTCTCTCTCTCCCGGGATGCGGTGATGGTCAGTATGACTCTCTCACTGTCCCGGGATGAGGTGGTGGTCAGTGTGGCTCTCTCTCTCTGTTCCGGGATGAGGTGATGGTCAGTTTGACCATCTCTCCACATCCCGGGATGAGGTGATGGTTAGTGTGACTCTCTCTCACTTTGTCCCAGAATGAGGTGATGGTCAGTGTGACTCTCTCTCTCTCTCTCTCTGTCCCGGGATGAGGTGATGGTCAGTGTGACTCTCTCTCTCTGTCCCAGGATGAGGTGATGGTCAGTGCGGCTCTCTCTCTCTCTCTCTGTCCCGGGATGAGGTGATGGTGACTCTCTCTCTCTCTCTGTCGTGGGATAAGGAGATGGTCAGTGTGACTCTCTCTCTCTTTCTGTCCCGGGATGAGGTGATGGCGACTCTCTCTCTCTCTGTCGTGGGATAAGGAGATGGTCAGTGTGACTCTCTCTCACTCTGTCCCAGAATGAGGTGATGGTCAGTGTGACTCTCTCTCACTCTGTCCCAGGATGAGATGATGGTTAGTGTGACTCTCTCCCTCCCTGTCCAGGATGAGGTGATGGTCAGTGTGACTCTCTCTCTCTGTCCCGGGATGAGGTGATGGTCAGTGTGACTCTCTCTCTCTGTCCCAGAATAAGGTGATGGTCAGTGTGGCTCTCTCTCTCTCTCTCTCTCTGTCCCGGGATTAGGTGATGGTGACTCTCTCTCTCTCTGTCGTGGGATAAGGAGATGGTCAGTGTGACTCTCTCTCTCTTTCTGTCCCGGGATGAGGTGATGGTCAGTATGACGCTCTCCTTGTCCCGGGATGAGGTGATGGTCAGTGTGACACTCTCTCTCTATCTGTCCTGGGATGAGGTGATGGTTAGTGTGACTCTCTCTCACTGACTGTCCCGGGATGAGGTGATGGTCAGTGTGACTCTCTCTCTCCGTCCTGGGATGAGGTGATGGTCAGTGTGACACTCTCTCTCTCTGTTCCGGGAAGAGGGGATGGTCAGTGTGACTCTCTCTTTCTCTGTCCCGGGATGAGGCGATGGTCAATGTGACTCACTCTCTGTCCCGGGATGAGGTGATGGTCAGTGTGACTCTCTCTGTCCCTGTCCCGGGATGAGGTGATGGTCAGTGTGACTCTCTGTCCTGGGATGAGGTGATGGTCAGTGTGAATCTCTCCCTGTCCCGGGATGAGGTGATGGTCAGTGTGACTCTCTCTCCCTGTCCCGTGATGATGTGATGGTCGGTGTGACTCTCTGTCCCGGGATGAGGTGATGGTCAGTGTGACTCTCTCTCTCTGTACCGGGATGAGGTGATGGTCAGTGTGACTCTCTCTCTCTGTCCCGGGATGAGGTGATGGACAGTGTGACTCTCTCTCTCTCCCTGTCCCGGGATGAGGTGATGGTCAGTGTGACTCTCTCTCCCCATCCCGGGATGAGGTGATGGTCAGTGTGACTCTCTCTCTCTCTATCCTGGGTTGAGGTGATGGTCAGTGTGACTCTCTCTCTGTCCGGGATGAGGTGATATTCAGCGTGACTCTCTCTCTCTCTGTCCCGGGATGAGGTGATGGTCAGTGTGACTCTCTCACTGTCCCAGGATGAGGTGATGATTAGTGTGACTCTCTCTCTCCCTGTCCTGCGATGAGGTGATGGTCAGTGTGACTCTTTCTCCCCATCCCGGGATGAGTTGATGGTCAGTGTGACTCTATCTCTCTCTGTCCCGGGAAGAGGTGATGGTCAGTGTGACTCTCTCTCTATCTTTCCCGGGTAAAGTGATGGTCAGTGTGACTCTCTCCCTCCCTGTCCGGGATGAGGTGATGTTCAGTGTGACTCACTCTCTCTCTCTCTCCCGGGATGCGGTGATGGTCAGTATGACTCTCTCACTGTCCCGGGATGAGGTGGTGGTCAGTGTGGCTCTCTCTCTCTGTCCCGGGATGAGGTGATGGTCAGTGTGGCTCTCTCACTCTCTCTCTCTCTCTGTCCCGGCATGATGTGATGGTCAGTGTGAGTCTCTCTCTCTGTCCGGGGATGAGGTGATGGTCAGTGTGACTCAATATCCCTGTCCCAGGATGAGGTGATGGTCAGTGTGACTCTCTCTCCCCATCCCGGGATGAGGTGATGGTCAGTGTGACTCTCTCTCTCCCTGTCCCGGGATGAGGTGATTGTCAGTGTGACACTCTCTCTCTCTCTGTCCCGGGATGAGATGATGGTCAGCGTGTCTCTCTCTCTCTCTCTCTCAGTCCCAGGATGAGGTGATGGTCAGTGTGACGCTCTCTCTCTCTGTCCCAGGATGAGGTGATGGTCAGTGTGACCTTCTCTCGCTGTGTCCCGGGATGAGGTGATGGTTAGTGTGACTCTCTGTCCCTGTGCAGTGTTGAGATGATGGTCAGTGTGTGTCTCTCTCTCTCTCTATCTGTTCTGGGATGAGGTGATGGTCAGTGTGACTCACTCTTTCCGTCCTGAGATGAGGTGATGGTCAGTGTGACACTCTCTCTCTCTCTGTTCCGGGATGAGGCGATGGTCAGTTTGACTCACTCTCTGTCCCGGGATGAGGTGATGGTCAGTGTGACTCTCTCTGTCCCTGTCCCGGGATGAGGTGATGGTCAGTGTGACTCTCTGTCACGGGATGAGGTGATGGTCAGTGTGACTCTCTCTCACTCTCTCTCTGTCCTGGGATGAGGTGATTGTTAGTGTGAATCTCTCCCTGTCCCGGGATGAGGTGATGGTCAGTGTGACTCTCTCTCCCTGTCCCGTGATGATGTGATGGTCGGTGTGAATCTCTCTCCCGGGATGAGGTGATGGTCAGTGTGACTCTCTCTCTCTGTACCGGGATGAGGTGATGGTCAGCGTGACTCTCTCTCTCTCTGTCCCGGGATGAGGTGATTGTCAGTGTGACACTCTCTCTGTCCGGGATGAGGTGATGGTCAGTGTGACTCTCTCACTGTCCCAGGATGAGGTGATGCTCAGTGTGACTCTCTCTCTCCCTGTCCTGCAATGAGGTGATGGTCAGTGTGACTCTCTCTCCCCATCCCGGGATGAGTTGATGGTCAGTGTGACTCAATCTCTCTCTGTCCCGGGAAGAGGTGATGGTCAGTGTGACTCTCTCTCTCTCTGTCCCCGGATGAGGTGATGGTCAGTGTGACTCTCTCCCTCCATGTCCGGGATGAGGTGATGTTCAGTGTGACCCTCTCTCTCTCTCTCCCGGGATGCGGTGATGGTCAGTATGACTCTCTCACTGTCCCGGGATGAGGTGGTGGTCAGTGTGACTCTCTCTCTCTGTCCCGGGATAAGGTGATGGTCAGTGTGGCTCTCTCACTCTCTCTCTCTCTCTGTCCCGGCATGATGTGATGGTCAGTGTGACTCTCTCTCTCTCTGTCCGGGGATGAGGTGATGGTCAGTGTGACTCTCTCTCCCTGTCCCGGGATGAGGTGATGGTCAGTGTGACTCTCTCTCCCCATCCCGGGATGAGGTGATGGTCAGTGTGACTCTCTCCCTCCCTGTCCGGGATGAGCTGATGGTCAGTGTGACTCTCTCTCTCTGTCCCGGGATGAGATGATGGTCAGTGTGTCTCTCTCTCTCTCTCTCTCTCAGTCCCAGGATGAGGTGATGGTCAGTGTGACTCTCTCTCTCTCTGTCCCAGGATGAGATGATGGTCAGTGTGACTCTCTCCCTCCCTGTCCGGGATGAGGTGATGGTCAGTGTGACTCTCTCTCTTTCTGTCCCGGGATGAGGCGATGGTCAGTGTGACTCTCTCTCTGTCCCGGGATGAGGTGATGGTCAGTGTGACTCTCTCTCTCCCTGTCCCATGATGAGGTGATGGTCAGTGTGACTCTCTCTCTCTGTACCGGGATGAGGTGATGATCAGTGTTACTCTCTGTCACGGGATGAGGTGATGGTCAGTGTGACTCTCTCTCTCTCTGTCCCGGGATGAGGTGATGGTCATTGTGAATCTCTCCCTGACCCGGGATGAGGTGATGGTCAGTGTGACTCTCTCTCCCTGTCCCGGGATGAGGTGATGGTCAGTTTGACCATCTCTCCACATCCCGGGATGAGGTGATGGTTAGTGTGACTCTCTCTCACTCTGTCCCAGAATGAGGTGATGGTCAGTGTGACTCTCTCTCTCTCTCTCTGTACCAGGATGAGGTGCTGGTCAGTGTGACTCTCTCTCTCCCTGTTCAGGATGAGGTGATGGTCAGTGTGACTCTCTCTCCCTGTCCCGGGATGAGGTGATGGTCAGTGTGAATCTCTCCCTGTCCCGGGATGAGGTGATGGTCAGTGTGACTCTCTCTCTCTGTCCTGGGATGAGGTGATGGTCAGTGTGACCATCTCTCCACACCCCGGGATGAGGTGATGGTCAGTGTGACTCTCTCTCAATCTGTCCCAGAATGAGGTGATGGTCAGTGTGACTCTCTCTCACTCTGTCCCAGGATGAGATGATTGTTAGTGTGACTCTCTCCCTCCCTGTCCATGATGAGGTGATGGTCAGTGTGACTCTCTCTCTCTGTCCCGGGATGAGGTGATGGTCAGTGTGACTCTCTCTCTCTGTCCCAGGATAAGGTGATGGTCAGTGTGGCTCTCTCTCTCTCTCTCTCTCTGTCCCGGGATTAGGTGATGGTGACTCTCTCTCTCTCTGTCGTGAGATAAGGAGATGGTCAGTGTGACTCTCAATCTCTTTCTGTCCCGGGATGAGGTGATGGTCAGTATGACGCTCTCCTTGTCCCGGGATGAGGTGATGGTCAGTGTGTCACTCTCTCTCTATCTGTCCTGGGATGAGGTGATGGTTAGTGTGACTCTCTCTCACTGCCTGTCCCGGAATGAGGTGATGGTCAGTGTGACTCTCTCTCTCTGTACCGGGATGAGGTGATGATCAGTGTTACTCTCTGTCACGGGATGAGGTGATGGTCAGTGTGACTTTCTCGCTGTCCCAGGATGAGGTGATGATTAGTGTGACTCTCTTTCTCCATGTCCTGCGATGAGGTGATGGTCAGTGTGACTCTCTCTCCCCATCCCGGGATGAGTTGATGGTCAGTGTGACTCTATCTCTCTCTGTCCCGGAAAGAGGTGATGGTCAGTGTGACTCTCTCTCTATCTTTCCCGGGTAAAGTGATGGTCAGTGTGACTCTCTCCCTCCCTGTCCGGGATGAGGTGATATTCAGTGTGACTCTCTCTCTCTCTCTCCCGGGATGCGGTGATGGTCAGTATGACTCTCTCACTGTCCCGGGATGAGGTGGTGGTCAGTGTGGCTCTCTCTCTCTGTTCCGGGATGAGGTGATGGTCAGTTTGACCATCTCTCCACATCCCGGGATGAGGTGATGGTTAGTGTGACTCTCTCTCACTTTGTCCCAGAATGAGGTGATGGTCAGTGTGACTCTCTCTCTCTCTCTCTGTCCCGGGATGAGGTGATGGTCAGTGTGACTCTCTCTCTCTGTCCCAGGATGAGGTGATGGTCAGTGCGGCTCTCTCTCTCTCTCTCTGTCCCGGGATGAGGTGATGGTGACTCTCTCTCTCTCTCTGTCGTGGGATAAGGAGATGGTCAGTGTGACTCTCTCTCTCTTTCTGTCCCGGGATGAGGTGATGGCGACTCTCTCTCTCTCTGTCGTGGGATAAGGAGATGGTCAGTGTGACTCTCTCTCACTCTGTCCCAGAATGAGGTGATGGTCAGTGTGACTCTCTCTCACTCTGTCCCAGGATGAGATGATGGTTAGTGTGACTCTCTCCCTCCCTGTCCAGGATGAGGTGATGGTCAGTGTGACTCTCTCTCTCTGTCCCGGGATGAGGTGATGGTCAGTGTGACTCTCTCTCTCTGTCCCAGAATAAGGTGATGGTCAGTGTGGCTCTCTCTCTCTCTCTCTCTCTGTCCCGGGATTAGGTGATGGTGACTCTCTCTCTCTCTGTCGTGGGATAAGGAGATGGTCAGTGTGACTCTCTCTCTCTTTCTGTCCCGGGATGAGGTGATGGTCAGTATGACGCTCTCCTTGTCCCGGGATGAGGTGATGGTCAGTGTGACACTCTCTCTCTATCTGTCCTGGGATGAGGTGATGGTTAGTGTGACTCTCTCTCACTGACTGTCCCGGGATGAGGTGATGGTCAGTGTGACTCTCTCTCTCTGTACCGGGATGAGGTGATGATCAGTGTTACTCTCTGTCACGGGATGAGGTGATGGTCAGTGTGACTCTCTCACTGTCCCAGGATGAGGTAATGATTAGTGTGACTCTCTTTCTCCATGTCCTGCGATGAGGTGATGGTCAGTGTGACTCTCTCTCCCCATCCCGGGATGAGTTGATGGTCAGTGTGACTCTATCTCTCTCTGTCCCGGAAAGAGGTGATGGTCAGTGTGACTCTCTCTCTATCTTTCCCGGGTAAAGTGATGGTCAGTGTGACTCTCTCTCTCCCTGTCCGGGATGAGGTGATATTCAGTGTGACTCTCTCTCTCTCTCTCCCGGGATGCGGTGATGGTCAGTATGACTCTCTCACTGTCCCGGGATGAGGTGGTGGTCAGTGTGGCTCTCTCTCTCTGTCCCGGGATGAGGTGATGGTCATTGTGGCTCTCTCACTCTCTCTCTCTCTCTGTCCCGGCATGATGTGATGGTCAGTGTGAGTCTCTCTCTCTGTCCGGGGATGAGGTGATGGTCAGTGTGACTATATATCCCTGTCCCAGGATGAGGTGATGGTCAGTGTGACTCTCTCTCCCCATCCCGGAATGAGGTGATGGTCAGTGTGACTCTCTCTCTCTCCCTGTCCCGGGATGAGGTGATTGTCAGTGTGACACTCTCTCTCTCTCTGTCCCGGGATGAGATGATGGTCAGCGTGTCTCTCTCTCTCTCTCTCTCAGTCCCAGGATGAGGTGATGGTTAGTGTGACTCTCTGTCCCTGTGCAGTGTTGAGATGATGGTCAGTGTGTCTCTCTCTCTCTCTCTATCTGTTCTGGGATGAGGTGATGGTCAGTGTGACTCTCTGTCCCTGTCTCGGAATGTTGTGATGGTCAGTGTGACTGTCTCTCCCTGTCCCGTGATGAGGTGATGGTCAGTGTGACTCACTCTCTCCGTCCTGGGATGAGGTGATGGTCAGTGTGACACTCTCTCTCTCTCTGTTCCGGGATGAGGGGATGGTCAGTGTGACTCTCTCACTCTCTGTCCCGGGATGAGGCGATGGTCAGTGTGACTCACTCTCTGTCCCGGGATGAGATGATGGTCAGCGTGTCTCTCTTTCTCTCTCTCTCTCTCTCTCTCTCTCAGTCCCAGGATGAGGTGATGGTCAGTGTGACTCTCTCTCTCTCTGTCCCAGGATGAGATGATGGTCAGTGTGACTCTCTCCCTCCCTGTCCGGGATGAGGTGATGGTCAGTGTGACTCTCTCTCTTTCGGTCCCGGGATGAGGCGTTGGTCAGTGTGACTCTCTCTCTGTCCCGGGATGAGGTGAAGGTCAGTGTGACTCTCTCTGTCCCTGTCCCATGATGAGGTGATGGTCAGTGTGACTCTCTCTCTCTGTACCGGGATGAGGTGATGATCAGTGTGACTCTCTCTCTCTCTGTCCCGGGATGAGGTGATGGTCATTGTGAATCTCTCCCTGACCCGGGATGAGGTGATGGTCAGTGTGACTCTCTCTCCCTGTCCCGGGATGAGGTGATGGTCAGTTTGACCATCTCTCCACATCCCGGGATGAGGTGATGGTTACTGTGACTCTCTCTCACTCTGTCCCAGAATGAGGTGATGGTCAGTGTGACTCTCTCTCTCTCTCTCTCTGTCCCAGGATGAGGTGATGGTCAGTGTGACTCTCTCCCTCCCTGTCCAGGATGAGGTGATGGTCAGTGTGACTCTCTCTCTCTGTCCCGGGATGAGGTGATGGTCAGTGTGACTCTCTCTCTCTGTCCCAGGATGAGGTGATGGTCAGTGCGGCTCTCTCTCTCTCTCTCTCTC
Organism: Pristiophorus japonicus; assembly: GCF_044704955.1. NCBI lineage: Eukaryota > Metazoa > Chordata > Chondrichthyes > Pristiophoridae > Pristiophorus > Pristiophorus japonicus. The sequence continues at coordinate 78,846,656 of NC_091990.1, forward strand.
TGTCCCGGGATGAGGTGATGGTGAGTCTCTCTCTCTCTGTCGTGGGATAAGGAGATGGTCAGTGTGACTCTCTCTCTATCTGTCCTGGGATGAGGTGATGGTCAGTGTGACTCTCTGTCCATGTCCAGGGTTGATATGATGGTCAGTGTGTCTCTCTCTCTCTCTATCTGTCCTGGGATGAGGTCATGGTCAGTGTGACTCTCTCTCTCTGTCCCGGGATGAGGTGATGGTCAGTGTGACTCTCTCTCTCTGTCCCAGGATGAGGTGATGGTCAGTGCGGCTCTCTCTCTCTCTCTCATCTCTGTCCCAGGATGAGGTGATGGTGACTCTCTCTCTCTCTGTCGTGGGATAAGGAGATGGTCAGTGTGACTCTCTCTCTATCTGTCCTGGGATGAGGTGATGGTCAGTGTGACTCTCTGTCCATGTCCAGGGTTGATATGATGGTCAGTGTGTCTCTCTCTCTCTCTATCTGTCCTGGGATGAGGTGATGGTCAGTGTGACTCTCTGTCCCTGTCTCGCGATGAGGTGATGGTCAGTGTGACTCTCTCTCCCTGTCCCGGGATGAGGTGATGGTCAGTGTGAATCACTCCCTGTCCCGGGATGAGGTGATGGTCAGTGTGACACTCTCTCCCTGTCCCGGGATGAGGTGATGGTCAGTGTGACCATCTCTCCACACCCCGGGATGAGGTGATGGTCAGTGTGACTCTCTCTCACTCTGTCCCAGAATGAGGTGATGGTCAGTGTGACTCTCTCTCTCTCTGTCCCAGGATGAGATGATGGTCAGTGTGACTCTCTCCCTCCCTGTCCAGGATGAGGTGATGGTCAGTGTGACTCTCTCTCTCTGTCCCGGGATGAGGTGATGGTCAGTGTGACTCTCTCTCTCTGTCCCAGGATAAGGTGACGGTCAGTGTGGCTCTCTCTCTCTCTCTCTCTCTGTCCCGGGATTAGGTGATGGTGACTCTCTCTCTCTCTGTCGTGGGATAAGGAGATGGTCAGTGTGACTCTCTCTCTCTTTCTGTCCCGGGATGAGGTGATGGTCAGTTTGACGCTCTCCTTGTCCCGGGATGAGGTGATGGTCAGTGTGACACTCTCTCTCTATCTGTCCTGGGATGAGGTGATGGTTAGTGTGACTCTCTGTCCCTGTCCAGGGTTGAGATGATGGTCAGTGCGTCTCTCTCTCTCTCCATCTGTCCTGGGATGAGGTGATGGTCAGTGTGACTCTCTCTCTCTGTCCCAGGATAAGGTGATGGTCAGTGTGGCTCTCTCTCTCTCTCTCTCCCTGTCCCGTGATGAGGTGATGGTCAGTGTGACTCACCCTCTCCGTCCTGGGATGAGGTGATGGTCAGTGTGACACTCTCTCTCTCTGTTCCGGGAAGAGGGGATGGTCAGTGTGACTCTCTCTTTCTCTGTCCCGGGATGAGGCGATGGTCAATGTGACTCACTCTCTGTCCCGGGATGAGGTGATGGTCAGTGTGACTCTCTCTGTCCCTGTCCCGGGATGAGGTGATGGTCAGTGTGACTCTCTGTCACAGGATGAGGTGATGGTCAGTGTGACTCTCTCTCACTCTCTCTCTGTCCTGGGATGAGGTGATGATCAGTGTGAATCTCTCCCTGTCCCGGGATGAGGTGATGGTCAGTGTGACTCTCTGTCCTGGGATGAGGTGATGGTCAGTGTGACTCTCTCTCTCTCTATCTGTCCTGGGATGAGGTGATGGTCAGTGTGACTCTCTCTCTCTGTCCCGGGATGAGGTGATGGTCAGTGTGACTTTCTCTCTCTGTCCCGGGATGAGGTGATGGACAGTGTGACTCTCTCTCTCTCCCTGTCCCGGGATGAGGTGATGGTCAGTGTGACTCTCTCTCCCCATCCCGGGATGAGGTGATGGTCAGTGTGACTCTCTCTCTCTCTATTCTGGGTTGAGGAGATGGTCAGTGTGACTCTCTCTCTGTCCCGGGATGAGGTGATGGTCAGTGTGACTCTCTCTCTCCCTGTCCCATGATGAGGTGATGGTCAGTGTGACTCTCTCTCTCTGTACCGGGATGAGGTGATGATCAGTGTTACTCTCTGTCACGGGATGAGGTGATGGTCAGTGTGACTCTCTCTCTCTCTGTCCCGGGATGAGGTGATGGTCATTGTGAATCTCTCCCTGACCCGGGATGAGGTGATGGTCAGTGTGACTCTCTCTCCCTGTCCCGGGATGAGGTGATGGTCAGTTTGACCATCTCTCCACATCCCGGGATGAGGTGATGGTTAGTGTGACTCTCTCTCACTCTGTCCCAGAATGAGGTGATGGTCAGTGTGACTCTCTCTCTCTCTCTCTGTCCCAGGATGAGGTGATGGTCAGTGTGACTCTCTCCCTCCCTGTCCAGGATGAGGTGATGGTCAGTGTGACTCTCTCTCTCTGTCCCGGGATGAGGTGATGGTCAGTGTGACTCTCTCTCTCTGTCCCAGGATGAGGTGATGGTCAGTGCGGCTCTCTCTCTCTCTCTCTCTCTGTCCCGGGATGAGGTGATGGTGACTCTCTCTCTCTCTCTGTCGTGGGATAAGGAGATGGTCAGTGTGACTCTCTCTCTCTCTCTGTCCCGGGATGAGGTGATGGTGACTCTCTCTCTCTCTGTCGTGGGATAAGGAGATGGTCAGTGTGACTCTCTCTCTATCTGTCGTGGGATAAGGAGATGGTCAGTGTGACTCTCTCTCTCTCTCTGTCCCGGGATGAGGTGATGGTGACTCTCTCTCTCTCTGTCGTGGGATAAGGAGATGGTCAGTGTGACTCTCTCTCTATCTGTCGTGGGATGAGGTGATGGTCAGTGTGACTCTCTGTCCCTGTCCAGGGTTGATATGATGGTCAGTGTGTCTCCCTCTCTCTCTATCTGTCCTGGGATGAGGTGATCGTCAGTGTGACTCTCTGTCCCTGTCTCGCGATGAGGTGATGGTCAGTGTGACTCTCTCTCCCTGTCCCGGGATGAGGTGATGGTCAGTGTGAATCTCTCCCTGTCCCGGGATGAGGTGATGGTCAGTGTGTCGAAATCTCGACCTCAGAAAAGAATGACTCCGACACTTACAGCTCCGATGGAAGTTTCCCTTTTAATTTACTTGCTCGCAAGGGGTAAGTTTCACTCAGTCAAGGGCCAAATGAAACCTCCGCAATGGTACAGCTTCACAAGATATTTATACAGTAAAACCCAAGTTCTGGCCTCTCCCTGTGTATTGCTCTGTCTCACAGTCAGTGAATACAGATAAAGAGTTAATTACTATATCCTGGTCCTGAAATGGTGTCAAGATATTTCCTTTTGTCAGGGTTATCAGAAAGCCAAACGGCCATTACTCCATGAGTCATAGGTAATGGGCTATCACCTGTCTTGTATTGTATCAGGATTATCCAATTTCCTGGTCAATTTACCTGTTTGCTTCAAATGGATGAGGTAAAGGAAAGAGATAATGGCTAGAAGATAAGGGTGGGGTGACATGGAACTCCTGTAGTGTAGACAATAGGAGAGCACCATGGGGGGTTACTTGTCTCAGCATGACTTGTCTCCTAGCTGTCTGATAACCATCAGCCATCTAACAGCAGGTTTAGCTGTTCATAATAAGCTGGCTGCTAAAATGCAAAAAGTTCTGGAAGGGCCAGGACTCCATTTTAATCAAAAGGCACACAAATACCGTTTGGTATCAGCTTAGATAAAAATACATTTCCACATTCCCCCATTTTGTCCTTCACAAGGACAACTCAATCCATTCTGATCTTGTACAGTCTCTCCATTTCCATTTCTACACAAGAGCCTTCAGCAGTTGTTGCTACCATAACTCTAGCCGTGGTCTCGGTAGGTAACATAGTTTCTCCATCCCTGGCACAGCAACACTTAATGACGACAAATAATAGATACAGGGCGAAGACTATCAGCAGGAATATGATCAAACCCTGTACCACAGATTTCCCCAGGGCTCCCAACCATCCTGATGCCCAACCCCACAAGGTGATACCGTCCTGGCCAACTGTCTGTTTATACTCTATTACCTTTTTCCTGATGTTTTCAGCTAGACTGCCGATATCTTCTGATTTATCTGGGATATATGTACAGCATTCTTCACCTATTAATGCGCATGTCCCTCCCTCCTTGGCTAGGAGATAATCTAAGGCCATACGATTTTGGAGAGCCACTGTTCGAATAGCTACCATTTCGTCATTTATCCCTTCAAAGGCTTGGGAAGTTGCGTTGGCTACTGATTCTACTAAGTTAGCCAGTTCCCGTAACTGCCATTCGGTCGATGCTATTCCATAGGGTGGCACCATTACCTTGAATATTCCGTTAAGCCACGTCAAATCCCGTTTAAATCTGTGGCTTCCATAGGCCTCCCTTAGAGTCCTTACTGATCTGATAAGGGGTACCACATATCCTAAGTAACAGGACCCTGTCCAGTTGGCTGGTAACCATGGGTAGGCTTTATGGCCACAAATAAAGTAGGTGCAATTATAGGACGTCAGCTCCTGGTCTTTTCGCACTGTCCCTACTCGAGTGGTCTCACCTTCCCACCCTTCACCTGGGGCTTTGTTATGGACCGTTGTCCAGCCAACGGTTGCTATCTTTCTCTCAGTCGGATTAGTTGTGGCTTGCCATTTAATCATTTGGGAACACTTGCTGCGTCCCATTTCTGGTCCTTTTGTCTCATTACTCACTAGGCATATTATACCCTCAGGATTTCTTATTCTGGGAGAAATGCTTAGGAAGGGAGGCTGATGGTTATTATCATAATTGGGCTGGTACCATCCCTGGAAGGCTGTAAGTTTATACCCTGCCGACCTCCATTCTGTTTGCTCCTTCGTTTCTGGCCCCTTAGTTAGTTTTGTCCTGTTTTGCACTGTCAACCATTCTACCATTTCTGATTCGTTAAAGGGGACAGATCTCAGGGGAATACCCCCCTGGAGTGGACAGGTACATGGGAACATATCCAGCAACTCGACAAGTTTCTTTCTTGAGCATACCTATGACTCAGTGCCATAAATACGTTTACGTGCAATTCCCTTCGGTGGTGGGTCTGTACCCCTGGTGTAATCAATAATGCGAAGTAAAACCCTGTCAAGCCCAGCACCATCAGTCCCCATAGTCCATACAGTTCTTTATTCAGTCTTCCTTTTTCTGTTCCTCTGATTCCTTCGTCCCTTCCTCCTGGTCGGGTGCCCGTTTGCAATGGGATGCGTGGATCCATGTTGGTCTTTCCTTTACCTTGATTGCAGTATTGGTCGCCAGCAAGACCTGGTATGGTCCTTCGAATCTTGGCTGTAGACTGCTTTTCCTTTTAAAAATCTTGATGTAAACGAATTCCCCTGGCTCCAGGTTATGACACTTCCCTTCCGCTGGCTTGACTTGGGCTTCCTTTACCTGTGAATGAAAGCTGGAAATACATTTGGTTAGTGCAATACAATAATTCAACATATTTTCCTCCATTTTGTGGATGTCCATCTGTTTTGCAGTAAATGGTGCTGTAAAAGGTAGTCGTTGGGGACGTCCCATAACTATCTCATGTGGTGACAAGCCTGTTGTTCTGTTGGTTGCAGATCGCATTACCATCAAAGCTAAGGGCAGCAGTTCTGTCCATTTCAGTCCAGTGTCATTGCATAGTTTTGCCAGCTTATTTTTAAGCATTCCATTATATCTTTCAACAAGTCCAGCTGATTGTGGATGATAACTGCAATGAAAACGTTGATTAATCTGTAAAGCTTTACACATTTCTCTTATAACAGTTCCCGTGAAATGTGACCCGTTATCACTGGAAAGCTTAGCAGGGATTCCGAAGCGCGGTACTTTTAACAAACATTTAGCAACAGTAGTGGCATCGGCCTTTTTACATGGAAAGGCTTCAATCCATCTAGAGAACACATCTACAATAACTAATACATACTTGAATCCCATACACATAGGTAATTCAATAAAATCCATTTGTAAATGTACAAAAGGCCCGACTGGATTTGGGTGGGAGGCAGATTCTACTTTTTCCGTCTTACCCGGATTCATTGTCTGACAGGTAGCACAATTTTCACAGATTTGTTTTGCAATTGCCGAAATACCTGGTGCATACCAAGTTGCCAAAATATAATCTGCCAATCCCCCTTTGCCTGCATGTGTGAATGTATGAACACATCGGGCAATCCATGGAAGTAAGGATCTAGGGGCCACCACGCGGCCGTCATGGTGAACCCATATTCCTTCTGGATTTTTATAACATTGATCCTTCATCCAGGTCACCACCTCCTCCGTACTGGCCTGTGTCTGAAAGGCCAGCACGTCATTAATAGTGGGTGGCGGGTCTGAGCAATTATTGTTCCTTAGTGGGAACAATGACACCTGCATCCCCCCTTTCGACAGAGCTGCTGACTTAGCTGCATTATCAGCTCTGGCATTCCCAAGTGCCACCTCATTCGACTGGCCTGTATGTGCTTGGCATTTGATAATGGCAAGTTTTAAGGGGCATTGAATGGCTCGCAGGAGATTTTCCACTTGTTCTGCATTTTTGATAGGGGTTCCTGAAGAAGTCAGGTACCCGCGAATCTTCCAAATTTGTCCATAGTCATGTGATACCCCAAAAGCATACCTGGAGTCAGTGTAGATATTAACTGTGTGTCCTTCAGCCAGAATACAGGCTCGAGTTAACGCAAACAATTCGGCTTGTTGGGCTGAAAAGGAGTCTGGAAGAGAGGCTGTTTCGACAACATTAAACTGAGTTACAATTGCATAAGCCGCTCTAGGTTGGCCCCTATCATTTCGTAAGGCTGATCCGTCACATAGTACACTAGCTCAGGGTTACACATTGGTACATCTGTTAGATTGATACGTGGTTTAGTCACTAATTCGGCTACCATTTCACATGAATGGGGTTCGCCGTTGTCTTCCGTGGGGAGTAGAATGGCTGGATTTAAGGTAGTACATCTTTTGATGACAAGGTTCGGATTTGATAACAGTTGGACCTCGTATTTAGTGGTTCTTGCGGAGGTTGGGTGTTGGGTGGCACATTTAGTAAGTAAAATCTCGACAGAGTGTGGGATATATAAAATGGTCTGATGATTTAGAGTTATTGTCTGAGCCTGTTGCATAGCATAATAAGCTGCTGCCAACGAAGGAAGACATCCTGGTAGTCCGCGTGCCACTGGGTCTAGTTGGGTACTGAAATACGCTACCGGTCGCTGCCTGTCCCCATGTAACTGAGTCAAAACAGATTATGCAAAACCCGACTTGTGATGCACAAATAAGTTGAATAGCTTAGTGTAATCTGGTAATCCCAAGGCGGGTGCTGAAGTGAGGGACTGTTTAAGGTTCTGAAAAGCATTCCGGGATACCTCATTCCAAATCAACTTCTCTGGTAGTACGGGCATGGACATGTCTAACAGTGGTCTAACGATCTCGGAATAACTCGTAACCCATTGCCGGCAGTATCCTGTCATGCCGAGGAGGTGTTTCATTTCTCTCTTGGTTACTGGTAGTGGGGCAGAGCAGATTGCTTTTACTCGGTCTTGTGTCAATTGTCTCGTATCTCTGACCAATTCGTGCCCCAGATACCGAACCTTTTCTGAGACAAATTGTAACTTTGCCTTTGACACCTTGTGTCCTTTCGAGGCCAGAGCTTTTAATAACACAAGGGAGTCCGTTTCGCAGGCCAATTTGGAGGGTGAGGCGAGCAATAAGTCGTCAACATACTGCACAAGTGTAGAACCTGCTGGTAAAATTACATCTTCCAGATCCCTCTTTAGGCACTGTGAGAATATGGTAGGGCTCTCGGTAAATCCCTGCGGGAGTCTTGTCCACGTATATTGGCGTCCTTTATACGTGAAGGCAAACAGGAATTGAGACTCTGGATGAATAGGTATTGAGAAAAATGCTGAACACAGATCAACTACTGTGTAATACGTTGATGATGCCGGAATACTGGCAAGTATAATTGCCGGGTTGGGTACCACTGGATAAGTTGGGAATACCGAATGATTCACGGCCCGTAGGTCTTGGACAAATCTCCATTTGTCACTATTGGGCTTCTGCACCGGAAAGATCGGTGTGTTACATGGACTTCTAGTTGGAACGATTACTCTCTGGGCCAGCAGGGACTTAATGACTGGCTCAATACCTTGTTCTGCGGCTGGGGACAAGGGGTATTGGGGCTTCTTGGGGAGCGGGGCGGTTGAATTGATTGCTACCTTATAGGGTTGTGCAGTAAGCATCCTCCCTACTTCATTAGCGTGTGTAGACCATAGTTGTTCTGGAACTTTAGCAAGAAGCTCTGCTGTGCTTTGTCGTACTGGGAAGCTAGTGGCTGAGAGCATCCTTTCTTCTAAGACAGCATCGAAGTATACTTTCCCATTCAACTTGACAGAATAGCCTCCCCCCTTTTCATGTTGCCCCAAAGTTCCATTACGTGTGTGCCATTCCTCTTGTACTGGGGATCCTTGCATTCTTTTAACCATCTGTCCTAAATCCTGGGGTTTATGTGTGCCTGCAACCGCAAGGGTGCAGTGTGGAACGCTCCCTTTAACCCTAAACAAGCTCTGACTGTGGGAGGATAATTCAACCCCTGCCGCTATCCCTTCGGGTCCGATAAAGATTTTTCCGATCATCAATTGATGTTTCTGGTGCAGGAATGGTTGATAAAAGATTTGTGCTGTAGCGTCTGATCCCGTTTTGTCACAATATGCTGTGCAGTGTAATGTTTCGTACCACTTGCCCAAGGTTTGAGATTTGAGGTAGTCTGTGATTAACCTTGTTACACACCAATATGAACCAACCAAATAGGATAGGGTTTTGCTTAGTGTGGGGTCCAAATTTTCCCAGGCATACAATATGGGAGTTGTGGGTTGAAGTAGTGGATATGCGCCACATTTATCTATGGGGACTCGAACCTCCAGACCAGCTGGGGAACAGAGGATCGTGGCATTCATTTTACATAACAGGTCACGTCCACACAGATTCACTGGAACCTCTTTAGACAGTAGGAATGAATGACTATCTTCGTAATCCTCTATTTGTACATTGATAGGGTTGGAGAAAAACATTTGCTGTGCGTGTCCAGATAGTCCAATCACTGAGGTTTGATTAGTGGAAGTGGGAATTCCCCTCGTATCCTCCCTTGAAAGGACCGAATAGGTGGCACCAGTATCCACTAGGAATGGGACATCCTTTCCTTGTATTCGTATTTTTACTTCAGGTTCTCCATGGCATTTAACGAAACGACAGGAAGCTGTTTGTTCGCAGCACTCGGGTCTGGGATTGGGCGTCATTGATCATTATACGGGCAATTTGGTGGTTGGCCGAATTGCTTTTGATTCTGTGATCCAAATGAATCTTGCACAGAGAAATTAGTCTGAGGTCTAGCATGTACCTGGACTTGGGTCGCATACTGGTTGGGTTCTGAAGGGGGAGGGTGTGCTCTATTACCTGCCTGTTGAGTCCAATCATGATTTGGTTGTTGCTATTTTGCCCGGCAAGTTCTAGCCCAGTGTCCAATCTGACCACAATTGTGACAGGTATAATATTGTTCCTGCCCTGCACCTCCTCTCCCTCTTCCCCTGTAATATCCTCCTCTGGCTCGCCCTCTTCCTCTACCCTGGGGGGGGGCGTAGGACGGTGTCACCGGGGTGGGTGTCATTGGAGCTGCTTGTCCTACAAACATGGTGACCTTGCTTTTAGATTCTCTATTTCGCTCTTGTATGTCCTTTAACATAGATACAACCTTGGATAGCGATTCCTGTCGCCATCCGAGACAAACTAGTTTAAAGGGATCTCTGAGTTCGGGCCGTAGCCCGTTTACCACGGCGCTGATCATAGGAGCCTCTACCTCCTCCATTTTCATGCCTGAACATTGGTTCATGATCTCTCGCACTCTTTCTACATAATCCTCAACATCCTCCTCCTTTCTTTGTGTAGTTTCCATAATTTTGGACCAATTCGTTTTCCTCGGGAACACCGAATGTAAGGCTTCCCAACATCTTCCCCAGAACCCCTCTCCTGGCTTCGTGCTGGGATCTGTATCCGGAGCCTCTCGATGGGTTTTAAAATCTTTGAATTTTATCTCAAGTTCGGCAAATTTTGTGTCCTTTAACCATGCTTTCAGTAAGATTTGACCATCTAATATACTGGGTTCGTGGCACAAGATGATTACTTTTAACTGGTCTATGGCCTTTTCAATATTGGTTTTGGGGTCTGCCAATCCTTCCACAATTATTCTTAATTCACTTGGTGACCATGGTCGATAAATAGGGACCGGAGCCCCCCCCGAGAGTGGACTGGGAAAAAGTCTTACTGGGTATACTGATGATGATGGCTCCAGGGCACTGGGCTCTGGTCCACGGGTATGACTTCGTGTGCCCCCTGCAGGGCCGTCACGGTATTGATTCCCTTGTGACTGACTTATATTTCCTGCAGCCTCACCTGTATTGTTGGGAGCGGGTGTTACCCCGTTTCCCTGTACTCCGGCCCGAGGATCATCTCCTCCTTGGCCTGGAGCACCCCCCGGGGATGGAACATACGGCGGTGGTCGATGGCTGTAGGGAGTCCAATCCTCATCCCAGTCCTCATCCTCATCCTTATCCCAATCCTCCGGAGCCCTAGGTGAATGTGCCTTTGTCTCTTTAGCAACCATAACGGATGGGTGTTTGTTATGTCGAGGGCGATTCACCTGCTCTACCCGTTCATCCCCCTGCTTTCTCCCTCTAGTACACTGCTTGCTAACTCTTAGGCTCTTCTCGTGTCGTTCCTCAGCTTCCCTTTTCCAATCTCCAAACGCTGACCAATTCACTTTTTTTTTTTTTCTACCTGGGTCTCTGTCTATAAGGCATTCTTCTAGACAGGTTATTCTCTCTAAATTGAATGAACCATCGGGTGGAAATGGCCTGTTTTCACCCTTAGTCCATTTTACCCATTCTCTTAGGTGGTCAATTGAAGACTGACCACAATTCTGGAGCATAAAATGGGCTGGGGTCCCTTTTGGTGGTGGTTTACTTGCTCCAGCCCCCATTCTGGATGATATAAGATTTTACCACAGTTTCTGATCTCACAATCCTTTCGACCAACCGAGTTCTCTACGCCCACTTCTCCTGGCCGTTACGTGGCCTGAAAAGGCTCTTAATTCGGGCTCAGTCTGGGTGTGTGAGATATGTTGGCACGAACCAATCGTAGTTGATCAATCAGTTACTGTTTCTTTTCTTAATCAATCCTTGTGTTTTTTTTTCCCGAATCACAATTTTCCCTAGTGACTCTTCCCGTTTCTCTAATGGCAATGACTCACAAAGGTATTGCACACAACAGTAATACAAGGACAACAAACAATATTCCCGTGAGTACACAAATCATAACCTCTAAACAAATTCTCAGTCTGTGTTGTACGCCACTACAGACCGAGTCCTTAACTTATCCTAATAACAGCTGATAAAACTTAAGGTTCCGTACCCAAACTCTTTGATCGATTGCGCTCTTTTTTTTTTAATAGTCTTATCACATAAGAACCCCTTCCGAATTAAAAACAATAAAAATCTTATCACATAAGAACCTTCGATCGATTATTAGCGCTTTCTTTTTTTCTTTTCTTTTAATAGTCTTATCACATAAGAACCCCTTCCGAATTAAAAACAATAAAAATCTTATCATATAAGAACCTGGAACCCTTTTCGATCGACTAGCGCTTCCTTACCTACTGAAACCTTCCCCGGGCTGTCTCGAGATTTTTTCCAGAACCTGTACTCTTCTGCTGGCGAGCTGAGAAAGAAATGGTTATAAAAAAAATACCTTTAACTTTTAAATGCCGAGTCTTGTAGATGCAGTACCTCAGCTGTGGACAACAGATTACATCTGCGATTCAACAGTGAAGAAACCTCTTGTGAGCAAAGGCTCACCTTGTTTGGCCACCGAAGCCTTTCACTGGAGAGGCACTATGCCTGTATCCGTTTTACTCACAGAACAGAGAGTATGCATCTCGGTGGAACCTCCAATAACTGTCGAAATCTCGACCTCAGAAAAGAATGACTCCGACACTTACAGCTCCGATGGAAGTTTCCCTTTTAATTTACTTGCTCGCAAGGAGCAGGTTTCACTCAGTCAAGGGCTAAATGAAACCTCCGCAATGGTACAGCTTCACAAGATATTTATACAGTAAAACCCAAGTTCTGGCCTCTCCCTGTGTATTGCTCTGTCTCACAGTCAGTGAATACAGATAAAGAGTTAATTACTATATCCTGGTCCTGAAATGGTGTCAAGATATTTCCTTTTGTCAGGGTTATCAGAAAGCCAAACGGCCATTACTCCATGAGTCATAGGTAATGGGCTATCACCTGTCTTGTATTGTATCAGGATTATCCAATTTCCTGGTCAATTTACCTGTTTGCTTCAAGTGGATGAGGTAAAGGAAAGAGATAATGGCTAGAAGATAAGGGTGGGGTGACATGGAACTCCTGTAGTGTAGACAATAGGAGAGCACCATGGGGGGTTACTTGTCTCAGCATGACTTGTCTCCTAGCTGTCTGATAACCATCAGCCATCTAACAGCAGGTTTAGCTGTTCATAATAAGCTGGCTGCTAAAATGCAGAAAGTTCTGGAAGGGCCAGGACTCCATTTTAATCAAAAGGCACACAAATACCGTTTGGTATCAGCTTAGATAAAAATACATTTCCACAAGTGTGACCATCTCTCCACACCCCGGGATGAGGTGATGGTCAGTGTGACTCTCTCTCACTCTGTCCCAGAATGAGGTGATGGTCAGTGTGACTCTCTCTCACTCTGTCCCAGGATGAGATGATGGTTAGTGTGACTCTCTCCCTCCCTGTCCAGGATGAGGTGATGGTCAGTGTGACTCTCTCTCTCTGTCCCGGGATGAGGTGATGGTCAGTGTGACTCTCTCTCTCTGTCCCAGGATAAGGTGATGGTCAGTGTGGCTCTCTCTCTCTCTCTCTCTCTGTCCCGGGATTAGGTGATGGTGACTCTCTCTCTCTCTGTCGTGGGATAAGGAGATGGTCAGTGTGACTCTCAATCTCTTTCAGTCCCGGGATGAGGTGATGGTCAGTATGACGCTCTCCTTGTCCCGGGATGAGGTGATGGTCAGTGTGTCACTCTCTCTCTATCTGTCCTGGGATGAGGTGATGGTTAGTGTGACTCTCTCTCACTGCCTGTCCCGGGATGAGGTGATGGTCAGTGTGACTCTCTCTCTCTGTACCGGGATGAGGTGATGATCAGTGTTACTCTCTGTCACGGGATGAGGTGATGGTCAGTGTGACTTTCTCACTGTCCCAGGATGAGGTGATGATTAGTGTGACTCTCTTTCTCCATGTCCTGCGATGAGGTGATGGTCAGTGTGACTCTCTCTCCCCATCCCGGGATGAGTTGATGGTCAGTGTGACTCTATCTCTCTCTGTCCCGGAAAGAGGTGATGGTCAGTGTGACTCTCTCTCTATCTTTCCCGGGTAAAGTGATGGTCAGTGTGACTCTCTCCCTCCCTGTCCGGGATGAGGTGATATTCAGTGTGACTCTCTCTCTCTCTCTCTCTCCCGGGATGCGGTGATGGTCAGTATGACTCTCTCACTGTCCCGGGATGAGGTGGTGGTCAGTGTGGCTCTCTCTCTCTGTTCCGGGATGAGGTGATGGTCAGTTTGACCATCTCTCCACATCCCGGGATGAGGTGATGGTTAGTGTGACTCTCTCTCACTCTGTCCCAGAATAAGGTGATGGTCAGTGTGACTCTCTCTCTCTCTCTCTGTCCCAGGATGAGGTGATGGTCAGTGTGACTCTCTCTCTCTGTCCCAGGATGAGGTGATGGTCAGTGCGGCTCTCTCTCTCTCTCTCTCTCTCTCTGTCCCGGGATGAGGTGATGGTGACTCTCTCTCTCTCTCTGTCGTGGGATAAGGAGATGGTCAGTGTGACTCTCTCTCTCTTTCTGTCCCGGGATGAGGTGATGGCGACTCTCTCTCTCTCTGTCGTGGGATAAGGAGATGGTCAGTGTGACTCTCTCTCTATCTGTCGTGGGATGAGGTGATGGTCAGTGTGACTCTCTCTCGCTGTCCAGGGTTGATATGATGGTCAGTGTGTCTCTCTCTCTCTCTATCTGTCCTGGGATGAGGTGATCGTCAGTGTGACTCTCTGTCCCTGTCTCGCGATGAGGTGATGGTCAGTGTGACTCTCTCTCCCTGTCCCGGGATTAGGTGATGGTCAGTGTGAATCTCTCCCTGTCCCGGGATGAGGTGATGGTCAGTGTGACTCTCTCTTCCTGTCCCGGGATGAGGTGATGGTCAGTGTGACCATCTCTCCACACCCCGGGATGAGGTGATGGTCAGTGTGACTCTCTCTCACTCTGTCCCAGAATGAGGTGATGGTCAGTGTGACTCTCTCTCTCTCTGTCCCAGGATGAGATGATGGTTAGTGTGACTCTCTCCCTCCCTGTCCAGGATGAGGTGATGGTCAGTGTGACTCTCTCTCTCTGTCCCGGGATGAGGTGATGGTCAGTGTGACTCTCTCTCTCTGTCCCAGAATAAGGTGATGGTCAGTGTGGCTCTCTCTCTCTCTCTCTCTCTGTCCCGGGATTAGGTGATGTTGACTCTCTCTCTCTCTGTCGTGGGATAAGGAGATGGTCAGTGTGACTCTCTCTCTCTTTCTGTCCCGGGATGAGGTGATGGTCAGTATGACGCTCTCCTTGTCCCGGGATGAGGTGATGGTCAGTGTGACACTCTCTCTCTATCTGTCCTGGGATGAGGTGATGGTTAGTGTGACTCTCTCTCACTGCCTGTCCCGGGATGAGGTGATGGTCAGTGTGACTCTCTCTCTCTGTACCGGGATGAGGTGATGATCAGTGTTACTCTCTGTCACGGGATGAGGTGATGGTCAGTGTGACTCTCTCACTGTCCCAGGATGAGGTGATGATTAGTGTGACTCTCTTTCTCCATGTCCTGCGATGAGGTGATGGTCAGTGTGACTCTCTCTCCCCATCCCGGGATGAGTTGATGGTCAGTGTGACTCTATCTCTCTCTGTCCCGGAAAGAGGTGATGGTCAGTGTGACTCTCTCTCTATCTTTCCCGGGTAAAGTGATGGTCAGTGTGACTCTCTCTCTCCCTGTCCGGGATGAGGTGATATTCAGTGTGACTCTCTCTCTCTCTCTCTCTCCCGGGATGCGGTGATGGTCAGTATGACTCTCTCACTGTCCCGGGATGAGGTGGTGGTCAGTGTGGCTCTCTCTCTCTGTCCCGGGATGAGGTGATGGTCATTGTGGCTCTCTCACTCTCTCTCTCTCTCTGTCCCGGCATGATGTGATGGTCAGTGTGAGTCTCTCTCTCTGTCCGGGGATGAGGTGATGGTCAGTGTGACTATATATCCCTGTCCCAGGATGAGGTGATGGTCAGTGTGACTCTCTCTCCCCATCCCGGGATGAGGTGATGGTCAGTGTGACTCTCTCTCTCTCCCTGTCCCGGGATGAGGTGATTGTCAGTGTGACACTCTCTCTCTCTCTGTCCTGGGATGAGATGATGGTCAGCGTGTCTCTCTCTCTCTCTCTCTCAGTCCCAGGATGAGGTGATGGTTAGTGTGACTCTCTGTCCCTGTGCAGTGTTGAGATGATGGTCAGTGTGTGTCTCTCTCTCTCTCTATCTGTTCTGGGATGAGGTGATGGTCAGTGTGACTCTCTGTCCCTGTCTCGGAATGTTGTGATGGTCAGTGTGACTGTCTCTCCCTGTCCCGTGATGAGGTGATGGTCAGTGTGACTCACTCTCTCCGTCCTGGGATGAGGTGATGGTCAGTGTGACACTCTCTCTCTCTCTGTTCCGGGATGAGGGGATGGTCAGTGTGACTCTCTCACTCTCTGTCCCGGGATGAGGCGATGGTCAGTGTGACTCACTCTCTGTCCCGGGATGAGATGATGGTCAGCGTGTCTCTCTCTCTCTCTCTCTCTCTCTCTCTCTCTCAGTCCCAGGATGAGGTGATGGTCAGTGTGACTCTCTCTCTCTCTGTCCCAGGATGAGATGATGGTCAGTGTGACTCTCTCCCTCCCTGTCCGGGATGAGGTGATGGTCAGTGTGACTCTCTCTCTTTCGGTCCCGGGATGAGGCGTTGGTCAGTGTGACTCTCTCTCTGTCCCGGGATGAGGTGATGGTCAGTGTGACTCTCTCTGTCCCTGTCCCATGATGAGGTGATGGTCAGTGTGACTCTCTCTCTCTGTACCGGGATGAGGTGATCATCAGTGTGACTCTCTCTCTCTCTGTCCCGGGATGAGGTGATGGTCATTGTTAATCTCTCCCTGACCCGGGATGAGGTGATGGTCAGTGTGACTCTCTCTCCCTGTCCCGGGATGAGGTGATGGTCAGTTTGACCATCTCTCCACATCCCGGGATGAGGTGATGGTTAGTGTGACTCTCTCTCACTCTGTCCCAGAATGAGGTGATGGTCAGTGTGACTCTCTCTCTCTCTCTCTCTGACCCAGGATGAGGTGATGGTCAGTGTGACTCTCTCCCTCCCTGTCCAGGATGAGGTGATGGTCAGTGTGACTCTCTCTCTCTGTCCCGGGATGAGGTGATGGTCAGTGTGACTCTCTCTCTCTCTGTCCCAGGATGAGGTGATGGTCAGTGCGGCTCTCTCTCTCTGTCCCGGGATGAGGTGATGGTCAGTGTGACTCTCTCTCTCTGTCCCAGGATGAGGTGATGGTCAGTGCGGCTCTCTCTCTCTCTCTCTCTCTGTCCCAGGATGAGGTGATGGTGACTCTCTCTCTCTCTGTCGTGGGATAAGGAGATGGTCAGTGTGACTCTCTCTCTATCTGTCCTGGGATGAGGTGATGGTCAGTGTGACTCTCTGTCCATGTCCAGGGTTGATATGATGGTCAGTGTGTCTCTCTCTCTCTCTATCTGTCCTGGGATGAGGTGATGGTCAGTGTGACTCTCTCTCTCTGTCCCGGGATGAGGTGATGGTCAGTGTGACTCTCTCTCTCTGTCCCAGGATGAGGTGATGGTCAGTGCGGCTCTCTCTCTCTCTCTCTCTCTGTCCCAGGATGAGGTGATGGTGACTCTCTCTCTCTCTGTCGTGGGATAAAGAGATGGTCAGTGTGACTCTCTCTCTATCTGTCCTGGGATGAGGTGATGGTCAGTGTGACTCTCTGTCCATGTCCAGGGTTGATATGATGGTCAGTGTGTCTCTCTCTCTCTCTATCTGTCCTGGGATGAGGTGATCGTCAGTGTGACTCTCTGTCCCTGTCTCGCGATGAGGTGATGGTCAGTGTGACTCTCTCTCCCTGTCCCGGGATGAGGTGATGGTCAGTGTGAATCACTCCCTGTCCCGGGATGAGGTGATGGTCAGTGTGACACTCTCTCCCTGTCCCGGGATGAGGTGATGGTCAGTGTGACCATCTCTCCACACCCCGGGATGAGGTGATGGTCAGTGTGACTCTCTCTCACTCTGTCCCAGAATGAGGTGATGGTCAGTGTGACTCTCTCTCTCTCTGTCCCAGGATGAGATGATGGTCAGTGTGACTCTCTCCCTCCCTGTCCAGGATGAGGTGATGGTCAGTGTGACTCTCTCTCTCTGTCCCGGGATGAGGTGATGGTCAGTGTGACTCTCTCTCTCTGTCCCAGGATAAGGTGATGGTCAGTGTGGCTCTCTCTCTCTCTCTCTCTGTCCCGGGATTAGGTGATGGTGACACTCTCTCTCTCTGTCGTGGGATAAGGAGATGGTCAGTGTGACTCTCTCTCTCTTTCTGTCCCGGGATGAGGTGATGGTCAGTTTGACGCTCTCCTTGTCCCGGGATGAGGTGATGGTCAGTGTGACACTCTCTCTCTATCTGTCCTGGGATGAGGTGATGGTTAGTGTGACTCTCTGTCCCTGTCCAGGGTTGAGATGATGGTCAGTGTGTCTCTCTCTCTCTCCATCTGTCCAGGGATGAGGTGATGGTCAGTGTGACTCTCTCTCTCTGTCCCAGGATAAGGTGATGGTCAGTGTGGCTCTCTCTCTCTCTCTCTCCCTGTCCCGTGATGAGGTGATGGTCAGTGTGACTCACCATCTCCGTCCTGGGATGAGGTGATGGTCAGTGTGACACTCTCTCTCTCTGTTCCGGGAAGAGGGGATGGTCAGTGTGACTCTCTCTTTCTCTGTCCCGGGATGAGGCGATGGTCAATGTGACTCACTCTCTGTCCCGGGATGAGGTGATGGTCAGTGTGACTCTCTCTGTCCCTGTCCCGGGATGAGGTGATGGTCAGTGTGACTCTCTGTCACAGGATGAGGTGATGGTCAGTGTGACTCTCTCTCACTCTCTCTCTGTCCTGGGATGAGGTGATGGTCAGTGTGAATCTCTCCCTGTCCCGGGATGAGGTGATGGTCAGTGTGACTCTCTCTCCCTGTCCCGTGATGATGTGATGGTCGGTGTGACTCTCTGTCCCAGAATGAGGTGATGATCAGTGTGACTCTCTCTCTCTCTCTCTGTCCCAGGATGAGGTGATGGTCAGTGTGACTCTCTCCCTCCCTGTCCAGGATGAGGTGATGGTCAGTGTGACTCTCTCTCTCTGTCCCGGGATGAGGTGATGGTCAGTGTGACTCTCTCTCTCTGTCCCAGGATGAGGTGATGGTCAGTGCGGCTCTCTCTCTCTCTCTCTCTCTGTCCCGGGATGAGGTGATGGTGACTCTCTCTCTCTCTCTGTCGTGGGATAAGGAGATGGTCAGTGTGACTCTCTCTCTCTCTCTGTCCCGGGATGAGGTGATGGTGACTCTCTCTCTCTCTCTCGTGGGATAAGGAGATGGTCAGTGTGACTCTCTCTCTATCTGTCGTGGGATGAGGTGATGGTCAGTGTGACTCTCTCTCTCTGTCCCAGGATAAGGTGATGGTCAGTGTGGCTCTCTCTCTCTCTCTCTCCCTGTCCCATGATGAGGTGATGGTCAGTGTGACTCACCCTCTCCGTCCTGGGATGAGGTGATGGTCAGTGTGACTCTCTCTTTCTCTGTCCCGGGATGAGGCGATGGTCAATGTGACTCACTCTCTGTCCCGGGATGAGGTGATGGTCAGTGTGACCATCTCTCCACACCCCGGGATGAGGTGATGGTCAGTGTGACTCTCTCTCACTCTGTCCCAGAATGAGGTGATGGTCAGTGTGACTCTCTGTCCCTGTGCAGTGTTGAGATGATTGTCAGTGTGACACTCTCTCTCTCTCTGTCCCGGGATGAGATGATGGTCAGCGTGTCTCTCTCTCTCTCTCTCTCAGTCCCAGGATGAGGTGATGGTTAGTGTGACTCTCTGTCCCTGTGCAGTGTTGAGATGATGGTCAGTGTGTGTCTCTCTCTCTCTCTATCTGTTCTGGGATGAGGTGATGGTCAGTGTGACTCTCTGTCCCTGTCTCGGAATGTTGTGATGGTCAGTGTGACTGTCTCTCCCTGTCCCGTGATGAGGTGATGGTCAGTGTGACTCACTCTCTCCGTCCTGGGATGAGGTGATGGTCAGTGTGACACTCTCTCTCTCTCTGTTCCGGGATGAGGGGATGGTCAGTGTGACTCTCTCACTCTCTGTCCCGGGATGAGGCGATGGTCAGTGTGACTCACTCTCTGTCCCGGGATGAGATGATGGTCAGCGTGTCTCTCTCTCTCTCTCTCTCTCTCTCTCTCTCTCAGTCCCAGGATGAGGTGATGGTCAGTGTGACTCTCTCTCTCTCTGTCCCAGGATGAGATGATGGTCAGTGTGACTCTCTCCCTCCCTGTCCGGGATGAGGTGATGGTCAGTGTGACTCTCTCTCTTTCGGTCCCGGGATGAGGCGTTGGTCAGTGTGACTCTCTCTCTGTCCCGGGATGAGGTGATGGTCAGTGTGACTCTCTCTGTCCCTGTCCCATGATGAGGTGATGGTCAGTGTGACTCTCTCTCTCTGTACCGGGATGAGGTGATCATCAGTGTGACTCTCTCTCTCTCTGTCCCGGGATGAGGTGATGGTCATTGTGAATCTCTCCCTGACCCGGGATGAGGTGATGGTCAGTGTGACTCTCTCTCCCTGTCCCGGGATGAGGTGATGGTCAGTTTGACCATCTCTCCACATCCCGGGATGAGGTGATGGTTAGTATGACTCTCTCTCACTCTGTCCCAGAATGAGGTGATGGTCAGTGTGACTCTCTCTCTCTCTCTCTCTGTCCCAGGATGAGGTGATGGTCAGTGTGACTCTCTCCCTCCCTGTCCAGGATGAGGTGATGGTCAGTGTGACTCTCTCTCTCTGTCCCGGGATGAGGTGATGGTCAGTGTGACTCTCTCTCTCTCTGTCCCAGGATGAGGTGATGGTCAGTGCGGCTCTCTCTCTCTGTCCCGGGATGAGGTGATGGTCAGTGTGACTCTCTCTCTCTGTCCCAGGATGAGGTGATGGTCAGTGCGGCTCTCTCTCTCTCTCTCTCTCTGTCCCAGGATGAGGTGATGGTGACTCTCTCTCTCTCTGTCGTGGGATAAGGAGATGGTCAGTGTGACTCTCTCTCTATCTGTCCTGGGATGAGGTGATGGTCAGTGTGACTCTCTGTCCATGTCCAGGGTTGATATGATGGTCAGTGTGTCTCTCTCTCTCTCTATCTGTCCTGGGATGAGGTGATGGTCAGTGTGACTCTCTCTCTCTGTCCCCGGATGAGGTGATGGTCAGTGTGACTCTCTCTCTCTGTCCCAGGATGAGGTGATGGTCAGTGCGGCTCTCTCTCTCTCTCTCTCTCTGTCCCAGGATGAGGTGATGGTGACTCTCTCTCTCTCTGTCATGGGATAAAGAGATGGTCAGTGTGACTCTCTCTCTATCTGTCCTGGGATGAGGTGATGGTCAGTGTGACTCTCTGTCCATGTCCAGGGTTGATATGATGGTCAGTGTGTCTCTCTCTCTCTCTATCTGTCCTGGGATGAGGTGATCGTCAGTGTGACTCTCTGTCCCTGTCTCGCGATGAGGTGATGGTCAGTGTGACTCTCCCTCTCTCTCTCTGTCCCAGGATGAGGTGATGGTCAGTGTGACTCTCTCCCTCCCTGTCCAGGATGAGGTGATGGTCAGTGTGACTCTCTCTCTCTGTCCCGGGATGAGGTGATGGTCAGTGTGACTCTCTCTCTCTCTGTCCCAGGATGAGGTGATGGTCAGTGCGGCTCTCTCTCTCTGTCCCGGGATTAGGTGATGGTGACTCTCTCTCTCTCTGTCGTGGGATAAGGAGATGGTCAGTGTGACTCTCTCTCTCTGTCCCAGGATGAGGTGATGGTCAGTGCGGCTCTCTCTCTCTCTCTCTCTCTGTCCCAGGATGAGGTGATGGTGACTCTCTCTCTCTCTGTCGTGGGATAAGGAGATGGTCAGTGTGACTCTCTCTCTATCTGTCCTGGGATGAGGTGATGGTCAGTGTGACTCTCTGTCCATGTCCAGGGTTGATATGATGGTCAGTGTGTCTCTCTCTCTCTCTATCTGTCCTGGGATGAGGTGATGGTCAGTGTGACTCTCTCTCTCTGTCCCGGGATGAGGTGATGGTCAGTGTGACTCTCTCTCTCTGTCCCAGGATGAGGTGATGGTCAGTGCGGCTCTCTCTCTCTCTCTCTCTCTGTCCCAGGATGAGGTGATGATGACTCTCTCTCTCTCTGTCGTGGGATAAGGAGATGGTCAGTGTGACTCTCTCTCTATCTGTCCTGGGATGAGGTGATGGTCAGTGTGACTCTCTGTCCATGTCCAGGGTTGATATGATGGTCAGTGTGTCTCTCTCTCTCTCTATCTGTCCTGGGATGAGGTGATCGTCAGTGTGACTCTCTGTCCCTGTCTCGCGATGAGGTGATGGTCAGTGTGACTCTCTCTCCCTGTCCCGGGATGAGGTGATGGTCAGTGTGAATCACTCCCTGTCCCGGGATGAGGTGATGGTCAGTGTGACACTCTCTCCCTGTCCCGGGATGAGGTGATGGTCAGTGTGACCATCTCTCCACACCCCGGGATGAGGTGATGGTCAGTGTGACTCTCTCTCTCTCTGTCCCAGGATGAGATGATGGTCAGTGTGACTCTCTCCCTCCCTGTCCAGGATAAGGTGATGGTCAGTGTGACTCTCTCTCTCTGTCCCGGGATGAGGTGATGGTCAGTGTGACTCTCTCTCTCTGTCCCAGGATAAGGTGATGGTCAGTGTGGCTCTCTCTCTCTCTCTCTCTGTCCCGGGATTAGGTGATGGTGACTCTCTCTCTCTCTGTCGTGGTCTAAGGAGATGGTCAGTGTGACTCTCTCTCTCTTTCTGTCCCGGGATGAGGTGATGGTCAGTTTGACGCTCTCCTTGTCCCGGGATGAGGTGATGGTCAGTGTGACACTCTCTCTCTATCTGTCCTGGGATGAGGTGATGGTTAGTGTGACTCTCTGTCCCTGTCCAGGGATGAGATGATGGTCAGTGTGTGTGTCTCTCTCTCCATCTGTCCTGGGATGAGGTGATGGTCAGTGTGACTCTCTCTCTCTGTCCCAGGATAAGGTGATGGTCAGTGTGACTCTCTCTCTCTGTCCCGGGATAAGGTGATGGTCAGTGTGACTCTCTCGCCCCATCCCGGGATGAGGTGAACGTCAGTGTGACTCTCTCTCTCTGTCCCGGGATGAGGTGATGGTCAGTGTGACTCTCTCTCTGTCCGGGATGAGGTGATATTCAGCGTGACTCTCTCTCTCTCTGTCCAGGGATGAGGTGATGGTCAGTGTGACTCTCTCACTGTCCCAGGATGAGGTGATGATTAGTGTGACTCTCTCTCTCCCTGTCCTGCGATGAGGTGATGGTCAGTGTGACTCTTTCTCCCCATCCCGGGTTGAGTTGATGGTCAGTGTGACTCTATCTCTTTCTGTCCCGGGAAGAGGTGATGTTCAGTGTGACTCTCTCTCTCTCTCTCCCGGGATGCGGTGATGGTCAGTATGACTCTCTCACTGTCCCGGGATGAGGTGGTGGTCAGTGTGGCTCTCTCTCTCTGTCCCGGGATGAGGTGATGGTCAGTGTGGCTCTCTCACTCTCTCGCTCTCTCTGTCCCGGCATGATGTGATGGTCAGTGTGAGTCTCTCTCTCTGTCCGGGGATGAGGTGATGGTCAGTGTGACTATATATCCCTGTCCCAGGATGAGGTGATGGTCAGTGTGACTCTCTCTCCCCATCCCGGGATGAGGTGATGGTCAGTGTGACTCTCTCTCTCCCTGTCCCGGGATGAGGTGATTGTCAGTGTGACACTCTCTCTCTCTCTGTGCCGGGATGAGATGATGGTCAGCGTGTCTCTCTCTCTCTCTCTCTCAGTCCCAGGATGAGGTGATGGTCAGTGTGACTCTCTCTCTCTCTGTCCCAGGATGAGGTGATGGTCAGTGTGACCTTCTCTCGCTGTGTCCCGGGATGAGGTGATGGTTAGTGTGACTCTCTGTCCCTGTGCAGTGTTGAGATGATGGTCAGTGTGTGTCTCTCTCTCTCTCTATCTGTTCTGGGATGAGGTGATGGTCAGTGTGACTCACTCTCTCCGTCCTGAGATGAGGTGATGGTCAGTGTGACACTCTCTCTCTCTCTGTTCCGGGATGAGGCGATGGTCAGTTTGACTCACTCTCTGTCCCGGGATGAGGTGATGGTCAGTGTGACTCTCTCTGTCCCTGTCCCGGGATGAGGTGATGGTCAGTGTGACTCTCTGTCACGGGATGAGGTGATGGTCAGTGTGACTCTCTCTCACTCTCTCTCTGTCCTGGGATGAGGTGATTGTTAGTGTGAATTTCTCCCTGTCCCGGGATGAGGTGATGGTCAGTGTGACTCTCTCTCCCTGTCCCGTGATGATGTGATGGTCGGTGTGAATCTCTCTCCCGGGATGAGGTGATGGTCAGTGTGACTCTCTCTCTCTGTACCGGGATGAGGTGATGGTCAGCGTGACTCTCTCTCTCTCTGTCCCGGGATGAGGTGATGGTCAGCGTGACTCTCTCTCTCTCTCTGTCCCGGGATGAGGTGATTGTCAGTGTGACACTCTCTCTGTCCGGGATGAGGTGATGGTCAGTGTGACTCTCTCACTGTCCCAGGATGAGGTGATGCTCAGTGTGACTCTCTCTCTCCCTGTCCTGCGATGAGGTGATGGTCAGTGTGACTCTCTCTCCCCATCCCGGGATGAGTTGATGGTCAGTGTGACTCAATCTCTCTCTGTCCCGGGAAGAGGTGATGGTCAGTGTGACTCTCTCTCTCTCTGTCCCGGGATGAGGTGATGGTCAGTGTGACTCTCTCCCTCCATGTCCGGGATGAGGTGATGTTCAGTGTGACCCTCTCTCTCTCTCTCCCGGGATGCGGTGATGGTCAGTATGACTCTCTCACTGTCCCGGGATGAGGTGGTGGTCAGTGTGACTCTCTCTCTCTGTCCCGGGATGAGGTGATGGTCAGTGTGGCTCTCTCACTCTCTCTCTCTCTCTGTCCCGGCATGATGTGATGGTCAGTGTGACTCTCTCTCTCTGTCCGGGGATGAGGTGATGGTCAGTGTGACTCTCTCTCCCTGTCCCGGGATGAGGTGATGGTCAGTGTGACTCTCTCTCCCCATCCCGGGATGAGGTGATGGTCAGTGTGACTCTCTCCCTCCCTGTCCGGGATGAGCTGATGGTCAGTGTGACTCTCTCTCTCTGTCCCGGGATGAGATGATGGTCAGCGTGTCTCTCTCTCTCTCTCTCTCAGTCCCAGGATGAGGTGATGGTCAGTGTGACTCTCTCTCTCTCTGTCCCAGGATGAGATGATGGTCAGTGTGACTCTCTCCCTCCCTGTCCGGGATGAGGTGATGGTCAGTGTGACTCTCTCTCTTTCTGTCCCGGGATGAGGCGATGGTCAGTGTGACTCTCTCTCTGTCCCGGGATGAGGTGATGGTCAGTGTGACTCTCTCTCTCCCTGTCCCATGATGAGGTGATGGTCAGTGTGACTCTCTCTCTCTGTACCGGGATGAGGTGATGATCAGTGTTACTCTCTCTCTCTCTGTCCCGGGATGAGGTGATGGTCATTGTGAATCTCTCCCTGACCCGGGATGAGGTGATGGTCAGTGTGACTCTCTCTCCCTGTCCCGGGATGAGGTGATGGTCAGTTTGACCATCTCTCCACATCCCGGGATGAGGTGATGGTTAGTGTGACTCTCTCTCACTCTGTCCCAGAATGAGGTGATGGTCAGTGTGACTCTCTCTCTCTCTCTCTGTCCCAGGATGAGGTGATGGTCAGTGTGACTCTCTCTCTCCCTGTCCAGGATGAGGTGATGGTCAGTGTGACTCTCTCTCTCTGTCCCGGGATGAGGTGATGGTCAGTGTGACTCTCTCTCTCTGTCCCAGGTTGAGGTGATGGTCAGTGCGGCTCTCTCTCTCTCTCTCTCTCTGTCCCGGGATGAGGTGATGGTGACTCTCTCTCTCTCTCTGTCGTGGGATAAGGAGATGGTCAGTGTGACTCTCTCTCTCTCTCTGTCCCGGGATGAGGTGATGGTGACTCTCTCTCTCTCTCTGTCGTGGGATAAGGAGATGGTCAGTGTGACTCTCTCTCTATCTGTCGTGGGATGAGGTGATGGTCAGTGTGACTCTCTGTCCCTGTCCAGGGTTGATATGATGGTCAGTGTGTCTCTCTCTCTCTCTATCTGTCCTGGGATGAGGTGATCGTCAGTGTTACTCTCTGTCCCTGTCTCGCGATGAGGTGATGGTCAGTGTGACTCTCTCTCCCTGTCCCGGGATGAGGTGATGGTCAGTGTGAATCTCTCCCTGTCCCGGGATGAGGTGATGGTCAGTGTGACTCTCTCTCCCTGTCCTGGGATGAGGTGATGGTCAGTGTGACCATCTCTCCACACCCCGGGATGAGGTGATGGTCAGTGTGACTCTCTCTCACTCTGTCCCAGAATGAGGTGATGGTCAGTGTGACTCTCTCTCACTCTGTCCCAGGATGAGATGATGGTTAGTGTGACTCTCTCCCTCCCTGTCCAGGATGAGGTGATGGTCAGTGTGACTCTCTCTCTCTGTCCCGGGATGAGGTGATGGTCAGTGTGACTCTCTCTCTCTGTCCCAGGATAAGGTGATGGTCAGTGTGGCTCTCTCTCTCTCTCTCTCTCTGTCCCGGGATTAGGTGATGGTGACTCTCTCTCTCTCTGTCGTGGGATAAGGAGATGGTCAGTGTGACTCTCAATCTCTTTCTGTCCCGGGATGAGGTGATGGTCAGTATGACGCTCTCCTTGTCCAGGGATGAGGTGATGGTCAGTGTGTCACTCTCTCTCTATCTGTCCTGGGATGAGGTGATGGTTAGTGTGACTCTCTCTCACTGCCTGTCCCGGGATGAGGTGATGGTCAGTGTGACTCTCTCTCTCTGTACCGGGATGAGGTGATGATCAGTGTTACTCTCTGTCACGGGATGAGGTGATGGTCAGTGTGACTTTCTCACTGTCTCAGGATGAGGTGATGATTAGTGTGACTCTCTTTCTCCATGTCCTGCGATGAGGTGATGGTCAGTGTGACTCTCTCTCCCCATCCCGGGATGAGTTGATGGTCAGTGTGACTCTATCTCTCTCTGTCCCGGAAAGAGGTGATGGTCAGTGTGACTCTCTCTCTATCTTTCCCGGGTAAAGTGATGGTCAGTGTGACTCTCTCCCTCCCTGTCCGGGATGAGGTGATATTCAGTGTGACTCTCTCTCTCTCTCTCCCGGGATGCGGTGATGGTCAGTATGACTCTCTCACTGTCCCGGGATGAGGTGGTGGTCAGTGTGGCTCTCTCTCTCTGTTCCGGGATGAGGTGATGGTCAGTTTGACCATCTCTCCACATCCCGGGATGAGGTCATGGTTAGTGTGACTCTCTCTCACTCTGTCCCAGAATGAGGTGATGGTCAGTGTGACTCTCTCTCTCCCTGTCCAAGATGAGGTGATGGTCAGTGTGACTCTCTCTCTCTGTCCCGGGATGAGGTGATGGTCAGTGTGACTCTCTCTCTCTGTCCCAGGATGAGGTGATGGTCAGTGCAGCTCTCTCTCTCTCTCTCTCTCTCAGTCCCGGGATGAGGTGATGGTGACTCTCTCTCTCTCTCTGTCGTGGGATAAGGAGATGGTCAGTGTGACTCTCTCTCTCTTTCTGTCCCGGGATGAGGTGATGGCGACTCTCTCTCTCTCTGTCGTGGGATAAGGAGATGGTCAGTGTGACTCTCTCTCTATCTGTCGTGGGATGAGGTGATGGTCAGTGTGACTCTCTGTCCCTGTCCAGGGTTGATATGATGGTCGGTGCGTCTCTCTCTCTCTCTATCTGTCCTGGGATGAGGTGATGGTCAGTGTGACTCTCTCTCCCTGTCCCGGGATGAGGTGATGGTCAGTGTGAATCTCTCCCTGACCCGGGATGAGGTGATGGTCAGTGTGACTCTCTCTTCCTGTCCCGGGATGAGGTGATGGTCAGTGTGACCATCTCTCCACACCCCGGGATGAGGTGATGGTCAGTGTGACTCTCTCTCACTCTGTCCCAGAATGAGGTGATGGTCAGTGTGACTCTCTCTCTCTCTGTCCCAGGATGAGATGATGGTTAGTGTGACTCTCTCCCTCCCTGTCCAGGATGAGGTGATGGTCAGTGTGACTCTCTCTCTCTGTCCCGGGATGAGGTGATGGTCAGTGTGACTCTCTCTCTCTGTCCCGGGATGAGGTGATGGTCAGTGTGACTCTCTCTCTCTGTCCCGGGATGAGGTGATGGTCAGTGTGAATCTCTCCCTGTCCCGGGATGAGGTGATGGTCAGTGTGACCATCTCTCCACACCCCGGGATGAGGTGATGGTCAGTGTGACTCTCTCTCACTCTGTCCCAGAATGAGGTGATGGTCAGTGTGACTCTCTCTCTCTGTCCCGGGATGAGGTGATGGTCAGTGTGACTCTCTCTCTCTGTCCCAGGATAAGGTGATCGTCAGTGTGGCTCTCTCTCTCTCTCTCTCTCTGTCCCGGGATTAGGTGATGGTGACTCTCTCTCTCTCTGTCGTGGGATAAGGAGATGGTCAGTGTGACTCTCAATCTCTTTCTGTCCCGGGATGAGGTGATGGTCAGTATGACGCTCTCCTTGTCCAGGGATGAGGTGATGGTCAGTGTGTCACTCTCTCTCTATCTGTCCTGGGATGAGGTGATGGTTAGTGTGACTCTCTCTCACTGCCTGTCCCGGGATGAGGTGATGGTCAGTGTGACTCTCTCTCTCTGTACCGGGATGAGGTGATGATCAGTGTTACTCTCTGTCACGGGATGAGGTGATGGTCAGTGTGACTTTCTCACTGTCTCAGGATGAGGTGATGATTAGTGTGACTCTCTTTCTCCATGTCCTGCGATGAGGTGATGGTCAGTGTGACTCTCTCTCCCCATCCCGGGATGAGTTGATGGTCAGTGTGACTCTATCTCTCTCTGTCCCGGAAAGAGGTGATGGTCAGTGTGACTCTCTCTCTATCTTTCCCGGGTAAAGTGATGGTCAGTGTGACTCTCTCCCTCCCTGTCCGGGATGAGGTGATATTCAGTGTGACTCTCTCTCTCTCTCTCCCGGGATGCGGTGATGGTCAGTATGACTCTCTCACTGTCCCGGGATGAGGTGGTGGTCAGTGTGGCTCTCTCTCTCTGTTCCGGGATGAGGTGATGGTCAGTTTGACCATCTCTCCACATCCCGGGATGAGGTCATGGTTAGTGTGACTCTCTCTCACTCTGTCCCAGAATGAGGTGATGGTCAGTGTGACTCTCTCTCTCTCTCTCTGTCCCAGGATGAGGTGATGGTCAGTGTGACTCTCTCCCTCCCTGTCCAAGATGAGGTGATGGTCAGTGTGACTCTCTCTCTCTGTCCCGGGATGAGGTGATGGTCAGTGTGACTCTCTCTCTCTGTCCCAGGATGAGGTGATGGTCAGTGCAGCTCTCTCTCTCTCTCTCTCTCTCAGTCCCGGGATGAGGTGATGGTGACTCTCTCTCTCTCTCTGTCGTGGGATAAGGAGATGGTCAGTGTGACTCTCTCTCTCTTTCTGTCCCGGGATGAGGTGATGGCGACTCTCTCTCTCTCTGTCGTGGGATAAGGAGATGGTCAGTGTGACTCTCTCTCTATCTGTCGTGGGATGAGGTGATGGTCAGTGTGACTCTCTGTCCCTGTCCAGGGTTGATATGATGGTCGGTGCGTCTCTCTCTCTCTCTATCTGTCCTGGGATGAGGTGATGGTCAGTGTGACTCTCTCTCCCTGTCCCGGGATGAGGTGATGGTCAGTGTGAATCTCTCCCTGTCCCGGGATGAGGTGATGGTCAGTGTGACTCTCTCTTCCTGTCCCGGGATGAGGTGATGGTCAGTGTGACCATCTCTCCACACCCCGGGATGAGGTGATGGTCAGTGTGACTCTCTCTCACTCTGTCCCAGAATGAGGTGATGGTCAGTGTGACTCTCTCTCTCTCTGTCCCAGGATGAGATGATGGTTAGTGTGACTCTCTCCCTCCCTGTCCAGGATGAGGTGATGGTCAGTGTGACTCTCTCTCTCTGTCCCGGGATGAGGTGATGGTCAGTGTGACTCTCTCTCTCTGTCCCAGGATAAGGTGATGGTCAGTGTGGCTCTCTCTCTCTCTCTCTCTCTGTCCCGGGATTAGGTGATGGTGACTCTCTCTCTCTCTGTCGTGGGATAAGGAGATGGTCAGTGTGGCTCTCTCTCTCTGTTCCGGGATGAGGTGATGGTCAGTTTGACCATCTCTCCACATCCCGGGATGAGGTCATGGTTAGTGTGACTCTCTCTCACTCTGTCCCAGAATGAGGTGATGGTCAGTGTGACTCTCTCTCTCTCTCTCTGTCCCAGGATGAGGTGATGGTCAGTGTGACTCTCTCCCTCCCTGTCCAAGATGAGGTGATGGTCAGTGTGACTCTCTCTCTCTGTCCCGGGATGAGGTGATGGTCAGTGTGACTCTCTCTCTCTGTCCCAGGATGAGGTGATGGTCAGTGCAGCTCTCTCTCTCTCTCTCTCTCTCAGTCCCGGGATGAGGTGATGGTGACTCTCTCTCTCTCTCTGTCGTGGGATAAGGAGATGGTCAGTGTGACTCTCTCTCTCTTTCTGTCCCGGGATGAGGTGATGGCGACTCTCTCTCTCTCTGTCGTGGGATAAGGAGATGGTCAGTGTGACTCTCTCTCTATCTGTCGTGGGATGAGGTGATGGTCAGTGTGACTCTCTGTCCCTGTCCAGGGTTGATATGATGGTCGGTGCGTCTCTCTCTCTCTCTATCTGTCCTGGGATGAGGTGATGGTCAGTGTGACTCTCTCTCCCTGTCCCGGGATGAGGTGATGGTCAGTGTGAATCTCTCCCTGTCCCGGGATGAGGTGTTGGTCAGTGTGACTCTCTCTTCCTGTCCCGGGATGAGGTGATGGTCAGTGTGACCATCTCTCCACACCCCGGGATGAGGTGATGGTCAGTGTGACTCTCTCTCACTCTGTCCCAGAATGAGGTGATGGTCAGTGTGACTCTCTCTCTCTCTGTCCCAGGATGAGATGATGGTTAGTGTGACTCTCTCCCTCCCTGTCCAGGATGAGGTGATGGTCAGTGTGACTCTCTCTCTCTGTCCCGGGATGAGGTGATGGTCAGTGTGACTCTCTCTCTCTGTCCCGGGATGAGGTGATGGTCAGTGTGACTCTCTCTCTCTGTCCCGGGATGAGGTGATGGTCAGTGTGAATCTCTCCCTGTCCCGGGATGAGGTGATGGTCAGTGTGACCATCTCTCCACACCCCGGGATGAGGTGATGGTCAGTGTGACTCTCTCTCACTCTGTCCCAGAATGAGGTGATGGTCAGTGTGACTCTCTCTCACTCTGTCCCAGGATGAGGTGATGGTTAGTGTGACTCTCTCCCTCCCTGTCCAGGATGAGGCGATGGTCAGTGTGACTCTCTCTCTCTGTCCCGGGATGAGGTGATGGTCAGTGTGACTCTCTCTCTCTGTCCCAGGATAAGGTGATGGTCAGTGTGGCTCTCTCTCTCTCTCTCTCTCTGTCCCGGGATTAGGTGATGGTGACTCTCTCTCTCTCTGTCGTGGGATAAGGAGATGGTCAGTGTGACTCTCAATCTCTTTCTGTCCCGGGATGAGGTGATGGTCAGTATGACGCTCTCCTTGTCCAGGGATGAGGTGATGGTCAGTGTGTCACTCTCTCTCTATCTGTCCTGGGATGAGGTGATGGTTAGTGTGACTCTCTCTCACTGCCTGTCCCGGGATGAGGTGATGGTCAGTGTGACTCTCTCTCTCTGTACCGGGATGAGGTGATGATCAGTGTTACTCTCTGTCACGGGATGAGGTGATGGTCAGTGTGACTTTCTCACTGTCTCAGGATGAGGTGATGATTAGTGTGACTCTCTTTCTCCATGTCCTGCGATGAGGTGATGGTCAGTGTGACTCTCTCTCCCCATCCCGGGATGAGTTGATGGTCAGTGTGACTCTATCTCTCTCTGTCCCGGAAAGAGGTGATGGTCAGTGTGACTCTCTCTCTATCTTTCCCGGGTAAAGTGATGGTCAGTGTGACTCTCTCCCTCCCTGTCCGGGATGAGGTGATATTCAGTGTGACTCTCTCTCTCTCTCTCCCGGGATGCGGTGATGGTCAGTATGACTCTCTCACTGTCCCGGGATGAGGTGGTGGTCAGTGTGGCTCTCTCTCTCTGTTCCGGGATGAGGTGATGGTCAGTTTGACCATCTCTCCACATCCCGGGATGAGGTCATGGTTAGTGTGACTCTCTCTCACTCTGTCCCAGAATGAGGTGATGGTCAGTGTGACTCTCTCTCTCTCTCTCTGTCCCAGGATGAGGTGATGGTCAGTGTGACTCTCTCCCTCCCTGTCCAAGATGAGGTGATGGTCAGTGTGACTCTCTCTCTCTGTCCCGGGATGAGGTGATGGTCAGTGTGACTCTCTCTCTCTGTCCCAGGATGAGGTGATGGTCAGTGCAGCTCTCTCTCTCTCTCTCTCTCTCAGTCCCGGGATGAGGTGATGGTGACTCTCTCTCTCTCTCTGTCGTGGGATAAGGAGATGGTCAGTGTGACTCTCTCTCTCTTTCTGTCCCGGGATGAGGTGATGGCGACTCTCTCTCTCTCTGTCGTGGGATAAGGAGATGGTCAGTGTGACTCTCTCTCTATCTGTCGTGGGATGAGGTGATGGTCAGTGTGACTCTCTGTCCCTGTCCAGGGTTGATATGATGGTCGGTGCGTCTCTCTCTCTCTCTATCTGTCCTGGGATGAGGTGATGGTCAGTGTGACTCTCTCTCCCTGTCCCGGGATGAGGTGATGGTCAGTGTGAATCTCTCCCTGTCCCGGGATGAGGTGATGGTCAGTGTGACTCTCTCTTCCTGTCCCGGGATGAGGTGATGGTCAGTGTGACCATCTCTCCACACCCCGGGATGAGGTGATGGTCAGTGTGACTCTCTCTCACTCTGTCCCAGAATGAGGTGATGGTCAGTGTGACTCTCTCTCTCTCTGTCCCAGGATGAGATGATGGTTAGTGTGACTCTCTCCCTCCCTGTCCA
Source organism: Pristiophorus japonicus (assembly GCF_044704955.1). Classification (NCBI taxonomy): domain Eukaryota; kingdom Metazoa; phylum Chordata; class Chondrichthyes; family Pristiophoridae; genus Pristiophorus; species Pristiophorus japonicus. The sequence goes on from NC_091990.1 coordinate 78,879,035, forward strand.
GGATGAGGTGATGGTCAGTGTGACTCTCTCTCTCTGTCCCGGGATGAGGTGATGGTCAGTGTGACTCTCTCTCTCTGTCCCAGGATAAGGTGATGGTCAGTGTGGCTCTCTCTCTCTCTCTCTCTCTGTCCCGGGATTAGGTGATGGTGACTCTCTCTCTCTCTGTCGTGGGATAAGGAGATGGTCAGTGTGACTCTCTCTCTCTTTCTGTCCCGGGATGAGGTGATGGTCAGTATGACGCTCTCCTTGTCCCGGGATGAGGTGATGGTCAGTGTGACACTCTCTCTCTATCTGTCCTGGGATGAGTTGATGGTTAGTGTGACTCTCTCTCACTGCCTGTCCCGGGATGAGGTGATGGTCAGTGTGACTCTCTCTCTCTGTACCGGGATGAGGTGATGATCAGTGTTACTCTGTGTCACGGGATGAGGTGATGGTCAGTGTGACTTTCTCACTGTCCCAGGATGAGGTGATGATTAGTGTGACTCTCTTTCTCCATGTCCTGCGATGAGGTGATGGTCAGTGTGACTCTCTCTCCCCATCCCGGGATGAGTTGATGGTCAGTGTGACTCTATCTCTCTCTGTCCCGGAAAGAGGTGATGGTCAGTGTGACTCTCTCTCTATCTTTCCCGGGTAAAGTGATGGTCAGTGTGACTCTCTCCCTCCCTGTCCGGGATGAGGTGATATTCAGTGTGACTCTCTCTCTCTCTCTCCCGGGATGCGGTGATGGTCAGTATGACTCTCTCACTGTCCCGGGATGAGGTGCTGGTCAGTGTGGCTCTCTCTCTCTGTCCCGGGATGAGGTGATGGTCAGTGTGGCTCTCTCACTCTCTCTCTCTCTCTGTCCCGGCATGATGTGATGGTCAGTGTGAGTCTCTCTCTCTGTCCGGGGATGAGGTGATGGTCAGTGTGACTATATATCCCTGTCCCAGGATGAGGTGATGGTCAGTGTGACTCTCTCTCCCCATCCCGGGATGAGTTGATGGTCAGTGTGACTCTCTCTCTCTCCCTGTCCCGGGATGAGGTGATTGTCAGTGTGACACTCTCTCTCTCTCTGTCCCGGGATGAGATGATGGTCAGCGTGTCTCTCTCTCTCTCTCTCTCAGTCCCAGGATGAGGTGATGGTTAGTGTGACTCTCTGTCCCTGTGCAGTGTTGAGATGATGGTCAGTGTGTGTCTCTCTCTCTCTCTATCTGTTCTGGGATGAGGTGATGGTCAGTGTGACTCTCTGTCCCTGTCTCGGAATGTTGTGATGGTCAGTGTGACTGTCTCTCCCTGTCCCGTGATGAGGTGATGGTCAGTGTGACTCACTCTCTCCGTCCTGGGATGAGGTGATGGTCAGCGTGTCTCTCTCTCTCTCTCTCTCTCTCTCTCTCTCTCTCTCTCAGTCCCAGGATGAGGTGATGGTCAGTGTGACTCTCTCTCTCTCTGTCCCAGGATGAGATGATGGTCAGTGTGACTCTCTCCCTCCCTGTCCGGGATGAGGTGATGGTCAGTGTGACTCTCTCTCTTTCGGTCCCGGGATGAGGCGTTGGTCAGTGTGACTCTTTCTCTGTCCCGGGATGAGGTGATGGTCAGTGTGACTCTCTCTGTCCATGTCCCATGATGAAGTGATGGTCAGTGTGACTCTCTCTCTCTGTACCGGGATGAGGTGATGATCAGTGTTACTCTCTGTCACGGGATGAGGTGATGATCAGTGTGACTCTCTCTCTCTCTGTCCCGGGATGAGGTGATGGTCATTGTGAATCTCTCCCTGACCCGGGATGAGGTGATGGTCAGTGTGACTCTCTCTCCCTGTCCCGGGATGAGGTGATGGTCAGTTTGACCATCTCTCCACATCCCGGGATGAGGTGATGGTTAGTGTGACTCTCTCTCACTCTGTCCCAGAATGAGGTGATGGTCAGTGTGACTCTCTCTCTCTCTCTCTGTCCCAGGATGAGGTGATGGTCAGTGTGACTCTCTCCCTCCCTGTCCAGGATGAGGTGATGGTCAGTGTGACTCTCTCTCTCTGTCCCGGGATGAGGTGATGGTCAGTGTGACTCTCTCTCTCTGTCCCAGGATGAGGTGATGGTCAGTGCGGCTCTCTCTCTCTCTCTCTCTCTGTCCCGGGATGAGGTGATGGTGAGTCTCTCTCTCTCTGTCGTGGGATAAGGAGATGGTCAGTGTGACTCTCTCTCTATCAGTCCTGGGATGAGGTGATGGTCAGTGTGACTCTCTGTCCATGTCCAGGGTTGATATGATGGTCAGTGTGTCTCTCTCTCTCTCTATCTGTCCTGGGATGAGGTGATGGTCAGTGTGACTCTCTCTCTCTGTCCCGGGATGAGGTGATGGTCAGTGTGACTCTCTCTCTCTGTCCCAGGATGAGGTGATGGTCAGTGCAGCTCTCTCTCTCTCTCTCTCTCTGTCCCAGGATGAGGTGATGGTGACTCTCTCTCTCTCGGTCGTGGGATAAGGAGATGGTCAGTGTGACTCTCTCTCTATCTGTCCTGGGATGAGGTGATGGTCAGTGTGACTCTCTGTCCCTGTCCAGGGTTGATATGATGGTCAGTGTGTCTCTCTCTCTCTCTATCTGTCCTGGGATGAGGTGATCGTCAGTGTGACTCTCTGTCCCTGTCTCGCGATGAGGTAATGGTCAGTGTGACTCTCTCTCTCTGTCCCGGGATGAGGTGATGGTCAGTGTGAATCACTCCCTGTCCCGGGATGAGGTGATGGTCAGTGTGACTCTCTCTCTCTGTCCCAGGATGAGGTGATGGTCAGTGCGGCTCTCTCTCTCTCTCTCTCTCTGTCCCGGGATGAGGTGATGGTGAGTCTCTCTCTCTCTGTCGTGGGATAAGGAGATGGTCAGTGTGACTCTCTCTCTATCTGTCCTGGGATGAGGTGATGGTCAGTGTGACTCTCTGTCCATGACCAGGGTTGATATGATGGTCAGTGTGTCTCTCTCTCTCTCTATTTGTCCTGGGATGAGGTGATGGTCAGTGTGACTCTCTCTCTCTGTCCCGGGATGAGGTGATGGTCAGTGTGACTCTCTCTCTCTGTCCCAGGATGAGGTGATGGTCAGTGCGGCTCTCTCTCTCTCTCTCTCTCTGTCCCAGGATGAGGTGATGGTGACTCTCTCTCTCTCTGTCGTGGGATAAGGAGATGGTCAGTGTGACTCTCTGTCCATGTCCAGGGTTGATATGATGGTCAGTGTGTCTCTCTCTCTCTCTATCTGTCCTGGGATGAGGTGATGGTCAATGTGACTCACTCTCTCTGTCCCGGGATGAGGTGATGGTCAGTGTGACTCTCTCTCTCTGTCCCAGGATGAGGTGATGGTCAGTGCGGCTCTCTCTCTCTCTCTCTCTCTGTCCCAGGATGAGGTGATGGTGACTCTCTCTCTCTCTGTCGTGGGATAAGGAGATGGTCAGTGTGACTCTCTCTCTATCTGTCCTGGGATGAGGTGATGGTCAGTGTGACTCTCTGTCCATGTCCAGGGTTGATATGATGGTCAGTGTGTCTCTCTCTCTCTCTATCTGTCCTGGGATGAGGTGATCGTCAGTGTGACTCTCTGTCCCTGTCTCGCGATGAGGTGATGGTCAGTGTGACTCTCTCTCCCTGTCCCGGGATGAGGTGATGGTCAGTGTGAATCACTCCCTGTCCCGGGATGAGGTGATGGTCAGTGTGACACTCTCTCCCTGTCCCGGGATGAGGTGATGGTCAGTGTGACCATCTCTCCACACCCCGGGATGAGGTGATGGTCAGTGTGACTCTCTCTCACTCTGTCCCAGAATGAGGTGATGGTCAGTGTGACTCTCTGTCCCTGTGCAGTGTTGAGATGATGGTCAGTGTGTCTCTCTCTCTCTCTCTATCTGTTCTGGGATGAGGTGATGGTCAGTGTGACTCTCTGTCCCTGTCTCGGAATGTTGTGATGGTCAGTGTGACTGTCTCTCCCTGTCCCGTGATGAGGTGATGGTCAGTGTGACTCACTCTCTCCGTCCTGGGATGAGGTGATGGTCAGTGTGACACTCTCTCTCTCTCTCTGTTCCGGGATGAGGGGATGGTCAGTGTGACTCTCTCACTCTCTGTCCCGGGATGAGGCGATGGTCAGTGTGACTCACTCTCTGTCCCGGGATGAGATGATGGTCAGCGTGTCTCTCTCTCTCTCTCTCTCTCTCTCTCTCTCTCAGTCCCAGGATGAGGTGATGGTCAGTGTGACTCTCTCTCTCTGTCCCAGGATAAGGTGATTGTCAGTGTGGCTCTCTCTCTCTCTCTCTCTCTGTCCCGGGATTAGGTGATGGTGACTCTCTCTCTCTCTGTCGTGGGATAAGGAGATGGTCAGTGTGACTCTCTCTCTCTTTCTGTCCCGGGATGAGGTGATGGTCAGTATGACGCTCTCCTTGTCCCGGGATGAGGTGATGGTCAATGTGACACTCTCTCTCTATCTGTCCTGGGATGAGTTGATGGTTAGTGTGACTCTCTCTCACTGCCTGTCCCGGGATGAGGTGATGGTCAGTGTGACTCTCTCTCTCTGTACCGGGATGAGGTGATGATCAGTGTTACTCTCTGTCACGGGATGAGGTGATGGTCAGTGTGACTTTCTCACTGTCCCAGGATGAGGTGATGATTAGTGTGACTCTCTTTCTCCATGTCCTGCGATGAGGTGATGGTCAGTGTGACTCTCTCTCCCCATCCCGGGATGAGTTGATGGTCAGTGTGACTCTATCTCTCTCCGTCCCGGAAAGAGGTGATGGTCAGTGTGACTCTCTCTCTATCTTTCCCGGGTAAAGTGATGGTCAGTGTGACTCTCTCCCTCCCTGTCCGGGATGAGGTGATATTCAGTGTGACTCTCTCTCTCTCTCTCCCGGGATGCGGTGATGGTCAGTATGACTCTCTCACTGTCCCGGGATGAGGTGGTGGTCAGTGTGGCTCTCTCTCTCTGTCCCGGGATGAGGTGATGGTCATTGTGGCTCTCTCACTCTCTCTCTCTCTCTGTCCCGGCATGATGTGATGGTCAGTGTGAGTCTCTCTCTCTGTCCGGGGATGAGGTGATGGTCAGTGTGACTATATATCCCTGTCCCAGGATGAGGTGATGGTCAGTGTGACTCTCTCTCCCCATCCTGGGATGAGTAGATGGTCAGTGTGACTCTCTCTCTCTCCCTGTCCCGGGATGAGGTGATTGTCAGTGTGACACTCTCTCTCTCTCTGTCCCGGGATGAGATGATGGTCAGCGTGTCTCTCTCTCTCTCTCTCTCAGTCCCAGGATGAGGTGATGGTTAGTGTGACTCTCTGTCCCTGTGCAGTGTTGAGATGATGGTCAGTGTGTCTCTCTCTCTCTCTCTATCTGTTCTGGGATGAGGTGATGGTCAGTGTGACTCTCTGTCCCTGTCTCGGAATGTTGTGATGGTCAGTGTGACTGTCTCTCCCTGTCCCGTGATGAGGTGATGGTCAGTGTGACTCACTCTCTCCGTCCTGGGATGAGGTGATGGTCAGTGTGACACTCTCTCTCTCTCTCTGTTCCGGGATGAGGGGATGGTCAGTGTGACTCTCTCACTCTCTGTCCCGGGATGAGGCGATGGTCAGTGTGACTCACTCTCTGTCCCGGGATGAGATGATGGTCAGCGTGTCTCTCTCTCTCTCTCTCTCTCTCTCTCTCAGTCCCAGGATGAGGTGATGGTCAGTGTGACTCTCTCTCTCTCTGTCCCAGGATGAGATGATGGTCAGTGTGACTCTCTCCCTCCCTGTCCGGGATGACGTGATGGTCAGTGTGACTCTCTCTCTTTCGGTCCCGGGATGAGGCGTTGGTCAGTGTGACTCTCTCTCTGTCCCGGGATGAGGTGATGGTCAGTGTGACTCTCTCTGTCCATGTCCCATGATGAAGTGATGGTCAGTGTGACTCTCTCTCTCTGTACCGGGATGAGGTGATGATCAGTGTTACTCTCTGTCACGGGATGAGGTGATGATCAGTGTGACTCTCTCTCTCTCTGTCCCGGGATGAGGTGATGGTCATTGTGAATCTCTCCCTGACCCGGGATGAGGTGATGGTCAGTGTGACTCTCTCTCCCTGTCCCGGGATGAGGTGATGGTCAGTTTGACCATCTCTCCACATCCCGGGATGAGGTGATGGTTAGTGTGACTCTCTCTCACTCTGTCCCAGAATGAGGTGATGGTCAGTGTGACTCTCTCTCTCTCTCTCTGTCCCAGGATGAGGTGATGGTCAGTGTGACTCTCTCCCTCCCTGTCCAGGATGAGGTGATGGTCAGTGTGACTCTCTCTCTCTGTCCCGGGATGAGGTGATGGTCAGTGTGACTCTCTCTCTCTGTCCCAGGATGAGGTGATGGTCAGTGCGGCTCTCTCTCTCTCTCTCTCTCTGTCCCGGGATGAGGTGATGGTGAGTCTCTCTCTCTCTGTCGTGGGATAAGGAGATGGTCAGTGTGACTCTCTCTCTATCTGTCCTGGGATGAGGTGATGGTCAGTGTGACTCTCTGTCCATGTCCAGGGTTGATATGATGGTCAGTGTGTCTCTCTCTCTCTCTATCTGTCCTGGGATGAGGTGATGGTCAGTGTGACTCTCTCTCTCTGTCCCGGGATGAGGTGATGGTCAGTGTGACTCTCTCTCTCTGTCCCAGGATGAGGTGATGGTCAGTGCGGCTCTCTCTCTCTCTCTCTCTCTGTCCCAGGATGAGGTGATGGTGACTCTCTCTCTCTCGGTCGTGGGATAAGGAGATGGTCAGTGTGACTCTCTCTCTATCTGTCCTGGGATGAGGTGATGGTCAGTGTGACTCTCTGTCCATGTCCAGGGTTGATATGATGGTCAGTGTGTCTCTCTCTCTCTCTATCTGTCCTGGGATGAGGTGATCGTCAGTGTGACTCTCTGTCCCTGTCTCGCGATGAGGTGATGGTCAGTGTGACTCTCTCTCCCTGTCCCGGGATGAGGTGATGGTCAGTGTGAATCACTCCCTGTCCCGGGATGAGGTGATGGTCAGTGTGACACTCTCTCCCTGTCCCGGGATGAGGTGATGGTCAGTGTGACTCTCTCTCTCTGTCCCGGGATGAGGTGATGGTCAGTGCGGCTCTCTCTCTGTCTCTCTCTCTGTCCCGGGATGAGGTGATGGTGAGTCTCTCTCTCTCTGTCGTGGGATAAGGAGATGGTCAGTGTGACTCTCTCTCTATCTGTCCTGGGATGAGGTGATGGTCAGTGTGACACTCTCTCTCTCTCTGTTCCGGGATGAGGCGATGGTCAGTTTGACTCACTCTCTGTCCCGGGATGAGGTGATGGTCAGTGTGACCATCTCTCCACACCCCGGGATGAGGTGATGGTCAGTGTGACTCTCTCTCACTCTGTCCCAGAATGAGGTGATGGTCAGTGTGACTCTCTCTCTGTCCCAGGATGAGATGATGGTTAGTGTGACTCTCTCCCTCCCTGTCCAGGATGAGGTGATGGTCAGTGTGACTCTCTCTCTCTCTCCCGGGATGAGGTGATGGTCAGTGTGACTCTCTCTCTCTGTCCCAGGATAAGGTGATGGTCAGTGTGGCTCTCTCTCTCTCTCTCTCTCTGTCCCGGGATTAGGTGATGGTGACTCTCTCTCTCTCTGTCGTGGGATAAGGAGATGGTCAGTGTGACTCTCTCTCTCTTTCTGTCCCGGGATGAGGTGATGGTCAGTATGACGCTCTCCTTGTCCCGGGATGAGGTGATGGTCAGTGTGACACTCTCTCTCTATCTGTCCTGGGATGAGTTGATGGTTAGTGTGACTCTCCCTCACTGCCTGTCCCGGGATGAGGTGATGGTCAGTGTGACTCTCTCTCTCTGTACCGGGATGAGGTGATGATCAGTGTTACTCTCTGTCACGGGATGAGGTGATGGTCAGTGTGACTTTCTCACTGTCCCAGGATGAGGTGATGATTAGTGTGACTCTCTTTCTCCATGTCCTGCGATGAGGTGATGGTCAGTGTGACTCTCTCTCCCCATCCCGGGATGAGTTGATGGTCAGTGTGACTCTATCTCTCTCTGTCCCGGAAAGAGGTGATGGTCAGTGTGACTCTCTCTCTATCTTTCCCGGGTAAAGTGATGGTCAGTGTGACTCTCTCCCTCCCTGTCCGGGATGAGGTGATATTCAGTGTGACTCTCTCTCTCTCTCTCCCGGGATGCGGTGATGGTCAGTATGACTCTCTCACTGTCCCGGGATGAGGTGGTGGTCAGTGTGGCTCTCTCTCTCTGTCCCGGGATGAGGTGATGGTCATTGTGGCTCTCTCACTCTCTCTCTCTCTCTGTCCCGGCATGATGTGATGGTCAGTGTGAGTCTCTCTCTCTGTCCGGGGATGAGGTGATGGTCAGTGTGACTATATATCCCTGTCCCAGGATGAGGTGATGGTCAGTGTGACTCTCTCTCCCCATCCCGGGATGAGTTGATGGTCAGTGTGACTCTCTCTCTCTCCCTGTCCCGGGATGAGGTGATTGTCAGTGTGACACTCTCTCTCTCTCTGTCCCGGGATGAGATGATGGTCAGCGTGTCTCTCTCTCTCTCTCTCTCAGTCCCAGGATGAGGTGATGGTTAGTGTGACTCTCTGTCCCTGTGCAGTGTTGAGATGATGGTCAGTGTGTCTCTCTCTCTCTCTCTATCTGTTCTGGGATGAGGTGATGGTCAGTGTGACTCTCTGTCCCTGTCTCGGAATGTTGTGATGGTCAGTGTGACTGTCTCTCCCTGTCCCGTGATGAGGTGATGGTCAGTGTGACTCACTCTCTCCGTCCTGGGATGAGGTGATGGTCAGTGTGACACTCTCTCTCTCTCTCTGTTCCGGGATGAGGGGATGGTCAGTGTGACTCTCTCACTCTCTGTCCCGGGATGAGGCGATGGTCAGTGTGACTCACTCTCTGTCCCGGGATGAGATGATGGTCAGCGTGTCTCTCTCTCTCTCTCTCTCTCTCTCTCTCTCTCAGTCCCAGGATGAGGTGATGGTCAGTGTGACTCTCTCTCTCTCTGTCCCAGGATGAGATGATGGTCAGTGTGACTCTCTCCCTCCCTGTCCGGGATGAGGTGATGGTCAGTGTGACTCTCTCTCTTTCGGTCCCGGGATGAGGCGTTGGTCAGTGTGACTCTCTCTCTGTCCCGGGATGAGGTGATGGTCAGTGTGACTCTCTCTGTCCATGTCCCATGATGAAGTGATGGTCAGTGTGACTCTCTCTCTCTGTACCGGGATGAGGTGATGATCAGTGTTACTCTCTGTCACGGGATGAGGTGATGATCAGTGTGACTCTCTCTCTCTCTGTCCCGGGATGAGGTGATGGTCATTGTGAATCTCTCCCTGACCCGGGATGAGGTGATGGTCAGTGTGACTCTCTCTCCCTGTCCCGGGATGAGGTGATGGTCAGTTTGACCATCTCTCCACATCCCGGGATGAGGTGATGGTTAGTGTGACTCTCTCTCACTCTGTCCCAGAATGAGGTGATGGTCAGTGTGACTCTCTCTCTCTCTCTCTGTCCCAGGATGAGGTGATGGTCAGTGTGACTCTCTCCCTCCCTGTCCAGGATGAGGTGATGGTCAGTGTGACTCTCTCTCTCTGTCCCGGGATGAGGTGATGGTCAGTGTGACTCTCTCTCTCTGTCCCAGGATGAGGTGATGGTCAGTGCGGCTCTCTCTCTCTCTCTCTCTCTGTCCCGGGATGAGGTGATGGTGAGTCTCTCTCTCTCTGTCGTGGGATAAGGAGATGGTCAGTGTGACTCTCTCTCTATCTGTCCTGGGATGAGGTGATGGTCAGTGTGACTCTCTGTCCATGACCAGGGTTGATATGATGGTCAGTGTGTCTCTCTCTCTCTCTATCTGTCCTGGGATGAGGTGATGGTCAGTGTGACTCTCTCTCTCTCTGTCCCGGGATGAGGTGATGGTCAGTGTGACTCTCTCTCTCTGTCCCAGGATGAGGTGATGGTCAGTGCGGCTCTCTCTCTCTCTCTCTCTCTCTGTCCCAGGATGAGGTGATGGTGACTCTCTCTCTCTCGGTCGTGGGATAAGGAGATGGTCAGTGTGACTCTCTCTCTATCTGTCCTGGGATGAGGTGATGGTCAGTGTGACTCTCTGTCCATGTCCAGGGTTGATATGATGGTCAGTGTGTCTCTCTCTCTCTCTATCTGTCCTGGGATGAGGTGATCGTCAGTGTGACTCTCTGTCCCTGTCTCGCGATGAGGTGATGGTCAGTGTGACTCTCTCTCCCTGTCCCGGGATGAGGTGATGGTCAGTGTGAATCACTCCCTGTCCCGGGATGAGATGATGGTCAGTGTGACTCTCTCTCTCTGTCCCAGGATGAGGTGATGGTCAGTGCGGCTCTCTCTCTCTCTCTCTCTCTGTCCCGGGATGAGGTGATGGTGAGTCTCTCTCTCTCTGTCGTGGGATAAGGAGATGGTCAGTGTGACTCTCTCTCTATCTGTCCTGGGATGAGGTGATGGTCAGTGTGACTCTCTGTCCATGTCCAGGGTTGATATGATGGTCAGTGTGTCTCTCTCTCTCTCTATCTGTCCTGGGATGAGGTGATGGTCAGTGTGACTCACTCTCTCTGTCCCGGGATGAGGTGATGGTCAGTGTGACTCTCTCTCTCTGTCCCAGGATGAGGTGATGGTCAGTGCGGCTCTCTCTCTCTCTCTCTCTCTGTCCCAGGATGAGGTGATGGTGACTCTCTCTCTCTCTGTCGTGGGATAAGGAGATGGTCAGTGTGACTCTCTCTCTATCTGTCCTGGGATGAGGTGATGGTCAGTGTGACTCTCTGTCCATGTCTAGGGTTGATAGGATGGTCAGTGTGTCTCTCTCTCTCTCTATCTGTCCTGGGATGAGGTGATCGTCAGTGTGACTCTCTGTCCCTGTCTCGCGATGAGGTGATGGTCAGTGTGACTCTCTCTCCCTGTCCCGGGATGAGGTGATGGTCAGTGTGAATCACTCCCTGTCCCGGGATGAGGTGATGGTCAGTGTGACACTCTCTCCCTGTCCCGGGATGAGGTGATGGTCAGTGTGACCATCTCTCCACACCCCGGGATGAGGTGATGGTCAGTGTGACTCTCTCTCACTCTGTCCCAGAATGAGGTGATGGTCAGTGTGACTCTCTGTCCCTGTGCAGTGTTGAGATGATGGTCAGTGTGTCTCTCTCTCTCTCTCTATCTGTTCTGGGATGAGGTGATGGTCAGTGTGACTCTCTGTCCCTGTCTCGGAATGTTGTGATGGTCAGTGTGACTGTCTCTCCCTGTCCCGTGATGAGGTGATGGTCAGTGTGACTCACTCTCTCCGTCCTGGGATGAGGTGATGGTCAGTGTGACTGTCTCTCCCTGTCCCGTGATGAGGTGATGGTCAGTGTGACTCACTCTCTCCGTCCTGGGATGAGGTGATGGTCAGTGTGACACTCTCTCTCTCTCTCTGTTCCGGGATGAGGGGATGGTCAGTGTGACTCTCTCACTCTCTGTCCCGGGATGAGGCGATGGTCAGTGTGACTCACTCTCTGTCCCGGGATGAGATGATGGTCAGCGTGTCTCTCTCTCTCTCTCTCTCTCTCTCTCTCTCAGTCCCAGGATGAGGTGATGGTCAGTGTGACTCTCTCTCTCTCTGTCCCAGGATGAGATGATGGTCAGTGTGACTCTCTCCCTCCCTGTCCGGGATGAGGTGATGGTCAGTGTGACTCTCTCTCTTTCGGTCCCGGGATGAGGCGTTGGTCAGTGTGACTCTCTCTCTGTCCCGGGATGAGGTGATGGTCAGTGTGACTCTCTCTGTCCATGTCCCATGATGAAGTGATGGTCAGTGTGACTCTCTCTCTCTGTACCGGGATGAGGTGATGATCAGTGTTACTCTCTGTCACGGGATGAGGTGATGATCAGTGTGACTCTCTCTCTCTCTGTCCCGGGATGAGGTGATGGTCATTGTGAATCTCTCCCTGACCCGGGATGAGGTGATGGTCAGTGTGACTCTCTCTCCCTGTCCCGGGATGAGGTGATGGTCAGTTTGACCATCTCTCCACATCCCGGGATGAGGTGATGGTTAGTGTGACTCTCTCTCACTCTGTCCCAGAATGAGGTGATGGTCAGTGTGACTCTCTCTCTCTCTCTCTGTCCCAGGATGAGGTGATGGTCAGTGTGACTCTCTCCCTCCCTGTCCAGGATGAGGTGATGGTCAGTGTGACTCTCTCTCTCTGTCCCGGGATGAGGTGATGGTCAGTGTGACTCTCTCTCGCTGTCCCAGGATGAGGTGATGGTCAGTGCGGCTCTCTCTCTCTCTCTCTCTCTGTCCCGGGATGAGGTGATGGTGAGTCTCTCTCTCTCTGTCGTGGGATAAGGAGATGGTCAGTGTGACTCTCTCTCTATCTGTCCTGGGATGAGGTGATGGTCAGTGTGACTCTCTGTCCATGTCCAGGGTTGATATGATGGTCAGTGTGTCTCTCTCTCTCTCTATCTGTCCTGGGATGAGGTGATGGTCAGTGTGACTCTCTCTCTCTGTCCCGGGATGAGGTGATGGTCAGTGTGACTCTCTCTCTCTGTCCCAGGATGAGGTGATGGTCAGTGCGGCTCTCTCTCTCTCTCTCTCTCTGTCCCAGGATGAGGTGATGGTGACTCTCTCTCTCTCGGTCGTGGGATAAGGAGATGGTCAGTGTGACTCTCTCTCTATCTGTCCTGGGATGAGGTGATGGTCAGTGTGACTCTCTGTCCATGTCCAGGGTTGATATGATGGTCAGTGTGTCTCTCTCTCTCTCTATCTGTCCTGGGATGAGGTGATCATCAGTGTGACTCTCTGTCCCTGTCTCGCGATGAGGTGATGGTCAGTGTGACTCTCTCTCCCTGTCCCGGGATGAGGTGATGGTCAGTGTGAATCACTCCCTGTCCCGGGATGAGGTGATGGTCAGTGTGACACTCTCTCCCTGTCCCGGGATGAGGTGATGGTCAGTGTGACTCTCTCTCTCTGTCCCGGGATGAGGTGATGGTCAGTGTGACTCTCTCTCTCTGTCCCAGGATGAGGTGATGGTCAGTGCGGCTCTCTCTCACTCTCTCTCTCTCTGTCCCGGGATGAGGTGATGGTGAGTCTCTCTCTCTCTGTCGTGGGATAAGGAGATGGTCAGTGTGACTCTCTCTCTATCTGTCCTGGGATGAGGTGATGGTCAGTGTGACTCTCTGTCCATGTCCAGGGTTGATATGATGGTCAGTGTGTCTCTCTCTCTCTCTATCTGTCCTGGGATGAGGTGATGGTCAGTGTGACTCACTCTCTCTGTCCCGGGATGAGGTGATGGTCAGTGTGACTCTCTCTCTCTGTCCCAGGATGAGGTGATGGTCAGTGCGGCTCTCTCTCTCTCTCTCTCTCTGTCCCAGGATGAGGTGATGGTGACTCTCTCTCTCTCTGTCGTGGGATAAGGAGGTGGTCAGTGTGACTCTCTCTCTATCTGTCCTGGGATGAGGTGATGGTCAGTGTGACTCTCTGTCCATGTCCAGGGTTGATATGATGGTCAGTGTGTCTCTCTCTCTCTCTATCTGTCCTGGGATGAGGTGATCGTCAGTGTGAATCTCTGTCCCTGTCTCGCGATGAGGTGATGGTCAGTGTGACTCTCTCTCCCTGTCCCGGGATGAGGTGATGGTCAGTGTGAATCACTCCCTGTCCCGGGATGAGGTGATGGTCAGTGTGACACTCTCTCCCTGTCCCGGGATGAGGTGATGGTCAGTGTGACCATCTCTCCACACCCCGGGATGAGGTGATGGTCAGTGTGACTCTCTCTCACTCTGTCCCAGAATGAGGTGATGGTCAGTGTGACTCTCTCTCTCTCTCTCTGTCCCAGGATGAGGTGATGGTCAGTGTGACTCTCTCCCTCCCTGTCCAGGATGAGGTGATGGTCAGTGTGACTCTCTCTCTCTGTCCCGGGATGAGGTGGTGGTCAGTGTGACTCTCTCTCTCTGTCCCAGGATGAGGTGATGGTCAGTGCGGCTCTCTCTCTCTCTCTCTCTCTGTCCCGGGATGAGGTGATGGTGAGTCTCTCTCTCTCTGTCGTGGGATAAGGAGATGGTCAGTGTGAATCTCTCTCTCTATCTGTCCTGGGATGAGGTGATGGTCAGTGTGACTCTCTGTCCATGTCCAGGGTTGATATGATGGTCAGTGTGTCTCTCTCTCTCTCTATCTGTCCTGGGATGAGGTGATGGTCAGTGTGACTCTCTCTCTCTGTCCCGGGATGAGGTGATGGTCAGTGTGACTCTCTCTCTCTGTCCCAGGATGAGGTGATGGTCAGTGCGGCTCTCTCTCTCTCTCTCTCTCTGTCCCAGGATGAGGTGATGGTGACTCTCTCTCTCTCTGTCGTGGGATAAGGAGATGGTCAGTGTGACTCTCTGTCCATGTCCAGGGTTGATATGATGGTCAGTGTGTCTCTCTCTCTCTCTATCTGTCCTGGGATGAGGTGATGGTCAGTGTGACTCTCTCTCTCTGTCCCGGGATGAGGTGATGGTCAGTGTGACTCTCTCTCTCTGTCCCAGGATGAGGTGATGGTCAGTGCGGCTCTCTCTCTCTCTCTCTCTCTGTCCCAGGATGAGGTGATGGTGACTCTCTCTCTCTCGGTCGTGGGATAAGGAGATGGTCAGTGTGACTCTCTGTCCATGTCCAGGGTTGATATGATGGTCAGTGTGTCTCTCTCTCTCTCTCTATCTGTCCTGGGATGAGGTGATCGTCAGTGTGACTCTCTGTCCCTGTCTCGCGATGAGGTGATGGTCAGTGTGACTCTCTCTCCCTGTCCCGGGATGAGGTGATGGTCAGTGTGAATCACTCCCTGTCCCGGGATGAGGTGATGGTCAGTGTGACACTCTCTCCCTGTCCCGGGATGAGGTGATGGTCAGTGTGACCATCTCTCCACACCCCGGGATGAGGTGATGGTCAGTGTGACTCTCTCTCACTCTGTCCCAGAATGAGGTGATGGTCAGTGTGACTCTCTCTCTCTCTGTCCCAGGATGAGATGATGGTCAGTGTGACTCTCTCTCTCTGTCCCGGGATGAGGTGATGGTCAGTGTGACTCTCTCTCTCTGTCCCAGGATAAGGTGATGGTCAGTGTGGCTCTCTCTCTCTCTCTCTGTCCCGGGATTAGGTGATGGTGACTCTCTCTCTCTCTGTCGTGGGATAAGGAGATGGTCAGTGTGACTCTCTCTCTCTTTCTGTCCCGGGATGAGGTGATGGTCAGTTTGACGCTCTCCTTGTCCCGGGATGAGATGATGGTCAGTGTGACACTCTCTCTCTATCTGTCCTGGGATGAGGTGATGGTTAGTGTGACTCTCTGTCCCTGTCCAGGGTTGAGATGATGGTCAGTGTGTCTCTCTCTCTCTTCATCTGTCCTGGGATGAGGTGATGGTCAGTGTGACTCTCTCTCTCTGTCCCAGGATAAGGTGATGGTCAGTGTGGCTCTCTCTCTCTCTCTCTCGCTGTCCCGTGATGAGGTGATGGTCAGTGTGACTCACCCTCTCCGTCCTGGGATGAGGTGATGGTCAGTGTGACACTCTCTCTCTCTGTTCCGGGAAGAGGGGATGGTCAGTGTGACTCTCTCTTTCTCTGTCCCGGGATGAGGCGATGGTCAATGTGACTCACTCTCTGACCCGGGATGAGGTGATGGTCAGTGTGACTCTCTCTGTCCCTGTCCCGGGATGAGGTGATGGTCAGTGTGACTCTCTGTCACAGGATGAGGTGATGGTCAGTGTGACTCTCTCTCACTCTCTCTCTGTCCTGGGATGAGGTGATGATCAGTGTGAATCTCTCCCTGTCCCGGGATGAGGTGATGGTCAGTGTGACTCTCTCTCCCTGTCCCGTGATGATGTGATGGTCGGTGTGACTCTCTGTCCCGGGATGAGGTGATGGTCAGTGTGACCCCCTCTCTCTCTGTACCGGGATGAGGTGATGGTCAGTGTGACTCTCTCTCTCTGTCCCGGGATGAGGTGATGGACAGTGTGACTCTCTCTCTCTCCCTGTCCCGGGATGAGGTGATGGTCAGTGTGACTCTCTCTCCCCATCCCGGGATGAGGTGATGGTCAGTGTGACTCTCTCTCTCTCTATTCTGGGTTGAGGAGATGGTCAGTGTGACTCTCTCTCTCTGTGTCCGGGATGAGATGATGGTCAGTGTGACTCTCTCTCTCTGTCCCGGGATGAGGTGATGGTCAGTGTGACTCTCTCTCTCTGTCCCGTGATAAGGTGATGGTCAGTGTGACCATCTCTCGCTGTGTCCCGGGATGAGGTGATCGTCAGTGTGACTCTCTCTCACACCCTGTCCCGGGATGAGGTGATGGTCAGTGTGACTCTCTCGCCCCATCCCGGGATGAGGTGAACGTCAGTGTGACTCTCTCTCTCTGTCCCGGGATGAGGTGATGGTCAGTGTGACTCTCTCTCTGTCCGGGATGAGGTGATATTCAGCGTGACTCTCTCTCTCTCTGTCCCGGGATGAGGTGATGGTCAGTGTGACTCTCTCACTGTCCCAGGATGAGGTGATCATTAGTGTGACTCTCTCTCTCCCTGTCCTGCGATGAGGTGATGGTCAGTGTGACTCTTTCTCCCCATCCCGGGATGAGTTGATGGTCAGTGTGACTCTATCTCTCTCTGTCCCGGGAAGAGGTGATGGTCAGTGTGACTCTCTCTCTATCTTTCCCGGGTAAAGTGATGGTCAGTGTGACTCTCTCCCTCCCTGTCCGGGATGAGGTGATGTTCAGTGTGACTCTCTCTCTCTCTCTCCCAGGATGCGGTGATGGTCAGTATGACTCTCTCACTGTCCTGGGATGAGGTGTTGGTCAGTGTGGCTCTCTCTCTCTGTCCCGGGATGAGGTGATGGTCAGTGTGGCTCTCTCACTCTCTCTCTCTCTCTGTCCCGGCATGATGTGATGGTCAGTGTGAGTCTCTCTCTCTGTCCGGGGATGAGGTGATGGTCAGTGTGACTCTCTCTCCCCATCCCGGGATGAGGTGATGGTCAGTGTGACTCTCTCTCTCCCTGTCCCGGGATGAGGTGATTGTCAGAGTGACACTCTCTCTCTCTCTGTCCCGGGATGAGATGATGGTCGGCGTGTCTCTCTCTCTCTCTCTCAGTCCCAGGATGAGGTGATGGTCAGTGTGACTCTCTCTCTCTCTGTCCCAGGATGAGGTGATGATCAGTGTGACCTTCTCTTGCTGTGTCCCGGGATGAGGTGATGGTTAGTGTGACTCTCTGTCCCTGTGCAGTGTTGAGATGATGGTCAGTGTGTCTCTCTCTCTCTCTCAATCTGTTCTGGGATGAGGTGATGGTCAGTGTGACTCACTCTCTCCGTCCTGAGATGAGGTGATGGTCAGTGTGACACTCTCTCTCTCTCTGTTCCGGGATGAGGCGATGGTCAGTTTGACTCACTCTCTGTCCCGGGATGAGGTGATGGTCAGTGTGACTCTCTCTGTCCCTGTCCCGGGATGAGGTGATGGTCAGTGTGACTCTCTGTCACGGGATGAGGTGATGGTCAGTGTGACTCTCTCTCTCTCTCTCTGTCTGGGGATGAGGTGATGGTCAGTGTGAATCTCTCCCTGTCCCGGGATGAGGTGATGGTCAGTGTGACTCTCTCTCCCTGTCCCGTGATGAGGTGATGGTCGGTGTGACTCTCTGTCATGGGATGAAGTGATGGTCAATGTGACTCTCTCTCTCTGTCCCGGGATGAGGTGATGGTCAGTGTGACTCGCTCTCTCTGTACCGGGATGAGGTGATGGACAGTGTGACTCTCTGTCACGGGATGTGGTGATGGTAAGTGTGAATCTTTCCCTGTCCCGGGATGAGGTGATGGTCAGTGTGACTCTCTCTCCCTGTCCCGGGATGAGGTGATGGTCAGCGTGACTATCTCTCTCTCTGTCCCGGGATGAGGTGATTGTCAGTGTGACACTCTCTCTCTCTCTGTCCCGGGATGAGGTGATGGTCAGTGTGACTCTCTCTCTCTCCCTGTCCCGGGATGAGGTGATGGTCAGTGTGACTCTCTCTCCCCATCCCGGGATGAGGTGATGGTCAGTGTGACTCTCTCTCTCTCTATCCAGGGTTGAGGTGATGGTCAGTGTGACTCTCTCTCTCTGTGTCCGGGATGAGGTGATGGTCAGTGTGACACTCTCTCTCTGTCCCGGGATGATGTGATGGTCAGTGTGACCCTCTCTCGCTGTGTCCCGGGATGAGGTGATCGTCAGTGTGACTCTCTGTCACTCCCTGTCCCAGGGTGAGGTGATGGTCAGTGTGACTCTCTCGCCCCATCCCGGGATGAGGTAAACGTCAGTGTGACTCTGTCTCTCTGTCCCGGGATGAGGTGATGGTCAGTGTGACTCTCTCTCTGTCCGGGATGAGGTGATATTCAACGTGACTCTCTCTCTCTCTCTGTCCCGGGATGAGGTGATGGTCAGTGTGACTCTCTCACTGTCCCAGTATGAGGTGATGCTCAGTGTGACTCTCTCTCTCCCTGTCCTGCGATGAGGTGATGGTCAGTGTGACTCTCTCTCCCCATCCCGGGATGAGTAGATGGTCAGTGTGACTCTAACTCTCTCTGTCCCGGGAAGAGGTGATGGTCAGTGTGACTCTCTCTCCCTGTCCCGTGATGATGTGATGGTCGGTGTCACTCTCTGTCCCGGGATGAGATGATGGTCAGTGTGACTCTCTCTCTCTGTACCGGGATGAGGTGATGGTCAGTGTGACTCTCTCTCTCTGTCCTGGGATGAGGTGATGGTCAGTGTGACTCTCTCTCTCTCCCTGTCCCGGGATGAGGTGATGGTCAGTGTGACTCTCTCTCTCTCCCTGTCCCGAGATGAGGTGATGGTCGATGTGACTCTCTCTCCCCATCCCGGGATGAGGTGATGGTCAGTGTGACTCTCTCTCTCTCTATCCTGGGTTGAGGTGATGGTCAGTGTGAATCTCTCTCTCTGTGTCCGGGATGAGGTGATGGTCAGTGTGACTCTCTCTCTCTGTCCCGGGATGAGGTGATGGTCAGTGTGACTCTCTCTCACTCTCTCTCTGTCCTGGGATGAGGTGATGGTCAGTGTGAATTTCTCCCTGTCCCGGGATGAGGTGATGGTCAGTGCGACTCTCTCTCCCTGTCCCGTGATGATGTGATGGTCGGTGTGACTCTCTGTCCCGGGATGAGGTGATGGTCAGTGTGACTCTCTCTCTCTGTACCGGGATGAGGTGATGGTCAGTGTGACTCTCTCACTCTGTCCCGGGATGAGGTGATGGACAGTGTGACTCTCTCTCTCTCCCTATCCCGGGATGAGGTGATGGTCAGTGTGACTCTCTCTCCCCATCCCGGGATGAGGTGATGGTCAGTGTGACTCTCTCTCTCTCTATCCTGGGTTGAGGTGATGGTCAGTGTGACTCTCTCTCTCTGTGTCCGGGATGAGGTGATGGTCAGTGTGACTCTCTCTCTCTGTCCCGGGATGAGGTGATGGTCAGTGTGACTCTCTCTCTCTGTCCCGGGATGAGGTGATGGTCAGTGTGACTCTCTCGCCCCATCCCGGGATGAGGTAAACGTCAGTGTGACTCTGTCTCTCTGTCCCGGGATGAGGTGATGGTCAGTGTGACTCTCTCTCTGTCCGGGATGAGGTGATATTCAACGTGACTCTCTCTCTCTCTCTGTCCCGGGATGAGGTGATGGTCAGTGTGACTCTCTCACTGTCCCAGTATGAGGTGATGCTCAGTGTGACTCTCTCTCTCCCTGTCCTGCGATGAGGTGATGGTCAGTGTGACTCTCTCTCCCCATCCCGGGAGGAGTAGATGGTCAGTGTGACTCTAACTCTCTCTGTCCCGGGAAGAGGTGATGGTCAGTGTGACTCTCTCTCCCTGTCCCGTGATGATGTGATGGTCGGTGTCACTCTCTGTCCCGGGATGAGATGATGGTCAGTGTGACTCTCTCTCTCTGTACCGGGATGAGGTGATGGTCAGTGTGACTCTCTCTCTCTGTCCTGGGATGAGGTGATGGTCAGTGTGACTCTCTCTCTCTCCCTGTCCCGGGATGAGGTGATGGTCAGTGTGACTCTCTCTCTCTCCCTGTCCCGAGATGAGGTGATGGTCGATGTGACTCTCTCTCCCCATCCCGGGATGAGGTGATGGTCAGTGTGACTCTCTCTCTCTCTATCCTGGGTTGAGGTGATGGTCAGTGTGAATCTCTCTCTCTGTGTCCGGGATGAGGTGATGGTCAGTGTGACTCTCTCTCTCTGTCCCGGGATGAGGTGATGGTCAGTGTGACTCTCTCTCACTCTCTCTCTGTCCTGGGATGAGGTGATGGTCAGTGTGAATTTCTCCCTGTCCCGGGATGAGGTGATGGTCAGTGCGACTCTCTCTCCCTGTCCCGTGATGATGTGATGGTCGGTGTGACTCTCTGTCCCGGGATGAGGTGATGGTCAGTGTGACTCTCTCTCTCTGTACCGGGATGAGGTGATGGTCAGTGTGACTCTCTCACTCTGTCCCGGGATGAGGTGATGGACAGTGTGACTCTCTCTCTCTCCCTATCCCGGGATGAGGTGATGGTCAGTGTGACTCTCTCTCCCCATCCCGGGATGAGGTGATGGTCAGTGTGACTCTCTCTCTCTCTATCCTGGGTTGAGGTGATGGTCAGTGTGACTCTCTCTCTCTGTGTCCGGGATGAGGTGATGGTCAGTGTGACTCTCTCTCTCTGTCCCGGGATGAGGTGATGGTCAGTGTGACTCTCTCTCTCTGTCCCGGGATGAGGTGATGGTCAGTGTGACCATCTCTCTCTCTGTCCCGGGATGAGGTGATCGTCAGTGTGACTCTCTCTCACACCCTGTCCCGGGATGAGGTGATGGTCAGTGTGACTCTCTCTCTGTCCGGGATGAGGTGATATTCAGCGTGACTCTCTCTCTCTCTGTCCCGGGATGAGGTGATGGTCAGTGTGACTCTCTCACTGTCCCAGGATGAGGTGATGATTAGTGTGACTCTCTCTCTCCCTGTCCTGCGATGAGTTGATGGTCAGTGTGACTCTATCTCTCTCTGTCCCGGCAAGAGGTGATGGTCAGTGTGACTCTCTCTCTATCTTTCCCGGGTAAAGTGATGGTCAGTGTGACTCTCTCCCTCCCTGTCCTAAATGAGGTGATGATTCAGTGTGAGTCTCTCTCTCTCTCTCCCGGGATGCGGTGATGGTCAGTATGACTCTCTCACTGTCCCAGGATGAGGTGGTGGTCAGTGTGGCTCTCTCTCTCTGTCCCAGGATGAGGTGATGGTCAGTGTGACCATCTCTCGCTGTGTCCCGGGATGAGGTGATCGTCAGTGTGACTCTCTCTCACACCCTGTCCCGGGATGAGGTGATGGTCAGTGTGACTCTCTCTCTGTCCGGGATGAGGTGATATTCAGCGTGACTCTCTCTCTCTCTGTCCCAGGATGAGGTGATGGTCAGTGTGACTCTCTCACTGTCCCAGGATGAGGTGATGAATACTGTGACTCTCTCTCTCCCTGTCCTGCGATGAGTTGATGGTCAGTGTGACTCTATCTCTCTCTGTCCCGGCAAGAGGTGATGGTCAGTGTGACTCTCTCTCTATCTTTCCCGGGTAAAGTGATGGTCAGTGTGACTCTCTCCCTCCCTGTCCTAAATGAGGTGATGTTCAGTGTGAGTCTCTCTCTCTCTCTCCCGTGATGCGGTGATGGTCAGTATGACTCTCTCACTGTCCCAGGATGAGGTGGTGGTCAGTGTGGCTCTCTCTCTCTGTCCCGGCATGATGTGATGGTCAGTGTGAGTCTCTCTCTCTGTCCGGGGATGAGGTGATGGTCAGTGTGACTATATATCCCTGTCCCAGGATGAGGTGATGGTCAGTGTGACTCTCTCTCCCCATCCCGGGATGAGGTGATGGTCAGTGTGACTCTCTCTCTCCCTGTCCCGGGATGAGGTGATTGTCAGTGTGACACTCTCTCTCTCTCTCTGTCCCGGGATGAGATGATGGTCAGCGTGTCTCTCTCTCTCTCTCTCTCAGTCCCAGGATGAGGTGATGGTCAGTGTGACTCTCTCTCTCTCTCTGTCCCAGGATGAGGTGATGGTCAGTGTGACCCTCTCTCGCTGTGTCCCGGGATGAGGTGATGGTTAGTGTGACTCTCTGTCCCTGTGCAGTGTTGAGATGATGGTCAGTGTGTCTCTCTCTCTCTCTCTATCTGTTCTGGGATGAGGTGATGGTCAGTGTGACTCTCTGTCCCTGTCTCGGAATGTTGTGATGGTCAGTGTGACTGTCTCTCCGTGTCCCGTGATGAGGTGATGGTCAGTGTGACTCACTCTCTCCGTCCTGGGATGAGGTGATGGTCAGTGTGACACTCTCTCTCTCTCTGTTCCGGGATGAAGGGATGGTCAGTGTGACTCTCTCACTCTCTGTCCAGGGATGAGGCGATGGTCAGTTTGACTCACGCTCTGTCCCGGGATGAGGTGATGGTCAGTGTGACTCTCTCTGTCCCTGTCCCGGGATGAGGTGATGGTCAGTGTGACTCTCTCTCCCCATCCCGGGATGAGGTGATGGTCAGTGTGACTCTCTCTCTCTCCCTGTCCCGGGATGAGGTGATGGTCAGTGTGACTCTCTCTCTCTGTCTCGGGATGAGGTGATGGTCAGTGTGACCATCTCTCGCTGTGTCCCGGGATGAGGTGATCGTCAGTGTGACTCTCTCTCACACCCTGTCCCGGGATGAGATGATGGTCAGCGTGTCTCTCTCTCTCTCTCTCTCAGTCCCAGGATGAGGTGATGGTCAGTGTGACCCTCTCTCGCTGTGTCCCGGGATGAGGTGATGGTTAGTGTGACTCTCTGTCCCTGTGCAGTGTTGAGATGATGGTCAGTGTGTCTCTCTCTCTCTCTCTATCTGTTCTGGGAGGAGGTGATGGTCAGTGTGACTCTCTGTCCCTGTCTCGGAATGTTGTGATGGTCAGTGTGACTGTCTCTCCGTGTCCCGTGATGAGGTGATGGTCAGTGTGACTCACTCTCTCCGTCCTGGGATGAGGTGATGGTCAGTGTGACACTCTCTCTCTCTCTGTTCCGGGATGAAGGGATGGTCAGTGTGACTCTCTCACTCTCTGTCCAGGGATGAGGCGATGGTCAGTTTGACTCACTCTCTGTCCCGGGATGAGGTGATGGTCAGTGTGACTCTCTCTGTCCCTGTCCCGGGATGAGGTGATGGTCAGTGTGACTCTCTCTCTCTGTCCCGGGATGAGGTGATGGACAGTGTGACTCTCTCTCTCTCCCTGTCCCGGGATGAGGTGATGGTCAGTGTGACTCTCTCTCCCCATCCCGGGATGAGGTGATGGTCAGTGTGACTCTCTCTCTCTGTCCCGGGATGAGGTGATGGTCAGTGTGACTCTCTCTCTCTGTCCCGGGATGAGGTGATGGTCAGTGTGACCATCTCTCGCTGTGTCCCGGGATGAGGTGATCGTCAGTGTGACTCTCTCTCACACCCTGTCCCGGGATGAGGTGATGGTCAGTGTGACTCTCTCACTGTCCCAGGATGAGGTGATGATTAGTGTGACTCTCTCTCTCCCTGTCCTGCGATGAGGTGATGGTCAGTGTGACTCTTTCTCCCCATCCCGGGATGAGTTGATGGTCAGTGTGACTCTATCTCTCTCTGTCCCGGGAAGAGGTGATGGTCAGTGTGACTCTCTCTCTATCTTTCCCGGGTAAAGTGATGGTCAGTGTGACTCTCTCCCTCCCTGTCCGGGATGAGGTGATGTTCAGTGTGACTCTCTCTCTCTCTCTCCCAGGATGCGGTGATGGTCAGTATGACTCTCTCACTGTCCCGGGATGAGGTGGTGGTCAGTGTGGCTCTCTCTCTCTGTCCCGGGATGAGGTGATGGTCAGTGTGGCTCTCTCACTCTCTCTCTCTCTCTGTCCCGGCATGATGCGATGGTCAGTGTGAGTCTCTCTCTCTATCCGGGGATGAGGTGATGGTCAGTGTGACTCTCTCTCCCCATCCCGGGATGAGGTGATGGTCAGTGTGACTCTCTCTCTCCCTGTCCCGGGATGAGGTGATTGTCAGTGTGACACTCTCGCTCTCTCTGTCCCGGGATGAGATGATGGTCAGCGTGTCTCTCTCTCTCTCTCTCTCTCAGTCCCAGGATGAGGTGATGGTCAGTGTGACTCTCTCTCTGTCCGGGATGAGGTGATATTCAGCGTGACTCTCTCTCTCTCTGTCCCGGGATGAGGTGATGGTCAGTGTGACTCTCTCACTGTCCCAGGATGAGGTGATGATTAGTGTGACTCTCTCTCTCCCTGTCCTGCGATGAGGTGATGGTCAGTGTGACTCTTTCTCCCCATCCCGGGATGAGTTGATGGTCAGTGTGACTCTATCTCTCTCTGTCCCGGGAAGAGGTGATGGTCAGTGTGACTCTCTCTCTATCTTCCCCGGGTAAAGTGATGGTCAGTGTGACTCTCTCCCTCCCTGTCCGGGATGAGGTGATGTTCAGTGTGACTCTCTCTCTCTCTCTCCCAGGATGCGGTGATGGTCAGTATGACTCTCTCACTGTCCCGGGATGAGGTGGTGGTCAGTGTGGCTCTCTCTCTCTGTCCCGGGATGAGGTGATGGTCAGTGTGGCTCTCTCACTCTCTCTCTCTCTCTGTCCCGGCATGATGTGATGGTCAGTGTGAGTCTCTCTCTCTATCCGGGGATGAGGTGATGGTCAGTGTGACTCTCTCTCCCCATCCCGGGATGAGGTGATGGTCAGTGTGACTCTCTCTCTCCCTGTCCCGGGATGAGGTGATTGTCAGTGTGACACTCTCTCTCTCTCTGTCCCGGGATGAGATGATGGTCAGCGTGTCTCTCTCTCTCTCTCTCTCTCAGTCCCAGGATGAGGTGATGGTCAGTGTGACTCTCTCTCTCTCTGTCCCAGGATGAGGTGATGATCAGTGTGACCTTCTCTCGCTGTGTCCCGGGATGAGGTGATGGTTAGTGTGACTCTCTGTCCCTGTGCAGTGTTGAGATGATGGTCAGTGTGTCTCTCTCTCTCTCTCTATCTGTTCTGGGATGAGGTGATGGTCAGTGTGACTCACTCTCTCCGTCCTGAGATGAGGTGATGGTCAGTGTGACACTCTCTCTCTCTCTGTTCCGGGATGAGGCGAGGGTCAGTTTGACTCACTCTCTGTCCCGGGATGAGGTGATGGTCAGTGTGACTCTCTCTGTCCCTGTCCCGGGATGAGGTGATGGTCAGTGTGACTCTCTGTCACGGGATGAGGTGATGGTCAGTGTGACTCTCTCTCTCTCTCTCTCTGTCCGGGGATGAGGTGATGGTCAGTGTGAATCTCTCCCTGTCCCGGGATGAGGTGATGGTCAGTGTGACTCTCTCTCCCTGTCCCGTGATGAGGTGATGGTCGGTGTGACTCTCTTTCATGGGATGAAGTGATGGTCAATGTGACTCTCTCTCTCTGTCCCGGGATGAGGTGATGGTCAGTGTGACTCTCTCTCTCTCTATCCAGGGTTGAGGTGATGGTCAGTGTGACTCTCTCTCTCTGTGTCCGGGATGAGGTGATGGTCAGTGTGACACTCTCTCTCTGTCCCGGGATGATGTGATGGTCAGTGTGACCCTCTCTCGCTGTGTCCCGGGATGAGGTGATCGTCAGTGTGACTCTCTGTCACTCCCTGTCCCGGGGTGAGGTGATGGTCAGTGTGACTCTCTCGCCCCATCCCGGGATGAGGTAAACGTCAGTGTGACTCTGTCTCTCTGTCCCGGGATGAGGTGATGGTCAGTGTGACTCTCTCTCTGTCCGGGATGAGGTGATATTCAACGTGACTCTCTCTCTCTCTCTGTCCCGGGATGAGGTGATGGTCAGTGTGACTCTCTCACTGTCCCAGTATGAGGTGATGCTCAGTGTGACTCTCTCTCTCCCTGTCCTGCGATGAGGTGATGGTCAGTGTGACTCTCTCTCCCCATCCCGGGATGAGTAGATGGTCAGTGTGACTCTAACTCTCTCTGTCCCGGGAAGAGGTGATGGTCAGTGTGACTCTCTCTCCCTGTCCCGTGATGATGTGATGGTCGGTGTCACTCTCTGTCCCGGGATGAGATGATGGTCAGTGTGACTCTCTCTCTCTGTACCGGGATGAGGTGATGGTCAGTGTGACTCTCTCTCTCTGTCCCGGGATGAGGTGATGGTCAGTGTGACTCTCTCTCTCTCCCTGTCCCGGGATGAGGTGATGGTCAGTGTGACTCTCTCTCTCTCCCTGTCCCGAGATGAGGTGATGGTCGATGTGACTCTCTCTCCCCATCCCGGGATGAGGTGATGGTCAGTGTGACTCTCTCTCTCTCTATCCTGGGTTGAGGTGATGGTCAGTGTGAATCTCTCTCTCTGTGTCCGGGATGAGGTGATGGTCAGTGTGACTCTCTCTCTCTGTCCCGGGATGAGGTGATGGTCAGTGTGACTCTCTCTCACTCTCTCTCTGTCCTGGGATGAGGTGATGGTCAGTGTGAATTTCTCCCTGTCCCGGGATGAGGTGATGGTCAGTGCGACTCTCTCTCCCTGTCCCGTGATGATGTGATGGTCGGTGTGACTCTCTGTCCCGGGATGAGGTGATGGTCAGTGTGACTCTCTCTCTCTGTACCGGGATGAGGTGATGGTCAGTGTGACTCTCTCACTCTGTCCCAGGATGAGGTGATGGACAGTGTGACTCTCTCTCTCTCCCTATCCCGGGATGAGGTGATGGTCAGTGTGACTCTCTCTCCCCATCCCGGGATGAGGTGATGGTCAGTGTGACTCTCTCTCTCTCTATCCTGGGTTGAGGTGATGGTCAGTGTGACTCTCTCTCTCTGTGTCCGGGATGAGGTGATGGTCAGTGTGACTCTCTCTCTCTGTCCCGGGATGAGGTGATGGTCAGTGTGACTCTCTCTCTCTGTCCCGGGATGAGGTGATGGTCAGTGTGACCATCTCTCTCTCTGTCCCGGGATGAGGTGATCGTCAGTGTGACTCTCTCTCACACCCTGTCCCGGGATGAGGTGATGGTCAGTGTGACTCTCTCTCTGTCCGGGATGAGGTGATATTCAGCGTGACTCTCTCTCTCTCTGTCCCGGGATGAGGTGATGGTCAGTGTGACTCTCTCACTGTCCCAGGATGAGGTGATGAATACTGTGACTCTCTCTCTCCCTGTCCTGCGATGAGTTGATGGTCAGTGTGACTCTATCTCTCTCTGTCCCGGCAAGAGGTGATGGTCAGTGTGACTCTCTCTCTATCTTTCCCGGGTAAAGTGATGGTCAGTGTGACTCTCTCCCTCCCTGTCCTAAATGAGGTGATGTTCAGTGTGAGTCTCTCTCTCTCTCTCCCGTGATGCGGTGATGGTCAGTATGACTCTCTCACTGTCCCAGGATGAGGTGGTGGTCAGTGTGGCTCTCTCTCTCTGTCCCGGGATGAGGTGATGGTCAGTGTGGCTCTCTCACTCTCTCTCTCTCTCTGTCCCGGCATGATGTGATGGTCAGTGTGAGTCTCTCTCTCTGTCCGGGGATGAGGTGATGGTCAGTGTGACTATATATCCCTGTCCCAGGATGAGGTGATGGTCAGTGTGACTCTCTCTCCCCATCCCGGGCTGAGGTGACGGTCAGTGTGACTCTCTTCTCCCTGTCCCGGGATGAGGTGATTGTCAGTGTGACACTCTCTCTCTCTCTCTGTCCCGGGATGAGATGATGGTCAGCGTGTCTCTCTCTCTCTCTCTCTCAGTCCCAGGATGAGGTGATGGTCAGTGTGACTCTCTCTCTCTCTCTGTCCCAGGATGAGGTGATGGTCAGTGTGACCCTCTCTCGCTGTGTCCCGGGATGAGGTGATGGTTAGTGTGACTCTCTGTCCATGTGCAGTGTTGAGATGATGGTCAGTGTGTCTCTCTCTCTCTCTCTATCTGTTCTGGGATGAGGTGATGGTCAGTGTGACTCTCTGTCCCTGTCTCGGAATGTTGTGATGGTCAGTGTGACTGTCTCTCCGTGTCCCGTGATGAGGTGATGGTCAGTGTGACTCACTCTCTCCGTCCTGGGATGAGGTGATGGTCAGTGTGACACTCTCTCTCTCTCTGTTCCGGGATGAAGGGATGGTCAGTGTGACTCTCTCACTCTCTGTCCAGGGATGAGGCGATGGTCAGTTTGACTCACGCTCTGTCCCGGGATGAGGTGATGGTCAGTGTGACTCTCTCTGTCCCTGTCCCGGGATGAGGTGATGGTCAGTGTGACTCTCTCTCCCCATCCCGGGATGAGGTGATGGTCAGTGTGACTCTCTCTCTCTCCCTGTCCCGGGATGAGGTGATGGTCAGTGTGACTCTCTCTCTCTGTCCCGGGATGAGGTGATGGTCAGTGTGACCATCTCTCGCTGTGTCCCGGGATGAGGTGATCGTCAGTGTGACTCTCTCTCACACCCTGTCCCGGGATGAGATGATGGTCAGCGTGTCTCTCTCTCTCTCTCTCTCAGTCCCAGGATGAGGTGATGGTCAGTGTGACCCTCTCTCGCTGTGTCCCGGGATGAGGTGATGGTTAGTGTGACTCTCTGTCCCTGTGCAGTGTTGAGATGATGGTCAGTGTGTCTCTCTCTCTCTCTCTATCTGTTCTGGGAGGAGGTGATGGTCAGTGTGACTCTCTGTCCCTGTCTCAGAATGTTGTGATGGTCAGTGTGACTGTCTCTCCGTGTCCCGTGATGAGGTGATGGTCAGTGTGACTCACTCTCTCCGTCCTGGGATGAGGTGATGGTCAGTGTGACACTCTCTCTCTCTCTGTTCCGGGATGAAGGGATGGTCAGTGTGACTCTCTCACTCTCTGTCCAGGGATGAGGCGATGGTCAGTTTGACTCACTCTCTGTCCCGGGATGAGGTGATGGTCAGTGTGACTCTCTCTGTCCCTGTCCCGGGATGAGGTGATGGTCAGTGTGACTCTCTCTCTCTGTCCCGGGATGAGGTGATGGACAGTGTGACTCTCTCTCTCTCCCTGTCCCGGGATGAGGTGATGGTCAGTGTGACTCTCTCTCCCCATCCCGGGATGAGGTGATGGTCAGTGTGACTCTCTCTCTCTCTATTCTGGGTTGAGGAGATGGTCAGTGTGACTCTCTCTCTCTGTGTCCGGGATGAGGTGATGGTCAGTGTGACTCTCTCTCTCTGTCCCGGGATGAGGTGATGGTCAGTGTGACTCTCTCTCTCTGTCCCGGGATGAGGTGATGGTCAGTGTGACCATCTCTCGCTGTGTCCCGGGATGAGGTGATCGTCAGTGTGACTCTCTCTCACACCCTGTCCCGGGATGAGGTGATGGTCAGTGTGACTCTCTCACTGTCCCAGGATGAGGTGATGATTAGTGTGACTCTCTCTCTCCCTGTCCTGCGATGAGGTGATGGTCAGTGTGACTCTTTCTCCCCATCCCGGGATGAGTTGATGGTCAGTGTGACTCTATCTCTCTCTGTCCCGGGAAGAGGTGATGGTCAGTGTGACTCTCTCTCTATCTTTCCCGGGTAAAGTGATGGTCAGTGTGACTCTCTCCCTCCCTGTCCGGGATGAGGTGATGTTCAGTGTGACTCTCTCTCTCTCTCTCCCAGGATGCGGTGATGGTCAGTATGACTCTCTCACTGTCCCGGGATGAGGTGGTGGTCAGTGTGGCTCTCTCTCTCTGTCCCGGGATGAGGTGATGGTCAGTGTGGCTCTCTCACTCTCTCTCTCTCTCTGTCCCGGCATGAAGCGATGGTCAGTGTGAGTCTCTCTCTCTATCCGGGGATGAGGTGATGGTCAGTGTGACTCTCTCTCCCCATCCCGGGATGAGGTGATGGTCAGTGTGACTCTCTCTCTCCCTGTCCCGGGATGAGGTGATTGTCAGTGTGACACTCTCTCTCTCTCTGTCCCGGGATGAGATGATGGTCAGCGTGTCTCTCTCTCTCTCTCTCTCTCAGTCCCAGGATGAGGTGATGGTCAGTGTGACTCTCTCTCTGTCCGGGATGAGGTGATATTCAGCGTGACTCTCTCTCTCTCTGTCCCGGGATGAGGTGATGGTCAGTGTGACTCTCTCACTGTCCCAGGATGAGGTGATGATTAGTGTGACTCTCTCTCTCCCTGTCCTGCGATGAGGTGATGGTCAGTGTGACTCTTTCTCCCCATCCCGGGATGAGTTGATGGTCAGTGTGACTCTATCTCTCTCTGTCCCGGGAAGAGGTGATGGTCAGTGTGACTCTCTCTCTATCTTTCCCGGGTAAAGTGATGGTCAGTGTGACTCTCTCCCTCCCTGTCCGGGATGAGGTGATGTTCAGTGTGACTCTCTCTCTCTCTCTCCCAGGATGCGGTGATGGTCAGTATGACTCTCTCACTGTCCCGGGATGAGGTGGTGGTCAGTGTGGCTCTCTCTCTCTGTCCCGGGATGAGGTGATGGTCAGTGTGGCTCTCTCACTCTCTCTCTCTCTCTGTCCCGGCATGATGTGATGGTCAGTGTGAGTCTCTCTCTCTATCCGGGGATGAGGTGATGGTCAGTGTGACTCTCTCTCCCCATCCCGGGATGAGGTGATGGTCAGTGTGACTCTCTCTCTCCCTGTCCCGGGATGAGGTGATTGTCAGTGTGACACTCTCTCTCTCTCTGTCCCGGGATGAGATGATGGTCAGCGTGTCTCTCTCTCTCTCTCTCTCTCAGTTCCAGGATGAGGTGATGGTCAGTGTGACTCTCTCTCTCTCTGTCCCAGGATGAGGTGATGATCAGTGTGACCTTCTCTCGCTGTGTCCCGGGATGAGGTGATGGTTAGTGTGACTCTCTGTCCCTGTGCAGTGTTGAGATGATGGTCAGTGTGTCTCTCTCTCTCTCTCTATCTGTTCTGGGATGAGGTGATGGTCAGTGTGACTCACTCTCTCCGTCCTGAGATGAGGTGATGGTCAGTGTGACACTCTCTCTCTCTCTGTTCCGGGATGAGGCGAGGGTCAGTTTGACTCACTCTCTGTCCCGGGATGAGGTGATGGTCAGTGTGACTCTCTCTGTCCCTGTCCCGGGATGAGGTGATGGTCAGTGTGACTCTCTGTCACGGGATGAGGTGATGGTCAGTGTGACTCTCTCTCTCTCTCTCTCTGTCCGGGGATGAGGTGATGGTCAGTGTGAATCTCTCCCTGTCCCGGGATGAGGTGATGGTCAGTGTGACTCTCTCTCCCTGTCCCGTGATGAGGTGATGGTCGGTGTGACTCTCTTTCATGGGATGAAGTGATGGTCAATGTGACTCTCTCTCTCTGTCCCGGGATGAGGTGATGGTCAGTGTGACTCGCTCTCTCTGTACCGGGATGAGGTGATGGACAGTGTGACTCTCTGTCACGGGATGTGGTGATGGTCAGTGTGACTCTCTCTCTCTGTGTCCTGGGATGAGGTGATGGTAAGTGTGAATCTTTCCCTGTCCCGGGATGAGGTGATGGTCAGCGTGACTATCTCTCTCCCTGTCCCGGGATGAGGTGATGGTCAGCGTGACTATCTCTCTCTCTGTCCCGGGATGAGGTGATTGTCAGTGTGACACTCTCTCTCTCTCTGTCCCGGGATGAGGTGATGGTCAGTGTGACTCTCTCTCTCTTCCTGTCCCGTGATGAGGTGATGGTCAGTGTGACTCTCTCTCCCCATCCCGGGATGAGGTGATGGTCAGTGTGACTCTCTCTCTCTCTCTCCAGGGTTGAGGTGATGGTCAGTGTGACTCTCTCTCTCTGTGTCCGGGATGAGGTGATAGTCAGTGTGACACTCTCTCTCTGTCCCGGGATGATGTGATGGTCAGTGTGACCCTCTCTCGCTGTGTCCCGGGATGAGGTGATCGTCAGTGTGACTCTCTCTCACTCCCTGTCCCGGGGTGAGGTGATGGTCAGTGTGACTCTCTCGCCCCATCCCGGGATGAGGTAAACGTCAGTGTGACTCTGTCTCTCTGTCCCGGGATGAGGTGATGGTCAGTGTGACTCTCTCTCTGTCCGGGATGAGGTGATATTCAACGTGACTCTCTCTCTCTCTCTGTCCCGGGATGAGGTGATGGTCAGTGTGACTCTCTCACTGTCCCAGTATGAGGTGATGCTCAGTGTGACTCTCTCTCTCCCTGTCCTGCGATGAGGTGATGGTCAGTGTGACTCTCTCTCCCCATCCCGGGATGAGTAGATGGTCAGTGTGACTCTAACTCTCTCTGTCCCGGGAAGAGGTGATGGTCAGTGTGACTCTCTCTCCCTGTCCCGTGATGATGTGATGGTCGGTGTCACTCTCTGTCCCGGGATGAGATGATGGTCAGTGTGACTCTCTCTCTCTGTACCGGGATGAGGTGATGGTCAGTGTGACTCTCTCTCTCTCCCTGTCCCGGGATGAGGTGATGGTCGATGTGACTCTCTCTCCCCATCCCGGGATGAGGTGATGGTCAGTGTGACTCTCTCTCTCTCTATCCTGGGTTGAGGTGATGGTCAGTGTGACTCTCTCTCTCTGTGTCCGGGATGAGGTGATGGTCAGTGTGACTCTCTCTCTCTCTGTCCCGGGATGAGGTGATGGTCAGTGTGACTCTCTCTCACTCTCTCTCTGTCCTGGGATGAGGTGATGGTCAGTGTGAATTTCTCCCTGTCCCGGGATGAGGTGATGGTCAGTGCGACTCTCTCTCCCTGTCCCGTGATGATGTGATGGTCGGTGTGACTCTCTGTCCCGGGATGAGGTGATGGTCAGTGTGACTCTCTCTCTCTGTACCGGGATGAGGTGATGGTCAGTGTGACTCTCTCTCTCTGTCCCGGGATGAGGTGATGGACAGTGTGACTCTCTCTCTCTCCCTATCCCGGGATGAGGTGATGGTCAGTGTGACTCTCTCTCCCCATCCCGGGATGAGGTGATGGTCAGTGTGACTCTCTCTCTCTCTATCCTGGGTTGAGGTGATGGTCAGTGTGACTCTCTCTCTCTGTGTCCGGGATGAGGTGATGGTCAGTGTGACTCTCTCTCTCTGTCCCGGGATGAGGTGATGGTCAGTGTGACTCTCTCTCTCTGTCCCGGGATGAGGTGATGGTCAGTGTGACCATCTCTCGCTGTGTCCTGGGATGAGGTGATCGTCAGTGTGACTCTCTCTCACACCCTGTCCCGGGATGAGGTGATGGTCAGTGTGACTCTCTCTCTGTCCGGGATGAGGTGATATTCAGCGTGACTCTCTCTCTCTCTGTCCCGGGATGAGGTGATGGTCAGTGTGACTCTCTCACTGTCCCAGGATGAGGTGATGATTAGTGTGACTCTCTCTCTCCCTGTCCTGCGATGAGTTGATGGTCAGTGTGACTCTATCTCTCTCTGTCCCGGCAAGAGGTGATGGTCAGTGTGACTCTCTCTCTATCTTTCCCGGGTAAAGTGATGGTCAGTGTGACTCTCTCCCCGCCTGTCCTAAATGAGGTGATGTTCAGTGTGAGTCTCTCTCTCTCTCTCCCGGGATGCGGTGATGGTCAGTATGACTCTCTCACTGTCCCAGGATGAGGTGGTGGTCAGTGTGGCTCTCTCTCTCTGTCCCGGGATGAGGTGATGGTCAGTGTGGCTCTCTCACTCTCTCTCTCTCTCTGTCCCGGCATGATGTGATGGTCAGTGTGAGTCTCTCTCTCTGTCCGGGGATGAGGTGATGGTCAGTGTGACTCTCTATCCCTGTCCCAGGATGAGGTGATGGTCAGTGTGACTCTCTCTCCCCATCCCGGGCTGAGGTGATGGTCAGTGTGACTCTCTCTCTCCCTGTCCCGGGATGAGGTGATTGTCAGTGTGACACTCTCTCTCTCTCTGTCCCGGGATGAGATGATGGTCAGCGTGTCTCTCTCTCTCTCTCTCTCTCAGTCCCAGGATGAGGTGATGGTCAGTGTGACTCTCTCTCTCTCTGTCCCAGGATGAGGTGATGGTCAGTGTGACCCTCTCTCGCTGTGTCCCGGGATGAGGTGATGGTTAGTGTGACTCTCTGTCCATGTGCAGTGTTGAGATGATGGTCAGTGAGTCTCTCTCTCTCTCTCTATCTGTTCTGGGATGAGGTGATGGTCAGTGTGACTCTCTGTCCCTGTCTCGGAATGTTGTGATGGTCAGTGTGACTGTCTCTCCGTGTCCCGTGATGAGGTGATGGTCAGTGTGACTCACTCTCTCCGTCCTGGGATGAGGTGATGGTCAGTGTGACACTCTCTCTCTCTCTGTTCCGGGATGAAGGGATGGTCAGTGTGACTCTCTCACTCTCTGTCCAGGGATGAGGCGATGGTCAGTTTGACTCACTCTCTGTCCCGGGATGAGGTGATGGTCAGTGTGACTCTCTCTGTCCCTGTCCCGGGATGAGGTGATGGTCAGTGTGACACTCTCTCTCTGTCCCGGGATGATGTGATGGTCAGTGTGACCCTCTCTCGCTGTGTCCCGGGATGAGGTGATCATCAGTGTGACTCTCTCTCACTCCCTGTCCCGGGATGAGGTGATGGTCAGTGTGACTCTCTCGCCCCATCCCGGGATGAGATAAACGTCAGTGTGACTCTGTCTCTCTGTCCCGGGATGAGGTGATGGTCAGTGTGACTCTCTCTCTGTTCGGGATGAGGTGATATTCAACGTGACTCTCTCTCTCTCTCTGTCCCGGGATGAGGTGATGGTCAGTGTGACTCTCTCAC
This sequence comes from Pristiophorus japonicus, assembly GCF_044704955.1. NCBI lineage: Eukaryota > Metazoa > Chordata > Chondrichthyes > Pristiophoridae > Pristiophorus > Pristiophorus japonicus. The sequence goes on from NC_091990.1 coordinate 78,913,493, forward strand.
TGTCCCAGGATGAGGTGATGCTCAGTGTGACTCTCTCTCTCCCTGTCCTCCGATGATGTGATGGTCAGTGTGACTCTCTCTCCCCATCCCGGGATGAGTTGATGGTCAGTGTGACTCTATCTCTCTCTGTCCCGGGAAGAGGTGATGGTCAGTGTGACTCTCTCTCTCTCTGTCCCGGGATGAGATGATGGTCAGTGTGACTCTCTCCCTCCTTGTCCGGGATGAGGTGATGTTCATTGTGACCCTCTCTCTCTCTCTCCCGGGATGCGGTGATGGTCAGTATGACTCTCTCACTGTCCCGGGATGAGGTGGTGGTCAGTGTGGCTCTCTCTCTCTGTCCCGGGATGAGGTGATGGTCAGTGTGGCTCTCTCACTCTCTCTCTCTCTCTGTCCCGGCATGATGTGATGGTCAGTGTGAGTCTCTCTCTCTGTCCGGGGATGAGGTGATGGTCAGTGTGACTCTCTATCCCTGTCCCAGGATGAGGTGATGGTCAGTGTGACTCTCTCTCCCCATCCCGGGATGAGGTGATGGTCAGTGTGACTCTCTCTCTCCCTGTCCCGGGATGAGGTGATGGTCAGCGTGTCTCTCTCTCTCTCTCTCTCTGTCCCAGGATGAGGTGATGGTCAGTGTGACCCTCTCTCGCTGTGTCCCGGGATGAGGTGATGGTTAGTGTGACTCTCTGTCCCTGTGCAGTGTTGAGATGATGGTCAGTGTGTCTCTCTCTCTCTCTCTATCTGTTCTGGGATGAGGTGATGGTCAGTGTGACTCTCTGTCCCTGTCTCGGAATGTTGTGATGGTCAGTGTGACTGTCTCTCCCTGTCCCGTGATGAGGTGATGGTCAGTGTGACTCACTCTCTCCGTCCTGGGATGAGGTGATGGTCAGTGAGACACTCTCTCTCTCTCTGTTCCAGGATGAGGGGATGGTCAGTGTGACTCTCTCACTCTCTGTCCCGGGATGAGGCGATGGTCAGTGTGACTCACTCTCTGTCCCGGGATGAGGTGATGGTCAGTGTGACTCTCTCTGTCCCTGTCCCGGGATGAGGTGATGGTCAGTGTGACTCTCTCTCTCTCTCTCTGTCCTGGGATGAGGTGATGGTCAGTGTGACTCTCTCTCCCTGACCCGTGATGAGGTGACGGTCAGTGTGAATCTCTCCCTGTCCCGGGATGAGGTGATGGTCAGTGTGACTCTCTCTCCCTTTCCCGGGATGAGGTGATGGTCAGTGTGACCATCTCTCCACACCCCGGGATGAGATGATGGTCAGTGTGACTCTCTCTCACTCTGTCCCAGAAAGAGTTGATGGTCAGTGTGACTCTCTCTCTCTCTGTCCCAGGATGAGGTGATGGTCAGTGTGACTCTCTCCCTCCCTGTCCAGGATGAGGTGATGGTCAGTGTGACTCTCTCTCTCTGTCCCGGGATGAGGTGATGGTCAGTGTGACTCTCTCTCTCTGTCCAAGGATAAGGTGATGGTCAGTGTGGCTCTCTCTCTCTCTCTCTGTCCCGGGATTAGGTGATGGTGACTCTCTCTCTCTCTGTCGTGGGATAAGGAGATGGTCAGTGTGACTCTCTCTCTCTTTCTGTCCAGGGATGAGGTGATGGTCAGTATGACGCTCTCCTTGTCCCGGGATGAAGTGATGGTCAGTGTGACACTCTCTCTCTATCTGTCCTGGGATGAGGTGATGGTTAGTGTGACTCTCTGTCCCTGTCCAGGGTTGAGAAGATGGTCAGTGTCTCTCTCTCTATCTCTATCTGTCCTGGGATGAGGTGATGGTCAGTGTGACTCTCTCTCTCTGTGGAAATGTATTTTTATCTAAGCTGATACCATACGGTATTTGTGTGCCTTTTGATTAAAATGGAGTCCTGGCCCTTCCAGAACTTTCTGCATTTTAGCAGCCAGCTTGCATAAACAGCTAAACCTGCTGTTAGATGGCTGATGGTTATCAGACAGCTAGGAGACAAGTCATGCTGAGACAAGTAACCCCCCCATGGTGCTCTCCTATTGTCTACACTACAGGAGTTCCATGTCACCCCACCCTTATCTTCTAGCCATTATCTCTTTCCTTTACCTCATCCATTTGAAGCAAACAGGTAAACTGACCAGGAAATTGGATAATCCTGACACAATACAAGACAGGTCATAGCCCATTACCTATGACTCATGGAGTAATGGCCGTTTGGCTTTCTGATAACCCTGACAAAAGGAAATATCTTGACACCATGTCAGGACCAGGATATAGTAATTAACTCTTTATCTGTATTCACTGACTGTGAGACAGAGCAATACACAGGGAGAGGCCAGAACTTGGGTTTTACTGTATAAATATCTTGTTAAACTGAACCATTGCGGAGGTGTTCATTTAGCCCTTGACTGAGTGAAACCTACCCCTTGCGAGCAAGTAAATTAAAAGGGAAACTTCTATCGGAGCTGTAAGTGTCGGAGTCATTCTTTTCGGAGGTCGTGATTTCGACAGTTATTGGAGGTTCCACCGAGATGCATACTCTCTGTTCTGTGAGTAAAACGGATACAGGCATAGTGCCTCTCCAGTGAAAGGCTTCGGTGGCCAAACAAGGTGAGCCTTTGCTCACAAGAGGTTTCTTCACTGTTGAATCGCAGATGTAATCTGTTGTCCACAGCTGAGGTACTGCATCTACAAGACTCGGCATTTAAAAGTTAAAGGTATTTTTTTTATAACCATTTCTTTCTCAGCTCGCCAGTAGAAGAGAACAGGTTCTGGAAAAAACCTCGAGACAGCCCGGGGAAGGTTTCAGTAGGTAAGGGAGCGCTAGTCGATCGAAAAGGGTTCCAGGTTCCTATGTGATAAGATTTTTATTGTTTTTAATTCGGAAGGGGTTCTTATGTGATAAGACTATTAAAAAAAAAGAGCGCAATCGATCAAAGAGTTTGGGTACGGAACCTTAAGTTTTATCAGCTGTTATTAGGATAAGTTAAGGACTCGGTCTGTAGTGGCGTACAACGCAGACTGAGAATTTGTTTAGAGGTTATGATTTGTGTACTCACGGGAATATTGTTTGTTGTCCTTGTATTACTGTTGTGTGCAATACCTTTGTGAGTCATTGCCATTAGAGAAACGGGAAGAGTCACTAGGGAAAACTGTGATTCGAAAAAAAAAACACAAGGATTGATTAAGAAAAGAAACAGTAACTGATTGATCAACTACGGTTGGTTCGTGCCAACATATCTCACACACCCAGACTGAGCCCGAATTAAGAGCCTTTTCAGGCCACGTAACGGCCAGGATTGTGAGATCAGAAACTGTGGGAAAATCTTAATCATCCAGAATGGGTGCCGGAGCAAGTTAAAACACCACAAAAGGCACACCAGCCTATGTCAGGCTCCAGAATTGTGGTCAGTCTTCAATTGACCAAAGAAACAAAAACGGTAAAGTGGACTAAGGGTGAAAACAGGCCATTTCCACCCGATGGTTCATTTAATTTAGAGAGAACAACTTGTCTCCAGGAGTGTCTTATAAACAGAGATCCAGGTAAAAAAAAAAGGAAAGTAATAGAAAAGGCCTGGGTTCCGATTCTTCAAGTCCATGTAAAATTAACAGAGGAAGTAAATCAAATGTACAAAAAAAAGAGAACCTGATAGTGACTTATGGATTCAAAAAAAAATGAAGCTAGCAAAAGAAAAAGCTTTATTGAATGGAGAGAGACTTGTGAATGTCTTGTCTTTCAATGAGAGTGCGTGAATGTCTTGTCTTTGAATGAGAGTGCTTCTGTCTTTTTTCCTTGTGTCTGGAAACCTGTTTGGAAAGGTTGGGGAACTGCCTGTTTGTTTTAGCTCCACCCACTCCTGTTTGTTTTAGCTCCACCCACTTTTTCAAACAAAGTGAAGTTTTTTTTTAACCCTTCATAGTGTTGTCCTGTATGTGGGAAGTTTAAGACATTTTAAGTTAGAAGCGCAGGTGTGGATTTATTCGGATGAGAGGTTACGGAGCTAGGAAATGCACAAAGGATAGGTTTGTTGAGACATGGTCCCGGTGGTTAAAAGCTGTAATGCCTTTTTTTTTTTAAAAAAGCCTTTGTGGGTCTCTCGAGGTGCAGGCTGGGGGAGTACACTCTCATTGTCCTTGGTGTAAATTCTTGGTACAAAAGCTTCTAACTCAGTAAGAGGATTTTTTTTGATAAAGAGTGACAGTACAATAGTTGAATTGGGATTTTGAGATATTTCAGGTGATCTCTTGATCAACATTTTGGGTGCATTGGAAAAATCTTGGGTTTGGAAGCCTTTTAATAAAATTAGAAAACAAGTACTTTACATTCTGTGATCTGTGAATCACCATAAGCATAAATGAGAAGTCCGTGTAACACACAGATTTGTCCAGTTCAGAAGCCCACACAAATATTCTCACAATGCTTAAAGGATGTGGAATGAAGTATCCCGGAATGCTTTCCAGAACCTTAAGCAGTCCCTCACTTCAGCACCAGCCTTGGGATTACCAGATTACACTAAGCTATTCAACTTATTTGTGCATCACAAGTCGGGTTTTGCACAATCTGTTTTGACTCAGTTACATGGGGACAGGCAGCGACCGGTAGCATATTTCAGTACCTAACTAGACCCAGTGGCACGCGGACTACCAGGATGTCTTCCTTCGTTGGCAGCAGCTTATTATGCTATGCAACAGGCTCAGACAATAACTCTAAATCATCAGACCATTTTGTATATCCCACACTCTGTCGAGATTTTACTTACTAAATGTGCCACCCAACACCTAACCTCCGCAAGAACCACTAAATACGAGGTCGAACTGTTATCAAATCCGAATCTTATCATCAAAAGATGCACTACCTTAAATCCAGCCACTCTACTCCCCACGGAAGACGACGGCGAACCCCATTCATGTGAAATGGTAACCGAATTAGTGACTAAACCACGTATCAATCTAACAGATGTACCAATGTGTAACCCTGATCTAGTGTACTATGTTGACGGATCAGCCTTACGAAATGATAGGGGCCAACCTAGAGCGGCTTATGCAATTGTAACTCAGTTTAATGTTGTCGAAACAGCCTCTCTTCCAGACTCCTTTTCAGCCCAACAAGCCGAATTGTTTGCGTTAACTCGAGCCTGTATTCTGGCTGAAGGACACACAGTTAATATCTACACTGACTCCAGGTATGCTTTTGGGGTATCACATGACTATGGACAAATTTGGAAGATTCGCAGGTACCTGACTTCTTCAGGAACCCCTATCAAAAATGCAGAACAAGTGGAAAATCTCCTGCGAGCCATTCAATGCCCCTTAAAACTTGCCATTATCAAATGCCAAGCACATACAGGCCAGTCGAATGAGGTGGCACTTGGGAATGCCAGAGCTGATAATGCAGCTAAGTCAGCAGCTCTGTCGAAAGGGTGGATGCAGGTGTCATTGTTCCCACTAAGGAAAAATAATTGCTCAGACCCGCCACCCACTATTAATGACGTGCTGGCCTTTCAGACACAGGCCAGTACGGAGGAGGTGGTGACCTGGACGAAGGATCAATGTTATAAAAATCCAGAAGGAATATGGGTTCACCATGACGGCCGCGTGGTGGCCCCTAGATCCTTACTTCCATGGATTGCCCGATGTGTTCATACATTCACACATGCAGGCAAAGGGGGATTGGCAGATTATATTTTGGCAACTTGGTATGCACCAGGTATTTCGGCAACTGCAAAACAAATCTGTGAAAATTGTGTTACCTGTCAGACAATGAATCCGGGTAAGACGGAAAAAGTAGAATCTGCCTCCCACCCAAATCCAGTCGGGCCTTTTGTACATTTACAAATGGATTTTATTGAATTACCTATGTGTATGGGATTCAAGTATGTATTAGTTATTGTAGATGTGTTCTCTAGATGGATTGAAGCCTTTCCATGTAAAAAGGCCGATGCCACTACTGTTGCTAAATGTTTGTCAAAAGAAATTGTACCGCGCTTCGGAATCCCTGCTAAGCTTTCCAGTGATAACGGGTCACATTTCACGGGAACTGTCATAAGAGAAATGTGTAAAGCTTTACAGATTAATCAACGTTTTCATTGCAGTTATCATCCACAATCAGCTGGACTTGTTGAACGATATAATGGAATGCTTAAAAATAAGCTGGCAAAACTATGCAATGACACTGGACTGAAATGGACAGAACTGCTGCCCTTAGCTTTGATGGTAATGCGATCTGCAACCAACAGAACAACAGGCCTGTCACCGCATGAGATAGTTATGGGACGTCCCCAACGACTACCTTTTACAGCACCATTTACTGCAAAACAGATGGACATCCACAAAATGGAGGAAAATATGTTGAATTATTGTATTGCACTAACCAAATGTATTTCCAGCTTTCATTCACAGGTAAAGGAAGCCCAAGTCAAGCCAGCGGAAGGGAAGTGTCATAACCTGGAGCCAGGGGAATTCGTTTACATCAAGATTTTTAAAAGGAAAAGCAGTCTACAGCCAAGATTCGAAGGACCATACCAGGTCTTGCTGGCGACCAATACTGCAATCAAGGTAAAGGAAAGACCAACATGGATCCACGCATACCATTGCAAACGGGCACCCGACCAGGAGGAAGGGACGAAGGAATCAGAGGAACAGAAAAAGGAAGACTGAATAAGGAACTGTATGGACTATGGGGACTGATGGTGCTGGGCTTGACAGGGTTTTACTTCGCATGATTGATTACACCAGGGGTACAGACCCGCCACCGAAGGGAATTGCATGTAAACGTATTTATGGCACTGAGTCATAGGTATGCTCAAGAAAGAAACTTGTCGAGTTGTTGGATATGTTCCCATGTACCTGTCCACTCCAGGGGGGTATTCCCCTGAGATCTGTCCCCTTTAACGAATCAGAAATGGTAGAATGGTTGACAGTGCAAAATAGGACAAAACTAACTAAGGGGCCAGAAACGAAGGAGCAAACAGAATGGAGGTCGGCAGGCTATAAACTTACAGCCTTCCAGGGATGGTACCAGCCCAATTATGATAATAACCATCAGCCTCCCTTCCTAAGCATTACTCCCAGAATAAGAAATCCTGAAGGTATAATATGCCTAGTGAGTAATGAAACTAAAGAAATGGAAATGGAGAGACTGTACAAGATCAGAATGGATTGAGTTGTCCTTGTGAAGGACAAAATGGGGGAATGTGGAAATGTATTTTTATCTAAGCTGATACCATACGGTATTTGTGTGCCTTTTGATTAAAATGGAGTCCTGGCCCTTCCAGAACTTTCTGCATTTTAGCAGCCAGCTTGCATAAACAGCTAAACCTGCTGTTAGATGGCTGATGGTTATCAGACAGCTAGGAGACAAGTCATGCTGAGACAAGTAACCCCCCATGGTGCTCTCCTATTGTCTACACTACAGGAGTTCCATGTCACCCCACCCTTATCTTCTAGCCATTATCTCTTTCCTTTACCTCATCCATTTGAAGCAAACAGGTAAACTGACCAGGAAATTGGATAATCCTGACACAATACAAGACAGGTCATAGCCCATTACCATTGACTCATGGAGTAATGGCCGTTTGGCTTTCTGATAACCCTGACAAAAGGAAATATCTTGACACCATGTCAGGACCAGGATATAGTAATTAACTCTTTATCTGTATTCACTGACTGTGAGACAGAGCAATACACAGGAAGAGGCCAGAACTTGGGTTTTACTGTATAAATATCTTGTTAAACTGAACCATTGCGGAGGTGTTCATTTAGCCCTTGACGGAGTGAAACCTACCGCTTGCGAGCAAGTAAATTAAAAGGGAAACTTCTATCGGAGCTGTAAGTGTCGGAGTCATTCTTTTCGGAGGTCGAGATTTCGACATCTCTGTACCGGAATGAGGTGATGGACAGTGTGACTCTTTCTGTCCCTGTCCCGTGATGAGGTGATGGTCAGTGTGACTCTCTCTCTCTCTGTCCCGGGATGAGGTGATGGTAAGTGTGAATCTTTCCCTGTCCCGGGATGAGGTGATGATCAGTGTCACTTTCTCTCCCTGTCCCGGGATGAGGTGATGGTCAGCGTGACTCTCTCTCTCTCTGTCCCGGGATGAGGTGATTGTCAGTGTGACACTCTCTCTCTCTCTGTCCCGGGATGAGGTGATGGTCAGTGTGACTCTCTCTCTCTCCCTGTCCCGGGATGAGGTGATGGTCAGTGTGACTCTCTCTCCCCATCCCGGAATGAGGTGATGGTCAGTGTGACTCTCTCTCTCTCTATCCTGGGTTGAGGTGATGGTCAGTGTGACTCTCTCTCTCTGTGTCCGGGATGAGGTGATGGTCAGTGTGACTCTCTCTCTCTGTCCCGGGATGAGCTGGTGGTCAGTGTGACTCTCTCTCTCTGTCCCGGGATGAGGTGATGGTCAGTGTGACCATCTCTCGCTGTGTCCGGGATGAGGTGATGGTCAGTGTGACTCTCTCTCTCTGTCCCGGGATGAGCTGATGCTCAGTGTGACTCTCTCTCTCTGTCCCGGGATGAGGTGATGGTCAGTGTGACCATCTCTCGCTGTGTCCCGGGATGAGGTGATCGTCAGTGTGACTCTCTCTCACACCCTGTCCCGGGATGAGGTGATGGTCAGTGTGACTCTCTCACCCCATCCCGGAATGAGGTGAACGTCAGTGTGACGCTCTCTCTCTGTCCCGGGATGAGGTGATGGTCAGTGTGACTCTCTCTCTGTCCGGGATGAGGTGATATTCAGCGTGACTCTCTCTCTCTCTGTCCTGGGATGAGGTGATGGTCAGTGTGACTCTCTCACTGTCCCGAGATGAGGTGATGCTCAGTGTGACTCTCTCTCTCCCTGTCCTGCGATGAGGTGATGGTCAGTGTGACTCTCTCTCCCCATCCCGGGATGAGTTGATGGTCAGTGTGACTCTATCTCTCTCTGTCCCGGGAAGAGGTGATTGTCAGTATGACTCTCTCTCTATCTTTCCCGGGTAAAGTGATGGTCAGTGTGACTATCTCCCTCCCTGTCCGGGATGAGGTGATGTTCAGTGTGACCCTCTCTCTCTCTCTCCCGGGATGCGGTGATGGTCAGTATGACTCTCTCACTGTCCCGGGATGAGGTGGTGGTCAGTGTGACTGTCTCTCCCTGTCCCGGGATGAGGTGATGGTCAGCGTGACTCTCTCTCTCTGTCCCGGGATGAGGTGATGGTCAGTGTGACCATCTCTCGCTGTGTCCCGGGATGAGGTGATGGTTAGTGTGACTCTCTGTCCCTGTGCAGTGTTGAGATGATGGTCAGTGTGTCTCTCTCTCTCTCTCTATCTGTTCTGGGATGAGGTGATGGTCAGTGTGACTCTCTCTCTCTCTGTCCCAGGATGAGGTGATGGTCAGTGTGACCCTCTCTCGCTGTGTCCCGGGATGAGGTGATGGCTAGTGTGACTCACTCTCTCCGTCCTGGGATGAGGTGATGGTCAGTGAGACACTCTCTCTCTCTCTGTTCCAGGATGAGGGGATGGTCAGTGTGACTCTCTCACTCTCTGTCCCGGGATGAGGCGATGGTCAGTGTGACTCACTCTCTGTCCCGGGATAAGGTGATGGTCAGTGTGACTCTCTCTGTCCCTGTCACGGGATGAGGTGATGATCAGTGTGACTCTCTCTCTCTCTCTCTGTCCTGGGATGAGGTGATGGTCAGTGTGACTCTCTCTCCCTGTCCCGTGATGAGGTGATGGTCGGTGTGACTCTCTGTCATGGGATGAGGTGATGGTCAATGTGACTCTCTCTCTCTGTCCCGGGATGAGGTGATGGTCAGTGTGACTCGCTCTCTCTGTACCGGGATGAGGTGATGGACAGTGTGACTCTCTCTCCCTGTCCCGGGATGAGGTGATGGTCCATGTAACTCTCTCTCTCTCTGACCCGGGATGAGGTGATGGTAAGTGTGCATCTTTCCCTGTCCCGGGATGAGGTGATGGTCAGTGTGACTCTCTCTCCCTGTCCCGGGATGAGGTGATGGTCAGCGTGACTCTCTCTCTCTCTGTCCCGGGATGAGGTGATTGTCAGTGTGACACTCTCTCTCTCTCTGTCTCGGGATGAGGTGATGGTCAGTGTGACTCTCTCTCCCCATCCCGGGATGAGGTGATGGTCAGTGTGACTCTCTCTCTCTCTATCCAGGGTTGAGGTGATGGTCAGTGTGACTCTCTATCTCTGTGTCCGGGATGAGGTGATGGTCAGTGTGACTCTCTCTCTCTGTCCCGGGATGATGTGATGGTCAGTGTGACCCTCTCTCGCTGTGTCCCGGGATGAGGTGATCGTCAGTGTGACTCTCTCTCACTCCCTGTCCCGGGATGAGGTGATGGTCAGTGTGACTCTCTCGCCCCATCCCGGGATGAGGTAAACGTCAGTGTGACTCTCTCTCTCTGTCCCGGGATGAGGTGATGGTCAGTGTGACTCTCTCTCTGTCCGGGATGAGGTGATATTCAGCGTGACTCTCTCTCTCTCTCTGTCCCGGGATGAGGTGATGGTCAGTGTGACTCTCTCACTGTACCAGTATGAGGTGATGCTCAGTGTGACTCTCTCTCTCCCTGTCCTGCGATGAGGTGATGGTCAGTGTAACTCTCTCTCCCCATCCTGGGATGAGTTGATGGTCAGTGTGACTCGATCTCTCTCTGTCCCGGGAAGAGGTGATGGTCAGTGTGACTCTCTCTCTTTCTGTCCCGGGATGAGGTGATGGTCAGTGTGACTCTCTCCCTCCTTGTCCGGGATGAGGTGATGTTCAGTGTGACCCTCTCTCTCTCTCTCCCGGGATGCGGTGATGGTCAGTATGACTCTCTCACTGTCCTGGGATGAGGTGGTGGTCAGTGTGACTCTCTCTCTCTGTCCCGGGATGAGGTGATGGTCAGCGTGGCTCTCTCACTCTCTCTCTCTCTCTGTCCCGGCATGATGTGATGGTCAGTGTGACTCTCTCTCTCTGTCCCGGGATGAGGTGATGGTCAGTGTGACTCTCTCTCCCCATCCCGGGATGAGGTGATGGTCAGTGTGACTTTCTCTCCCTGTCCCGGGATGAGGTGATGGTCAGTGTGAATCTCTCCCTGTCCCGGGATGAGGTGATGGTCAGTGTGACTCTCTCTCCCTTTCCCGGGATGAGGTGATGGTCAGTGTGACCATCTCTCCCCACCCCGGGATGAGGTGATGGTCAGTGTGACTCTCTCTCTCTCCCTGTCCCGGGATGAGGTGATGGTCAGTGTGACGCTCTCTCCCCATCCCGGAATGAGGTGATGGTCAGTGTGACTCTCTCTCTCTCTATCCTGGGTTGAGGTGATGGTCAGTGTGACTCTCTCTCTCTGTGTCCGGGATGAGGTGATGGTCAGTGTGACTCTCTCTCTCTGTCCCGGGATGAGCTGATGGTCAGTGTGACTCTCTCTCTCTGTCCCGGGATGAGGTGATGGTCAGTGTGACCATCTCTCGCTGTGTCCCGGGATGAGGTGATCGTCAGTGTGACTCTCTCTCACACCCTGTCCCGGGATGAGGTGATGGTCAGTGTGATTCTCTCGCCCCATCCCGGAATGAGGTGAACGTCAGTGTGACGCTCTCTCTCTGTCCCGGGATGAGGTGATGGTCAGTGTGACTCTCTCTCTGTCCGGGATGAGGTGATATTCAGCGTGACTCTCTCTCTCTCTGTCCTGGGATGAGGTGATGGTCAGTGTGACTCTCTCACTGTCCCGAGATGAGGTGATGCTCAGTGTGACTCTCTCTCTCCCTGTCCTGCGATGAGGTGATGGTCAGTGTGACTCTCTCTCCCCATCCCGGGATGAGTTGATGGTCAGTGTGACTCTATCTCTCTCTGTCCCGGGAAGAGGTGATGGTCAGTATGACTCTCTCTCTATCTTTCCCGGGTAAAGTGATGGTCAGTGTGACTATCTCCCTCCCTGTCCGGGATGAGGTGATGTTCAGTGTGACCCTCTCTCTCTCTATCCCGGGATGCGGTGATGATCAGTATGACTCTCTCACTGTCCCGGGATGAGGTGGTGGTCAGTGTGACTGTCTCTCCCTGTCCCGGGATGAGGTGATGGTCAGCGTGACTCTCTCTCTCTGTCCCGGCATGAGGTGATGGTCAGTGTGACTCTCTCTCTCTCCCTGTCCCGGGATGAGGTGATGGTCAGTGTGACTCTCTCTCCCCATCCCGGGATGAGGTGATGGTCAGTGTGACTCTCTCTCTCTCTATCCAGGGTTGAGGTGATGGTCAGTGTGACTCTCTCTCTCTGTGTCCGGGATGAAGTGATGGTCAGTGTGACTCTCTCTCTCTGTCCCGGGATGATGTGATGGTCAGTGTGACCCTCTCTCGCTGTGTCCCGGGATGAGGTGATCGTCAGTGTGACTCTCTCTCACTCCCTGTCCCGGGATGAGGTGATGGTCAGTGTGACTCTCTCGCTCCATCCCGGGATGAGGTAAACGTCAGTGTGACACTCTCTCTCTGTCCCGGGATGAGGTGATGGTCAGTGTGACTCTCTCTCTGTCCGGGATGAGGTGATATTCAGCGTGACTCTCTCTCTGTCCCGGGATGAGGTGATGGTCAGTGTGACTCTCTCACTGTCCCAGTATGAGGTGATGCTCAGTGTGACTCTCTCTCTCCCTGTCCTGCGATGAGGTGATGGTCAGTGTGACTCTCTCTTCCCATCCCGGGATGAGGTGATGTTCAGTGTGACCCTCTCTCTCTCTCTCCCGGGATGCGGTGATGGTCAGTATGACTCTCTCACTGTCCTGGGATGAGGTGGTGGTCAGTGTGACTCTCTCTCTCTGTCCCGGGATGAGGTGATGGTCAGTGTGGCTCTCTCACTCTCTCTCTCTCTCTGTCCCGGCATGATGTGATGGTCAGTGTGACACTCTCTCCCTGTCCCGGGATGAGGTGATGGTCAGTGTGACTCTCTCTCCCCATCCCGGGATGAGGTGATGGTCAGTGTGACTCTCTCTCCCTGTCCCGGGATGAGGTGATGGTCAATGTGAATCTCTCCCTGTCCCGGGATGAGGTGATGGTCAGTGTGACTCTCTCTCCCTTTCCCGGGATGAGGTGATGGTCAGTGTGACCATCTCTCCACACCCCGGGATGAGGTGATGGTCAGTGTGACTCTCTCTCACTCTGTCCCAGAATGAGGTGATGGTCAGTGTGACTCTCTCTCTCTCTGTCCCAGGATGAGGTGATGGTCAGTGTGACTCTCTCCCTCCCTGTCCAGGATAAGGTGATGGTCAGTGTGGCTCTCTCTCTCTCTCTCTCTCTGTCCCGGGATTAGGTTATGGTGACTCTCTCTCTCTCTGTCGTGGGATAAGGAGATGGTCAGTGTGACTCTCACTCTTTTTCTGTCCCGGGATGAGGTGATGGTCAGTATGACGCTCTCCTTGTCCCGGGATGAGGTGAAGGTCAGTGTGACACTCTCTCTCTATCTGTCCTGGGATGAGGTGATGGTTAGTGTGACTCTCTGTCCCTGTCCAGGGTTGAGAAGATGGTCAGTGTCTTGTCGAAATCTCGACCTCAGAAAAGAATGACTCCGACACTTACAGCTCCGATAGAAGTTTCCCTTTTAATTTACTTGCTCGAAAGGGGTAGGTTTCACTCAGTCAAGGGCTAAATGAACACCTCCTCAATGGTACAGCTTCACAAGATATTTATACAGTAAAACCCAAGTTCTGGCCTCTCCCTGTGTATTGCTCTGTCTCACAGTCAGTGAATACAGATAAAGAGTTAATTACTATATCCTGGTCCTGACATGGTGTCAAGATATTTCCTTTTGTCAGGGTTATCAGAAAGCCAAACGGCCATTACTCCATGAGTCATAGGTAATGTGCTATCACCTGTCTTGTATTTTGTCAGGATTATCCAATTTCCTGGTCAGTTTACCTGTTTGCTTCAAATGGATGAGGTAAAGGAAAGAGATAATGGCTAGAAGATAAGGGTGGGGTGACATGGAACTCCTGTAGTGTAGACAATAGGAGAGCACCATGGGGGTTACTTGTCTCAGCATGACTTGTCTCCTAACTGTCTGATAACCATCAGCCATCTAACAGCAGGTTTAGCTGTTTATGCAAGCTGGCTGCTAAAATGCAGAAAGTTCTGGAAGGGCCAGGACTCCATTTTAATCAAAAGGCACACAAATACCGTATGGTATCAGCTTAGATAAAAATACATTTCCACATTCCCCCATTTTGTCCTTCACAAGGACAACTCAATCCATTCTGATCTTGTACAGTCTCTCCATTTCCATTTCTACACAAGAGCCTTCAGCAGTTGTTGCTACCATAACTCTAGCCGTGGTCTCCGTAGGTAACATAGTTTCTCCCACCCTGGCACAGCAACACTTAATGACGACAAATAATAGATACAGGGCGAAGACTATCAGCAGGAATATGATCAAACCCTGTACCACAGATTTCCCCAGGGCTCCCAACCATCCTGATGCCCAACCCCACAAGGTGATACCGTCCTGGCCAACTGTCTGTTTATACTCTATTACCTTTTTCCTGATGTTTTCAGCTAGACTGCCGATATCTTCTGATTTATCTGGGATATATGTACAGCATTCTTCACCTATTAATGCGCATGTCCCTCCCTCCTTGGCTAGGAGATAATCTAAGGCCATACGATTTTGGAGAGCCACTGTTCGAATAGCTACCATTTCGTCATTTATCCCTTCAAAGGCTTGGGAAGTTGCGTTGGCTACTGATTCTACTAAGTTAGCCAGTTCCCGTAACTGCCATTCGGTCGATGCTATTCCATAGGGTGGCACCATTACCTTGAATATTCCGTTTAGCCACGTTAAATCCCGTTTAAATCTGTGGCTTCCATAGGCCTCCCTTAGAGTCCTTACTGATCTGATAAGGGGTACCACATATCCTAAGTAACAGGACCCTGTCCAGTTGGCTGGTAACCATGGGTAGGCTTTATGGCCACAAATAAAGTAGGTGCAATTATAGGACGTCAGCTCCTGGTCCTTTCGCACTGTCCCTACTCGAGTGGTCTCACCTTCCCACCCTTCACCTGGGGCTTTGTTATGGACCGTTGTCCAACCAACGGTTGCTATCTTTCTCTCAGTGGGATTAGTTGTGGCTTGCCATTTAATCATTTGGGAACATTTGCTGCGTCCCATTTCTGGTCCTTTAGTCTCATTACTCACTAGGCATATTATACCTTCAGGATTTTCTATTCTGGGAGTAATGCTTAGGAAGGGAGGCTGATGGTTATTATCATAATTGGGCTGGTACCATCCCTGGAAGACTGTAAGTTTATACCCTGCCGAACTCCATTCTGTTTGCTCCTTCGTTTCTGGCCCCTTAGTTAGTTTTGTCCTGTTTTGCACTGTCAACCATTCTACCATTTCTGATTCGTTAAAGGGGACAGATCTCAGGAGAATACCCCCCCTGGAGTGGACAGGTACATGGGAACATATCCAACAACTCGACAAGTTTCTTTCTTGAGCATACCTATGACTCAGTGCCATAATACGTTTACATGCAATTCCCTTCGGTGGTGGGTCTGTACCCCTGGTGTAATCAATAATGTGAAGTAAAACCCTGTCAAGCCCAGCACCATCAGTCCCCATAGTCCATACAGTTCCTTATTCAGTCTTCCTTTTTCTGTTCCTCTGGTTCCTTCTTCCCTTCCTCCTGGTCAGGTGCCCGTTTGCAATGGGATACGTGGATCCATGTTGGTCTTTCCTTTACCTTGATTGCAGTATTGGTCGCCAGCAAGACCTGGTATGGTCCTTCGAATCTTGGCTGTAGACTGCTTTTCCTTTTAAAAATCTTGATGTAAACGAATTCCCCTGGCTCCAGGTTATGACACTTCCCTTCCGCTGGCTTGACTTGGGCTTCCTTTACCTGTGAATGAAAGCTGGAAATACATTTGGTTAGTGCAATACAATAATTCAACATATTTTCCTCCATTTTGTGGATGTCCATCTGTTTTGCAGTAAATGGTGCTGTAAAAGGTAGTCGTTGGGGACGTCCCATAACTATCTCATGCGGTGACAGGCCTGTTGTTCTGTTGGTTGCAGATCGCATTACCATCAAAGCTAAGGGCAGCAGTTCTGTCCATTTCAGTCCAGTGTCATTGCATAGTTTTGCCAGCTTATTTTTAAGCATTCCATTATATCTTTCAACAAGTCCAGCTGATTGTGGATGATAACTGCAATGAAAACGTTGATTAATCTGTAAAGCTTTACACATTTCTCTTATGACAGTTCCCGTGAAATGTGACCCGTTATCACTGGAAAGCTTAGCAGGGATTCCGAAGCACGGTACAATTTCTTTTAACAAACATTTAGCAACAGTAGTGGCATCGGCCTTTTTACATGGAAAGGCTTCAATCCATCTAGAGAACACATCTACAATAACTAATACATACTTGGATCCCATACACATAGGTAATTCAATAAAATCCATTTGTAAATGTACAAAAGGCCCGACTGGATTTGGGTGGGAGGCAGATTCTACTTTTTCCGTCTTACCCGGATTCATTGTCTGACAGGTAACACAATTTTCACAGATTTGTTTTGCAATTGCCGAAATACCTGGTGCATACCAAGTTGCCAAAATATAATCTGCCAATCCCCCTTTGCCTGCATGTGTGAATGTATGAACACATCGGGCAATCCATGGAAGTAAGGATCTAGGGGCCACCACGCGGCCGTCATGGTGAACCCATATTCCTTCTGGATTTTTATAACATTGATCCTTCGTCCAGGTCACCACCTCCTCCGTACTGGCCTGTGTCTGAAAGGCCAACACGTCATTAATAGTGGGTGGCGGGTCTGAGCAATTATTTTTCCTTAGTGGGAACAATGACACCTGCATCCCCCCTTTCGACAGAGCTGCTGACTTAGCTGCATTATCAGCTCTACAGTGTAGATATTAACTGTGTGTCCTTCAGCCAGAATACAGGCTCGAGTTAACGCAAACAATTCGGCTTGTTGGGCTGAAAAAGAGTCTGGAAGAGAGGCTGTTTCGACAACATTAAACTGAGTTACAATTGCATAAGCCGCTCTAGGTTGGCCCCTTTCGACAGAGCTGCTGACTTAGCTGCATTATCAGCTCTACAGTGTAGATATTAACTGTGTGTCCTTCAGCCAGAATACAGGCTCGAGTTAACGCAAACAATTCGGCTTGTTGGGCTGAAAAAGAGTCTGGAAGAGAGGCTGTTTCGACAACATTAAACTGAGTTACAATTGCATAAGCCGCTCTAGGTTGGCCCCTATCATTTCGTAAGGCTGATCCGTCAACATAGTACACTAGATCAGGGTTACACACTGGTACATCTGTTAGATTGATATGTGGTTTAGTCACTAATTCGGTTACCATTTCACATGAATGGGGTTCGCCGTCGTCTTCCGTGGGGAGTAGAGTGGCTGGATTTAAGGTAGTACATCTTTTGATGACAAGGTTCGGATTTGATAACAGTTCGACCTCGTATTTAGTGGTTCTTGCGGAGGTTAGGTGTTGGGTGGCACATTTAGTAAGTAAAATCTCGACAGAGTGTGGGATATACAAAATGGTCTGATGATTTAGAGTTATTGGCTGAGCCTGTTGCATAGCATAATAAGCTGCTGCCAACAAAGGAAGACATCCTGGTAGTCCGCGTGCCACTGGGTCTACTGAAATATGCTTCCGGTCGCTGCCTGTCCCCATGTAACTGAGTCAAAACAGATTGTGCAAAACCCGACTTGTGATGCACAAATAAGTTGAATAGCTTAGTGTAATCTGGTAATCCCAAGGCTGGTGCTGAAGTGAGGGACTGCTTAAGGTTCTGGAAAGCATTCCGGGATACTTCATTCCACATCCTTTAAGCATTGTGAGAATATTTGTGTGGGCTTCTGAACTGGACAAATCTGTGTGTTACACGGACTTCTCATTTATGCTTATGGTGATTCACAGATCACAGAATGTAAAGTACGTGTTTTCTAATTTTATTAAAAGGCTTCCAAACCCAAGATTTTTCCAATACATCCAAAATGTTGATCAAGAGATCACCTGAAATATCTCAAAATCCCAATTCAAATATTGTACTGTCACTCTTTATCAAAAAAATCCTCTTACTGAGCTAGAAGCTTTTGTACCAAGAATTTACACCAAGGACAATGAGAGTGTACTCCCCCAGCCTGCACCTCGAGAGACCCACAAAGGCTTTTTAAAAAAAAAAGCATTACAACTTTTAACCACCGGAACCATGTCTCAACAAACCTATCCTTTGTGCATTTCCTAGCTCCGTAACCTCTCATCCGAATAAATCCACACCTGCGCTTCTAACTTAAAATGTCTTAAACTTCCCACATACAGGACAACACTATGAAGGGTTAAAAAACTTCACTTTGTTTGAAAAAGTGGGTGGAGCTAAAACAAACAGGCAGCTCCACAACTTTTCCAAACAGGTTTCCAGACACAAGGAAAAAAGACAGAAGCACTCTCATTCAAAGACAAGACATTCACGCACTCTCATTGAAAGACAAGACATTCACAAGTCTCTCTCCATTCAATAAAGCTTTTTCTTTTGCTCGCTTCATTTTTTTTTGAATCCATAAGTCACTATCAGGTTCTCTTTTTTTTTTACATTTGATTTACTTCCTCTGTTAATTTTACATGGGCTTGAAGAATCGGAACCCAGGCCTTTTCTATTACTTTCCTTTTTTTTTTACCTGGATCTCTGTTTATAAGACATTCCTCTAGACAAGTTTTTCTCTCTAAATTAAATGAACCATCGGGTGGAAATGGCCTGTTTTCACCTTTAGTCCACTTTACTGGTTTTTGTTTCTTTGGTCAATTGAAGACTGACCACAATTCTGGAGCATGACATAGGCTGGTGTGCCTTTTGTGGTGTTTTAACTTGCTCCGGCATCCATTCTGGATGATTAAGATTTTCCCACAGTTTCTGATCTCACAATCCTTTCGGCCAACCGAGTTCTCTACGCCCACTTCTCCTGGCCGTTACGTGGCCTGAAAAGGCTCTTAATTCGGGCTCAGTCTGGGTGTGTGAGATATGTTGGCACGAACCAATCGTAGTTGATCAATCAGTTACTGTTTCTTTTTTTAATCAATCCTTGTGGGGTTTTTTTTCCGAATCACAATTTTCCCTAGTGACTCTTCCCGTTTCTCTAATGGCAATGACTCACAAAGATATTGCACCCAACAGTAATACAAGGACAACAAACAATATTCCCGTGAGTACACAAATCATAACCTCTAAACAAATTCTCAGTCTGCGTTGTACGCCACTACAGACCGAGTCCTTAACTTATCCTAATAACAGCTGATAAAACTTAAGGTTCCGTACCCAAACTCTTTGATCGATTGCGCTCTTTTTTTTTTAATAGTCTTATCACATAAGAACCCCTTCCGAATTAAAAACAATAAAAATCTTATCACATAAGAACCTTCGATTATTAGCGCTTTCTTTTTTTCTTTTTTTTTTTAATAGTCTTATCACATAAGAACCCCTTCCGAATTAAAAACAATAAAAATCTTATCACATAAGAACCTGGAACCCTTTTCGATCGACTAGCGCTCCCTTACCTACTGAAACCTTCCCCGGGCTGTCTCGAGATTTTTTCCAGAACCTGTTCTCTTCTGCTGGCGAGCTGAGAAAGAAATGGTTACAAAAAAATACCTTTAACTTTTAAATGCCGAGTCTTGTAGATGCAGTACCTCAGCTGTGGACAACAGATTACATCTGCGATTCAACAGTGAAGAAACCTCTTGTGAGCAAAGGCTCACCTTGTTTGGCCACCGAAGCCTTTCACTGGAGAGGCACTATGCCTGTATCTGTTTTACTCACAGAACAGAGAGTATGCATCTCGGTGGAACCTCCAATAACTGTCGAAATCTCGACCTCAGAAAAGAATGACTCCGACACTTACAGCTCCGATGGAAGTTTCCCTTTTAATTTACTTGCTCGCAAGGGGTAGGTTTCACTCAGTCAAGGGCTAAATGAACACCTCCCCAATGGTACAGCTTCACAAGATATTTATACAGTAAAACCCAAGTTCTGGCCTCTCCCTGTGTATTGCTCTGTCTCACAGTCAGTGAATACAGATAAAGAGTTAATTACTATATCCTGGTCCTGACATGGTATCCAGATATTTCCTTTTGTCAGGGTTATCAGAAAGCCAAACGGCCATTACTCCATGAGTCATAGGTAATGGGCTATCACCTGTCTTGTATTGTGTCAGGATTATCCAATTTCCTGGTCAGTTTACCTGTTTGCTTCAAATGGATGAGGTAAAGGAAAGAGATAATGGCTAGAAGATAAGGGTGGGGTGACATGGAACTCCTGTAGTGTAGACAATAGGAGAGCACCATGGGGGGTTACTTGTCTCAGCATGACTTGTCTCCTAGCTGTCTGATAACCATCAGCCATCTAACAGCAGGTTTAGCTGTTTATGCAAGCTGGCTGCTAAAATGCAGAAAGTTCTGGAAGGGCCAGGACTCCATTTTAATCAAAAGGCATACAAATACCGTATGGTATCAGCTTAGATAAAAATACATTTCCACAGTCTCTCTCTCTATCTCTATCTGTCCTGGGATGAGGTGATGGTCAGTGTGACTCTCTGTCCCTGTCTCGGAATGAGGTGATGGTCAGTGTGACTGTCTCTCCCTGTCCCGTGATGAGGTGATGGTCAGTGTGACTCACTCTCTCCGTCCTGGGATGAGGTGATGGTCAGTGTGACACTCTCTCTCTCTGTTCCGGGATGAGGGGATGGTCAGTGTGACTCTCTCTTTCTCTGTCCCGGGATGAGGCGATGGTCAGTGTGACTCTCTCTGTCCCTGTCCCGGGATGAGGTGATGGTCAGTGTGACTCTCTGTCACGGGATGAGGTGATGGTCAGTGTGACTCTCTTTCACTCTCTCTCTGTCCTGGGATGAGGTGATGGTCAGTGTGAATCTCTCCCTGTCACGGGATGAGGTGATGGTCAGTGTGACACTCTCTCCCTGTCCCGTGATGATGTGATGGTCGGTGTGACTCTCTGTCCCGGGATGAGGTGATGGTCAGTGTGACTCTCTCTCTCTGTACCGGGATGAGGTGATGGACAGTGTGACTCTCTCTGTCCCTGTCCCGTGATGAGGTGATGGTCAGTGTGACTCTCTCTCTCTCTGTCCCGGGATGAGGTGATGGTCAGTGTGAATCTTTCCCTGTCCCGGGATGAGGTGATGGTCAGTGTGACTCTCTCTCCCTGTCCCGGGATGAGGTGATGGTCAGCGTGACTCTCTCTCTCTCTGTCCCGGGATGAGGTGATTGTCAGTGTGACACTCTCTCTCTCTCTGTCCCGGGATGAGGTGATAGTCAGTGTGACTCTCTCTCTCTCCCTGTCCCGGGATGAGGTGATGGTCAGTGTGACTCTCTTTCCCCATCCCGGGATGAGGTGATGGTCAGTATGACTCTCTCTCTCTCTATCCTGGGTTGAGGTGATGGTCAGTGTGACTCTCTCTCTCTGTGTCCGGGATGAGGTGATGGTCAGTGTGACTCTCTCTCTCTATCCCGGGATGAGGTGATGGTCAGTGTGACTCTCTCTCTCTGTCCCGGGATGAGTGATGGTCAGTGTGACCATCTCTCGCTGTGTCCCGGGATGAGGTGATCGTCAGTGTGACTCTCTCTCACACCCTGTCCCGGGATGAGGTGATGGTCAGTGTGACTCTCTCGCCCCATCCCGGGATGAGGTGAACGTCAGTGTGACTCTCTCTCTCTGTCCCGGGATGAGGTGATGGTCAGTGTGAGTCTCTCTCTGTCCGGGATGAGGTGATATTCAGCGTGACTCTTTCTCTCTCTCTGTCCCGGGATGAGGTGATGGTCAGTGTGACTCTCTCTCTCTATCTGTCCCGGGATGAGGTGATGGTCAGTGCGACACTCTCTCTCTCTGTCCCGGGTTGTGGCGATGGTCAGTGTGACTCTCTCTCTCTGTGTCCGGGATGAGGTGATGGTCAGTGTGACTCTCTCTCTCTGTCCCGGGACTGAGGTGATGGTCAGTGTGACACTCTCTCGCTGTGTCCCGGGATGAGGTGATGGTCAGTGTGACTCTCTCTCACTCCCTGTCCCGGGATGAGGTGATAGTCAGTGTGACTCTCTCTCCCCATCTCGGGATGAGGTGATGGTCAGTGTGACACTCTCTCTCTCTGTCATAGGATGAGGAGATGGTGAGTGTGACACTCTCTCCCTCTCCCGGGATGAGGTGATGGTCAGTGTAACTCTTTCTCTCCCTGTCCCGGGATGAGGTGATGGTCAGTGTGACTCTCTCGCCCCATCCCGGGATGAGGTGAACGTCAGTGTGACACTCTCTCTCTGTCTCGGGATGAGGTGATGGTCAGTGTGACTCTCTCTCTGTCCGGGATGAGGTGATATTCAGCGTGACTCTCACTCTCTCTGTCCCTGGATGTGGTGATGGTCAGTGTGACTCTCTCACTGTCCCAGGATGAGGTGATGCTCAGTGTGACTCTCTCTCTGCCTGTCCTGCGATGAGGTGATGGTCAGTGTGACTCTCTCTGCCCATCCCGGGATGAGTTGATGGTCAGTGTGACTCTCTCTCTCTGTACCGGGATGAGATGATGATCAGTGTTACTCTCTGTCACGGGATGAGGTGATGGTCAGTGTGGCTCTCTCTCTCTCTGTCCCGGGATGAGGTGATGGTGATTGTGAATCTCTCTCTGTCCCGGGATGAGGTGATGGTCAGTGTGACTCTCTGTCCCTGTCCCGGGATGAGGTGATGGTCAGTTTGACCATCTCTCCACATCCCGGGATGAGGTGATGGTTAGTGTGACTCTCTCTCACTCTGTCCCAGAATGAGGTGATGGTCAGTGTGACACTCTCTCTCTCTCTCTATCCCAGGATGAGGTGATGGTCAGTGTGACTCTCTTCCTCCCTGTCCAGGATGAGGTGATAGTCAGTGTGACTCTCTCTCTCTGACCCGGGATGAGGTGATGGTCAGTGTGTCGAAATCTCGACCTCAGAAAAGAATGACTCCGACACTTACAGCTGCGATGGAAGTTTCCCTTTTAATTTACTTGCTCGCAAGGGGTAGGTTTCACTCAGTCAAGGGCAAAATGAAACCTCCGCAATGGTACAGCTTCACAAGATATTTATACAGTAAAACCCAAGTTCTGGCCTCTCCCTGTGTATTGCTCTGTCTCACAGTCAGTGAATACAGATAAAGAGTTAATTACTATATCCTGGTACTGAAATGGTATCCAGATATTTCCTTTTGTCAGGGTTATCAGAAAGCCAAACGGCCATTACTCCATGAGTCATAGGTAATGGGCGATCACCTGTCTTGTATTGTATCAGGATTATCCAATTTCCTGGTCAATTTACCTGTTTGCTTCAAATGGATGAGGTAAAGGAAAGAGATAATGGCTAGAAGATAAGGGTGGGGTGACATGGAACTCCTGTAGTGTAGACAATAGGAGAGCACCATGGGGGGGTTACTTGTCTCAGCATGACTTGTCTCCTAGCTGTCTGATAACCATCAGCCATCTAACAGCAGGTTTAGCTGTTCATAATAAGCTGGCTGCTAAAATGCAGAAAGTTCTGGAAGGGCCAGGACTCCATTTTAATCAAAAGGCACACAAATACCGTATGGTATCAGCTTAGATAAAAATACATTTCCACATTCCCCCATTTTGTC
Organism: Pristiophorus japonicus; assembly: GCF_044704955.1. Lineage (NCBI taxonomy): Eukaryota > Metazoa > Chordata > Chondrichthyes > Pristiophoridae > Pristiophorus > Pristiophorus japonicus. The sequence continues at coordinate 78,937,077 of NC_091990.1, forward strand.
CTTCACAAGGACAACTCAATCCATTCTGATCTTGTACAGTCTCTCCATTTCCATTTCTTTTAGTTTCATTACTCACTAGGCATATTATACCTTCAGGACTTCCTATTCTGGGAGTAATGCTTAGGAAGGGAGGCTGATGGTTATGATCATAATTGTGCTGGTACCATCCCTGGAAGGCTGTAAGATTATACCCTGTCGACCTCCATTCTGTTTGCTCCTTTGTTTCTGGCCCCTTAGTTAGTTTTGTCCTGTTTTGCACTGTCAACCATTCTACCATTTCTGATTCGTTAAAGGGGACAGATCTCAGGGGAATACCCCCCCTGGAGTGGACAGGTACATGGGAACATATCCAGCAACTCGACAAGTTTCTTTCTTGAGCATACCTATGACTCAGTGCCATAAATACGTTTACGTGCAATTCCCTTCGGTGGTGGGTTTGTACCCCTGGTGTAATCAATAATGCGAAGTAAAACCCTGTCAAGCCCAGCACCATCAGTCCCCATAGTCCATAAAGTTCTTTATTCAGTCTTCCTTTTTCTGTTCCTCTGATTCCTTCGTCCCTTCCTCCTGGTCGGGTGCCCGTTTGCAATGGGATGCGTGGATCCATGTTGGTCTTTCCTTTACCTTGATTGCAGTATTGGTCGACAGCAAGACCTGGTATGGTCCTTTGAATCTTGGCTGTAGATTGCTTTTCCTTTTAAAAATCTTGATGTAAACGAATTCCCCTGGCTCCAGGTTATGACACTTCCCTTCCGCTGGCTTGACTTGGGCTTCCTTTACCTGTGAATGAAAGCTGGAAATACATTTGGTTAGTGCAATACAATAATTCAACATATTTTCCTCCATTTTGTGGATGTCCATCTGTTTTGCAGTAAATGGTGCTGTAAAAGGTAGTCGCTGGGGATGTCCCATAACTATCTCATGTGGTGACAGGCCTGTTGTTCTGTTGGTTGCAGATCGCATTACCATCAAAGCTAAGGGCAGCAGTTCTGTCCATTTCAGTCCAGTGTCATTGCATAGTTTTGCCAGCTTATTTTTAAGCATTCCATTATATCTTTCAACAAGTCCAGCTGATTGTGGATGATAACTGCAATGAAAACGTTGATTAATCTGTAAAGCTTTACACATTTCTCTTATGACAGTTCCCGTGAAATGTGACCCGTTATCACTGGAAAGCTTAGCAGGGATTCCGAAGCGCGGTACAATTTCTTTTAACAAACATTTAGCAACAGTAGTGGCATCGGCCTTTTTACATGGAAAGGCTTCAATCCATCTAGAGAACACATCTACAATAACTTATACATACTTGAATCCCATACACATAGGTAATTCAATAAAATCCATTTGTAAATGTACAAAAGGCCCGACTGGATTTGGGTGGGAGGCAGATTCTACTTTTTCCGTCTTACCCGGATTCATTGTCTGACAGGTAACACAATTTTCAGATTTGTTTTGCAATTGCCGAAATACCTGGTGCATACCAAGTTGCCAAAATATAATCTGCCAATCCCCCTTTGCCTGCATGTGTGAATGTATGAACACATCGGGCAATCCATGGAAGTAAGGATCTAGGGGCCACCACGCGGCCGTCATGGTGAACCCATATTCCTTCTGGATTTTTATAACATTGATCCTTCGTCCAGGTCACCACCTCCTCCGTACTGGCCTGTGTCTGAAAGGCCAGCACGTCATTAATAGTGGGTGGCGTGTCTGTCTCCACCTCCGTACTGGCCTGTGTCTGAAAGGCCAGCACGTCATTAATAGTGGGTGGCGGGTCTGAGCAATTATTTTTCCTTAGTGGGAACAATGACACCTGCATCCCCCCTTTCGACAGAGCTGCTGACTTAGCTGCATTATCAGCTCTGGCATTCCCAAGTGCCACCTCATTCGACTGGCCTGTATGTGCCTGGCATTTGATAATGGCAAGTTTTAAGGGGCATTGAATGGCTCGCAGGAGATTTTCCACTTGTTCTGCATTTTTGATTGTCTGAGCCTGTTGCATAGCATAATAAGCTGCTGCCAACGAAGGAAGACATCCCGATAGTCCGCGTGCCACTGGGTCTAGTTGGGTACTGAAATGCCTGTCCCCATGTAACTGAGTCAAAACAGATTGTGCAAAACCCGACTTGTGATGCACAAATATGTTGAATAGCTTAGTGTAATCTGGTAATCCCAAGGCGGGTGCTGAAGTGAGGGACTGCTTAAGGTTCTGGAAAGCATTCCGGGATACTTCATTCCACATCCTTTAAGCATTGTGAGAATATAGTAGATTCATTCACAGCTCGTAGGTCATGGACAAACCTCCATTTGTGTGGGCTTCTGAACTGGACAAATCTGTGTGTTACACGGACTTCTCATTTATGCTTATAGTGATTCACAGATCACAGAATGTAAAGTACTTGTTTTCTAATCTTATTAAAAGGCCTCCAAACCCAAGATTTTTCCAATACACTCAAAATGTTGATCAAGGAGATCACCTGAAATATCTCAAAATCCCAATTCAATTATTGTACTGTCACTCTTTATCAAAAAAAATCCTCTTACTGAGCTAGAAGCTTTTGTACCAAGAATTTACACCAAGGACAATGAGAGTGTACTCCCCCAGCCTGCACCTCGAGAGACCCACAAAGGCTTTTAAAAAAAAAAAGCATTACAACTTTTAACCACCGGGACCATGTCTCAACAAACCTATCCTTTGTGCATTTCCTAGCTCCGTAACCTCTCATCCGAATAAATCCACACCTGCGCTTCTAACTTAAAATGTCTTAAACTTCCCACATACAGGACAACACTATGAAGGGTTAAAAAAAACTTCACTTTGTTTGAAAAAGTGGGTGGAGCTAAAACAAACAGGCAGCTCCACAACTTTTCCAAACAAGTTTCCAGACACAAGGAAAAAAAGACAGAAGCACTCTCATTCAAAGACAAGACATTCACGCACTCTCATTCAAAGACAAGACATTCACAAGTCTCTCTCCATTCAATAAAGCTTTTTCTTTTACTAGCTTCATTTTTTTTTCATAAGTCACTATCAGGTTCTCTTTTTTTTTTCATTTGATTTACTTCCTCTGTTAATTTTACATGGGCTTGAAGAATCGGAACCCAGGACTTTTCTATTACTTTCCTTTTTTTTTTTTACCTGGATCTCTGTTTATAAGACACTCCTGGAGACAAGTTGTTCTCTCTAAATTAAATGACCCATCGGATGGAAATGGCCTGTTTTCACCCTTAGTCCACTTTACCGTTTTTGTTTCTTTGGTCAATTGAAGACTGACCACAATTCTGGAGCATGACATAGGCTGGTGTGCCTTTTGTGGTGTTTTAACTTGCTCCGGCACCCATTCTGGATGATTAAGATTTTCCCACAGTTTCTGATCTCACAATCCTTTCGGCCAACCGAGTTCTCTACGCCCACTTCTCCTGGCCGTTACGTGGCCTGAAAAGGCTCTTAATTCGGGCTCAGTCTGGGTGTGTGAGATATGTTGGCACGAACCAACCGTAGTTGATCAATCAGTTACTGTTTCTTTTCCTAATCAATCCTTGTGTTTTTTTTTCCCCGAATCACAATTTTCCATAGTGACTCTTCCCGTTTCTCTAATGGCAATGACTCACAAAGGTATTGCACACAACAGTAATACAAGGACAACAAACAATATTCCCGTGAGTACACAAATCATAACCTCTAAACAAATTCTCAGTCTGCGTTGTACGCCACTACAGACCGAGTCCTTAACTTATCCTAATAACAGCTGATAAAACTTAAGGTTCCGTACCCAAACTCTTTGATCGATTGCGCTCTTTTTTTTTAATAGTCTTGTCACATAAGAACCCCTTCCGAATTAAAAACAATAAAAATCTTATCACATAAGAACCTTCGATCGATTATTAGCGCTTTCTTTTTTCTTTTCTTTTAATAGTCTTATCACATAAGAACCCCTTCCGAATTAAAAACAATAAAAATCTTATCATATAAGAACCTGGAACCCTTTTCGATCGACTAGCGCTTTCTTTTACCTACTGAAACCTTCCCCGGGCTGTCTCGAGATTTTTTCCAGAACCTGTTCTCTTCTGCTGGCGAGCTGAGAAAGAAATGGTTATAAAAAAAATACCTTTAACTTTTAAATGCCGAGTCTTGTAGATGCAGTACCTCAGCTGTGGACAACAGATTACATCTGCGATTCAACAGTGAAGAAACCTCTTGTGAGCAAAGGCTCACCTTGTTTGGCCACCGAAGCCTTTCACTGGAGAGGCACTATGCCTGTATCCGTTTTACTCACAGAACAGAGAGTATGCATCTCGGTGGAACCTCCAATAACTGTCGAAATCTCGACCTCAGAAAAGAATGACTCCGACACTTACAGCTCCGATGGAAGTTTCCCTTTTAATTTACTTGCTCGCAAGGGGTAGGTTTCACTCAGTCAAGGGCTAAATGAAACCTCCGCAATGGTACAGCTTCACAAGATATTTATACAGTAAAACCCAAGTTCTGGCCTCTCCCTGTGTATTGCTCTGTCTCACAGTCAGTGAATACAGATAAAGAGTTAATTACTATATCCTGGTACTGAAATGGTATCCAGATATTTCCTTTTGTCAGGGTTATCAGAAAGCCAAACGGCCATTACTCCATGAGTCATAGGTAATGGGCGATCACCTGTCTTGTATTGTATCAGGATTATCCAATTTCCTGGTCAATTTACCTGTTTGCTTCAAATGGATGAGGTAAAGGAAAGAGATAATGGCTAGAAGATAAGGGTGGGGTGACATGGAACTCCTGTAGTGTAGACAATAGGAGAGCACCATGGGGGGGTTACTTGTCTCAGCATGACTTGTCTCCTAGCTGTCTGATAACCATCAGCCATCTAACAGCAGGTTTAGCTGTTCATAATAAGCTGGCTGCTAAAATGCAGAAAGTTCTGGAAGGGCCAGGACTCCATTTTAATCAAAAGGCACACAAATACCGTATGGTATCAGCTTAGATAAAAATACATTTCCACAAGTGTGACTCTCTCTCTCTGTCCCAGGATGAGATGATGGTCAGTGCGGCTCTCTCTCTCTCTCTCTCTTTCTGTCCCGGGATGAGGTGGTGGTCAGTGTGACACTCTCTCTCTATCTGTCCTGGGATGAGGTGATGGTCAGTGTGACTCTCTGTCCCTGTCCAGGTTTGATATGATGGTCAGTGTGTCTCTCTCTCTCTCTATCTGTCCTGGGATGAGGTGATGGTCAGTGTGATTCTCTGTCCCTGTCTCGGGATGAGGTGATGGTCAGTGTGACTCTCTCTCCCTGTCCCGGGATGATGTGATGTTCAGCGTGACTCTCTCTCTCTCTGTCCCGGGATGAGGTGATGGTCAGTGTGACACTCTCTCTCTCTCTGTCCCGGGATGAGGTGATGGTCAGTGCGACACTCTCTCTCTCTGTCCCGGGTTGAGGCGATGGTCAGTGTGACTCTCTCTCTCTGTCCCGGGATGAGGTGATGGTCAGTGTGACTCTCTCTCTCTGTCCCGGGATGAGGTGATGGTCAGTGTGACACTCTCTCGCTGTGTCCCGGGATGAGGTGATGGTCAGTGTGACTCTCTCTCACTCCCTGTCCCGGGATGAGGTGATAGTCAGTGTGACTCTCTCTCCCCATCTCGGGATGAAGTGATGGTCAGTGTGACACTCTCTCTCTCTGTCATAGGATGAGGAGACGGTGAGTGTGACACTCTCTCCCTCTCCCGGGATGAGGTGATGGTCAGTGTAACTCATTCTCTCCCTGTCCCGGGATGAGGTGATGGTCAGTGTGACTCTCTCGCCCCATCCCGGGATGAGGTGAACGTCAGTGTGACACTCTCTCTCTGTCTCGGGATGAGGTGATGGTCAGTGTGACTCTCTCTCTGTCCGGGATGAGGTGATATTCAGCGTGACTCTCACTCTCTCTGTCCCTGGATGTGGTGATGGTCAGTGTGACTCTCTCACTGTCCCAGGATGAGGTGATGCTCAGTGAGACTCTCTCTCTGCCTGTCCTGCGATGAGGTGATGGTCAGTGTGACTCTCTCTCCCCATCCCGGGATGAGGAGATGGTCAGTGTGACACTCTCTCTCTCCCTGTCCCGGGATGAGGTGATGGTCAGTGTGACTCTCTCTCTCTGTCCCGGGTTGAGATGATGGTCAGTGTGACTCTCTCTCTCTGTCCTGGAATAAGGTGATTGTCAGTTTGACTCTCTCTCTCTCTGTCCCGGTATGAGATGATGGTCAGTGTAACTCTCTCCCTCCCTGTCATGCATGAGGTGATGGTCAGTGTGACTCTCTCTCTCTGTCCCGGGAGGAGATGATGGTCAGCGTGTCTCCCTCTCTCTCTCTCAGTCCCTGGATGAGGTGATGGTCAGTGTGACTCTCTCTCTTTCTGTCCCCGGATGAGGTGATGGTCAGTGTTACTCTCTCCATCCCTGTCCGGGATGAGGTGATGGTCAGTGTGACTCTCTCCCTCCTTGTCCAGGATGAGGTGATGGTCAGTATGACTCTCTCTCTCTGTCCCAGGATGAGGTGATGGTCAGTGCGGCTCTCTCTCTCTCTCTCTCTCTCTCTGTCCCGGGATGAGGTGATGGTGACTCTCTCTCTGTCGTGGAATAAGGAGATGGTCAGTGTGACTCTCTCTCTCTCTTTCTGTCCCGGGATGAGGTGGTGGTCAGTGTGACACTCTCTCTCTATCTGTCCTGGGATGAGGTGATGGTCAGTGTGACTCTGTCCCTGTCTCGGGATGAGGTGATGGTCAGCGTGACTCTCTCTCTCTCTGTCCCGGGATGAGGTGATGGTCAGTGTGACACTCTCTCTCTCTCTGTCCCGGGATGAGGTGATGGTCAGTGTGACACTCTCTCTCTCTCTGTCCCGGGATGAGGTGATGGTCAGTGTGACACTCTCTCTCTCTGTCCCGGGATGAGGTGATGGTCAGTGTGACTCTCTCTCTCTCCCTGTCCCGGGATGAGGTGATGGTCAGTGTGACTCTCTCTCCCCATTCCAGGATGAGGTGATGGTCAGTGTGACTCTCTCTCCCCAGTAAACGTCAGTGTGACTCTCTCTCTCTGTCCCGGGATGAGGTGATGGTCAGTGTGACTCTCTCTCTCTGTACCGGGATGAGATGATGATCAGTGTTACTCTCTGTCACGGGATGAGGTGATGGTCAGTGTGGCTCTCTCTCTCTCTGTCCCGGGATGAGGTGATGGTGATTGTGAATCTCTCTCTGTCCCGGGATGAGGTGATGGTCAGTGTGACTCTCTGTCCCTGTCCCGGGATGAGGTGATGGTCAGTTTGACCATCTCTCCACATCCCGGGATGAGGTGATGGTTAGTGTGACTCTCTCTCACTCTGTCCCAGAATGAGGTGATGGTCAGTGTGACACTCTCTCTCTCTCTCTATCCCAGGATGAGGTGATGGTCAGTGTGACTCTCTTCCTCCCTGTCCAGGATGAGGTGATAGTCAGTGTGACTCTCTCTCTCTGACCCGGGATGAGGTGATGGTCAGTGTGTCGAAATCTCGACCTCAGAAAAGAATGACTCCGACACTTACAGCTGCGATGGAAGTTTCCCTTTTAATTTACTTGCTCGCAAGGGGTAGGTTTCACTCAGTCAAGGGCAAAATGAAACCTCCGCAATGGTACAGCTTCACAAGATATTTATACAGTAAAACCCAAGTTCTGGCCTCTCCCTGTGTATTGCTCTGTCTCACAGTCAGTGAATACAGATAAAGAGTTAATTACTATATCCTGGTACTGAAATGGTATCCAGATATTTCCTTTTGTCAGGGTTATCAGAAAGCCAAACGGCCATTACTCCATGAGTCATAGGTAATGGGCGATCACCTGTCTTGTATTGTATCAGGATTATCCAATTTCCTGGTCAATTTACCTGTTTGCTTCAAATGGATGAGGTAAAGGAAAGAGATAATGGCTAGAAGATAAGGGTGGGGTGACATGGAACTCCTGTAGTGTAGACAATAGGAGAGCACCATGGGGGGGTTACTTGTCTCAGCATGACTTGTCTCCTAGCTGTCTGATAACCATCAGCCATCTAACAGCAGGTTTAGCTGTTCATAATAAGCTGGCTGCTAAAATGCAGAAAGTTCTGGAAGGGCCAGGACTCCATTTTAATCAAAAGGCACACAAATACCGTATGGTATCAGCTTAGATAAAAATACATTTCCACAAGTGTGACTCTCTCTCTCTGTCCCAGGATGAGATGATGGTCAGTGCGGCTCTCTCTCTCTCTCTCTTTTTCTGTCCCGGGATGAGGTGGTGGTCAGTGTGACACTCTCTCTCTATCTGTCCTGGGATGAGGTGATGGTCAGTGTGACTCTCTGTCCCTGTCCAGGTTTGATATGATGGTCAGTGTGTCTCTCTCTCTCTCTATCTGTCCTGGGATGAGGTGATGGTCAGTGTGATTCTCTGTCCCTGTCTCGGGATGAGGTGATGGTCAGTGTGACTCTCTCTCCCTGTCCCGGGATGATGTGATGTTCAGCGTGACTCTCTCTCTCTCTGTCCCGGGATGAGGTGATGGTCAGTGTGACACTCTCTCTCTCTCTGTCCCGGGATGAGGTGATGGTCAGTGCGACACTCTCTCTCTCTGTCCCGGGTTGAGGCGATGGTCAGTGTGACTCTCTCTCTCTGTCCCGGGATGAGGTGATGGTCAGTGTGACTCTCTCTCTCTGTCCCGGGATGAGGTGATGGTCAGTGTGACACTCTCTCGCTGTGTCCCGGGATGAGGTGATGGTCAGTGTGACTCTCTCTCACTCCCTGTCCCGGGATGAGGTGATAGTCAGTGTGACTCTCTCTCCCCATCTCGGGATGAAGTGATGGTCAGTGTGACACTCTCTCTCTCTGTCATAGGATGAGGAGACGGTGAGTGTGACACTCTCTCCCTCTCCCGGGATGAGGTGATGGTCAGTGTAACTCATTCTCTCCCTGTCCCGGGATGAGGTGATGGTCAGTGTGACTCTCTCGCCCCATCCCGGGATGAGGTGAACGTCAGTGTGACACTCTCTCTCTGTCTCGGGATGAGGTGATGGTCAGTGTGACTCTCTCTCTGTCCGGGATGAGGTGATATTCAGCGTGACTCTCACTCTCTCTGTCCCTGGATGTGGTGATGGTCAGTGTGACTCTCTCACTGTCCCAGGATGAGGTGATGCTCAGTGAGACTCTCTCTCTGCCTGTCCTGCGATGAGGTGATGGTCAGTGTGACTCTCTCTCCCCATCCCGGGATGAGGAGATGGTCAGTGTGACACTCTCTCTCTCCCTGTCCCGGGATGAGGTGATGGTCAGTGTGACTCTCTCTCTCTGTCCCGGGTTGAGATGATGGTCAGTGTGACTCTCTCTCTCTGTCCTGGAATAAGGTGATTGTCAGTTTGACTCTCTCTCTCTCTGTCCCGGTATGAGATGATGGTCAGTGTAACTCTCTCCCTCCCTGTCATGCATGAGGTGATGGTCAGTGTGACTCTCTCTCTCTGTCCCGGGAGGAGATGATGGTCAGCGTGTCTCCCTCTCTCTCTCTCAGTCCCTGGATGAGGTGATGGTCAGTGTGACTCTCTCTCTTTCTGTCCCCGGATGAGGTGATGGTCAGTGTTACTCTCTCCATCCCTGTCCGGGATGAGGTGATGGTCAGTGTGACTCTCTCCCTCCTTGTCCAGGATGAGGTGATGGTCAGTATGACTCTCTCTCTCTGTCCCAGGATGAGGTGATGGTCAGTGCGGCTCTCTCTCTCTCTCTCTCTCTCTCTGTCCCGGGATGAGGTGATGGTGACTCTCTCTCTGTCGTGGAATAAGGAGATGGTCAGTGTGACTCTCTCTCTCTCTTTCTGTCCCGGGATGAGGTGGTGGTCAGTGTGACACTCTCTCTCTATCTGTCCTGGGATGAGGTGATGGTCAGTGTGACTCTGTCCCTGTCTCGGGATGAGGTGATGGTCAGCGTGACTCTCTCTCTCTCTGTCCCGGGATGAGGTGATGGTCAGTGTGACACTCTCTCTCTCTCTGTCCCGGGATGAGGTGATGGTCAGTGTGACACTCTCTCTCTCTCTGTCCCGGGATGAGGTGATGGTCAGTGTGACACTCTCTCTCTCTGTCCCGGGATGAGGTGATGGTCAGTGTGACTCTCTCTCTCTCCCTGTCCCGGGATGAGGTGATGGTCAGTGTGACTCTCTCTCCCCATTCCAGGATGAGGTGATGGTCAGTGTGACTCTCTCTCCCCAGTAAACGTCAGTGTGACTCTCTCTCTCTGTCCCGGGATGAGGTGATGGTCAGTGTGACTCTCTCTCTGTCCGGGATGAGGTGATGCTCAGTGTGACTCTCTCTCTCCCTGTCCTGCGATGAAGTGATGGTCAGTGTGACTCTCTCGCCCCATCCCGGGATGAGTTGATGGTCAGTGTGACTCTATCTCTCTCTCTCTCTCCCGGGATGCGGTGATGGTCAGTATGACTCTCTCACTGTCCCGGGATGAGGTGGTGGTCAGTGTGACTCTCTCTCTCTGTCCCGGGATGAGGTGATGGTCAGTGTGGCTCTCTCACTCTCTCTCTCTCTCCGTCCCGGCATGATATGATGGTCAGTGTGACTTTCTCTTTCTGTCCCGGGATGAGATGATGGTCAGTGTGACTGTCTCCCTCCCTGTGCGGGATGAGGTGATGGTCAGTGTGACCAACTCTCTCTGTCCAGGGATGAGGTGATGGTCAGTGTGACTCTCTCTCTCCCTGTCCCATGATGAGGTGATGGTCAGTGTGACTCTCTCTCTCTGTACCGGGATGAGGTGATGATCAGTGTTACTCTCTGTCACGGGATGAGATGATGGTCAGTGTGGCTCTCTCTCTCTCTGTCCCGGGATGAGGTGATGGTCATTGTGAATCTCTCCCTGTCCCGGGATGAGGTGATGGTCAGTGTGACTCTCTCTCCCTGTCCTGGGATGAGGTGATGGTCAGTTTGACCATCTCTCCACATCCCCGGATGAGGTGATGGTTAGTGTGACTCTCTCTCACTCTGTCCCAGAATGAGTTGATGGTCAGTGTGACACTCTCTCTCTCTCTCTATCCCAGGATGAGGTGATGGTCAGTGTGACTCTCTCCCTCCCTGTCCAGGATGACGTGAAGGTCAGTGTGACTCTCTCTCTCTGTCCCGGGATGAGGTGATGGTCAGTGTGACTCTCTCTCTCTGTCCCGGGATGAGGTGATGGTCAGTGTGACTCTCTCTCTCTGTCCCGGGATGAGGTGATGGTGACTCTCTCTCTCTCTGTCGTGGGATAAGGAGATGGTCAGTGTGACTCTCTCTCTCTTTCTGTCCTGGGATGAGGTGGTGGTCAGTGTGACACTCTCTCTCTATCTGTCCTGGGATGAGGTGATGGTCAGTGTGATTCTCTGTCCCTGTCTCGGGATGAGGTGATGGTCAGTGTGACTCTCTCTCCCTGTCCCGGGATGAGGTGATGTTCAGCGTAACTCTCTCTCTCTCTGTCCCGGGATGAGGTGATGGTCAGTGTGACACTCTCTCTCTCTCTGTCCCGGGATGAGGTGATGGTCAGTGTGCCACTCTCTCTCTCTGTCCCGGGATGAGGTGATGGTCAGTGTGACTCTCTCTCTCTGCCCCGGGATGAGGTGATGGTCAGTGTGACACTCTCTCGCTGTGTCCCGGGATGAGGTGATGGTCAGTGTGACTCTCTCTCACTCCCTGTCCCGGGATGAGGTGATAGTCAGTGTGACTCTCTCTCCCCATCTCGGGATGAGGTGATGGTCAGTGTGACACTCTCTCTCTCTGTCATAGGATGAGGAGATGGTGAGTGTGACACTCTCTCCCTCTCCCGGGATGAGGTGATGTTCAGTGTAACTCTTTCTCTCAATGTCCCGGGATGAGGTGATGGTCAGTGTGACTCTCTCTCCCTGTCCCGGGATGAGGTGATGTTCAGCGTAACTCTCTCTCTCTCTGTCCCGGGATGAGGTGATGGTCAGTGTGACACTCTCTCTCTCTCTGTCCTGGGATGAGGTGATGGTCAGTGTGCCACTCTCTCTCTCTGTCCCGGGATGAGGTGATGGTCAGTGTGACTCTCTCTCTCTGTCCCGGGATGAGGTGATGGTCAGTGTGACACTCTCTCGCTGTGTCCCGGGATGAGGTGATGGTCAGTGTGACTCTCTCTCACTCCCTGTCCCGGGATGAGGTGATAGTCAGTGTGACTCTCTCTCCCCATCTCGGGATGAGGTGATGGTCAGTGTAACACTCTCTCTCTCTGTCATAGGATGAGGAGATGGTGAGTGTGACACTCTCTCCCTCTCCCGGGATGAGGTGATGTTCAGTGTAACTCTTTCTCTCAATGTCCCGGGATGAGGTGATGGTCAGTGTGACTCTCTCGCCCCATCCCGGGATGAGGTGAACGTCAGTGTGAATCTCTCTCTCTGTCTCGGGATGAGGTGATGGTCAGTGTGACTCTCTCACTGCCTGTCCTGCGATGAGGTGATGGTCAGTGTGACTCTCTCTCCCTGTCCCGGGATGAGGTGATGGTCAGTGTGACTCTCTCGCCCCATCCCGGGATGAGGTGAACGTCAGGGTGAATCTCTCTCTCTGTCTCGGGATGAGGTGATGGTCAGTGTGACTCTCTCTCTGTCCGGGATGAGGTGATATTCAGCGTGACTCTCACTCTCTCTGTCCCTGGATGAGGTGATGGTCAGTGTGACTCTCTCACTGTCCCAGGATGAGGTGATGCTCAGTGTGACTCTCTCTCCCTGTCCCGGGATGAGGTGATGGTCAGTTTGACCATCTCTCCACATCCCGGGATGAGGCGATGGTTCGTGTGACTCTCTCTCACTCTGTCCCAGAATGAGGTGATGGTCAGTGTGACACTCTCTCTCTCTCTCTCTATCCCAGGATGAGGTGATGGTCAGTGTGACTCTCTCCCTCCCTGTCCAGGATGAGGTGATGGTCAGTGTGACTCTCTCTCTCTGTCCCGGGATGAGGTGATGGTCAGTGTGACTCTCTCTCTCTGTCCCAGGATGAGATGATGGTCAGTGCGGAGCTCTCTCTCTCTCTCTCTCTATCCCGGGATGACGTGATGGTGACTCTCTCGCTCTCTGTCGTGGGATAAGGAGATGGTCAGTGTGACTCTCTCTCTCTTTCTGTCCCGGGATGAGGTGGTGGTCAGTGTGACACACTCTCTCTATCTGTCCTGGGATGAGGTGATGGTCAGTGTGACTCTCTGTCCCTGTCCAGGTTTTATATGATGGTCAGTGTGTCTCTCTCTCTCTCTATCTGTCCTGGGATTAGGTGATGGTCAGTGTGATTCTCTGTCCCTGTCTCGGGATGAGGTGATGGTCAGTGTGACTCTCTCTCCCTGTCCCGGGATGAGGTGATGTTCAGCGTCACTCTCTCTCTCTCTGTCCCGGGATGAGGTGATGGTCAGTGTGACACTCTCTCTCTCTCTGTCCCGGGATGAGGTGATGGTCAGTGTGCCACTCTCTCTCTCTGTCCCGGGATGAGGTGATGGTCAGTGTGACTCTCTCTCTCTGTCCCGGGTTGAGGTGATGGTCAGTGTGACACTCTCTCGCTGTGTCCCGGGATGAGGTGATGGTCAGTGTGACTCTCTCTCACTCCATGTCCCGGGATGAGGTGATAGTCAGTGTCACTCTCTCTCCCCATCTCGGGATGAGGTGATGGTCAGTGTGACACTCTCTCTCTCTGTCATAGGATGAGGAGATGGTGAGTGTGACACTCTCTCCCTCTCCTGGGATGAGGTGATGTTCAGTGTAACTCTTTCTCTCAATGTCCCGGGATGATGTGATGATCAGTGTGACTCTCTCTCCCTGTCCCGGGATGAGGTGATGTTCAGCGTAACTCTCTCTCTCTCTGTCCCGGGATGAGGTGATGGTCAGTGTGACACTCTCTCTCTCTCTGTCCCGGGATGAGGTGATGGTCAGTGTGCCACTCTCTCTCTCTGTCCCGGGATGAGGTGATGGTTAGTGTGACTCTCTCTCTCTGTCCCGGGATGAGGTGATGGTCAGTGTGACACTCTCTCGCTGTGTCCCGGGATGAGGTGATGGTCAGTGTGACTCTCTCTCACTCCCTGTCCCGGGATGAGGTGATAGTCAGTGTGACTCTCTCTCCCCATCTCGGGATGAGGTGATGGTCAGTGTGACACTCTCTCTCTCTGTCATAGGATGAGGAGATGGTGAGTGTGACACTCTCTCCCTCTCCCGGGATGAGGTGATGTTCAGTGTAACTCTTTCTCTCAATGTCCCGGGATGAGGTGATGGTCAGTGTGACTCTCTCGCCCCATCCCGGGATGAGGTGAACATCAGTGTGAATCTCTCTCTCAGTCTCGGCATGAGGTGATGGTCAGTGTGACTCTCTCTCTGTCCGGGATGAGGTGATATTCAGCGTGACTCTCACTCTCTCTGTCCCCGGATGAGGTGATGGTCAGTGTGACTCTCTCACTGTCCCAGGATGAGGTGATGCTCAGTGTGACTCTCTCTCTGCCTGTCCTGCGATGAGGTGATGGTCAGTGTGACTCTCTCTCCCTGTCCCGGGATGAGGTGATGGTCAGTGTGACTCTCTCGCCCCATCCCGGGATGAGGTGAACGTCAGTGTGAATCTCTCTCTCTGTCTCGGGATGAGATGATGGTCAGTGTGACTCTCTCTCTGTCCGGGATGAGGTGATATTCAGCGTGACTCTCACACTCTCTGTCCCTGGATGAGGTGATGGTCAGTGTGACTCTCTCACTGTCCCAGGATGAGGTGATGCTCAGTGTGACTCTCTCTCTGCCTGTCCTGCGATGAGGTGATGGTCAGTGTGACTCTCTCTCCCTGTCCCGGGATGAGGTGATGGTCAGTTTGACCATCTCTCCACATCCCGGGATGAGGTGATGGTTAGTGTGACTCTCTCTCACTCTGTCCCAGAATGAGGTGATGGTCAGTGTGACACTCTCTCTCTCTCTCTATTCCAGGATGAGGTGATGGTCAGTGTGACTCTCTCCCTCCCTGTCCAGGATGAGGTGATGGTCAGTGTTACTCTCTCTCTCTGTCCCGGGATGAGGTGATGGTCAGTGTGACTCTCTCTCTCTGTCCCAGGATGAGATGATGGTCAGTGCGGCGCTCACTCACTCTCTCTCTCTATCCCGGGATGACGTGATGGTGACTCTCTCTCTCTCTGTCGTGGGATAAGGAGATGGTCAGTGTGACTCTCTCTCTCTTTCTGTCCCGGGATGAGGTGGTGGTCAGTGTGACTCTCTGTCCCTGTCCAGGGTTGATATGATGGTCAGTGTTTCACTCTCTCTCTCTATCTGTCCTGGGATGAGGTGATGGTCAGTGTGATTCTCTCTCCCTGTCCCGGGATGAGGTGATGTTCAGCGTGACTCTCTCTCTCTCTGTCCCGGGATGAGGTGATGTTCAGTGTGACACTCTCTCTCTCTCTGTCCCGGGATGAGGTGATGGTCAGTGCGACACTCTCTCTCTCTGTCCCGGGTTGAGGCGATGGTCAGTATGACTCTCTCTCTCTGTGTCCGGGATGAGGTGATGGTCAGTGTGACTCTCTCTCACTCCCTGTCCCGGGATGAGGTGATAGTCAGTGTGACTCTCTCTCCCCATCTCGGGATGAGGTGATGGTCAGTGTGACACTCTCTCTCTCTGTCATAGGATGAGGAGATGGTGAGTGTGACATTCTCTCCCTCTCCCGGGATGAGGTGATGGTCAGTGTGACTCTCTCTCTCTCTATCCCGGGTTGAGGTGATGGTCAGTGTGACTCTCTCTCTCTCCCTGTCCCGGGATGAGGTGATGGTCAGTGTGACTCTCTCTCCCCATCCCGGGATGAGGTGATGGTCAGTGTGACCCTCTCTCGCTGTGTCCCGGGATGAGGTGATCGTCAGTGTGACTCTCTCTCACTCCCTGTCCCGGGATGAGGTGATGGTCAGTGTGACTCTCTCGCCCCATCCCAGGATGAGGTAAACGTCAGTGTGACTCTCTCTCTCTGCCCCGGGATGAGGTGATGGTCAGTGTGACTCTCTCTCTGTCCGGGATGAGGTGATATTCAGCGTGACTCTCTCTCTCTCTCTGTCCCGGGATGAGGTGATGGTCAGTGTGACTCTCTCACTGTCCCAGGATGAGGTGATGCTCAGTGTGACTCTCTCTCACTCCCTGTCCCGGGATGAGGTGATGGTCAGTGTGACTCTCTCACTGTCCCAGTATGAGGTGATGCTCAGTGTGACTCTCTCTCTCCCTGTCCTGCGATGAGGTGATGGTCAGTGTGACTCTCTCTCCCCATCCCGGGATGAGTTGATGGTCAGTGTGACTCTATCTCTCTCTATCCCGGGAAGAGGTGATGGTCAGTGTGACTCTCTCTCTCTCTGTCCCGGGATGAGGTGATGGTCAGTGTGACTCTCTCCCTCCCTCGGGACGAGGTGATGTTCAGTGTGACCCTCTCTCTCTCTCTCTCCCGGGATGCGGTGATGGTCAGTATGACTCTCTCACTGTCCCGGGATGAGGTGATGGTCAGTGTGACTCTCTCTCTACCTGTCCCATGATGAGGTGATGGTCAGTGTGACTCTCTCTCTCTGTACCGGGATGAGGTGATGATCAGTGTTACTCTCTGTCACGGGATGAGGTGATGGTCAGTGTGGCTCTCTCTCTTTCTGTCCCGGGATGAGGTGATGGTCATTGTGAATCTCTCCCTGTCCCGGGATGAGGTGATGGTCAGTGTGACTCTCTCTCCCTGTCCCGGGATGAGGTGATGGTCAGTTTGACACTCTCTCTCTCTCTCTATCCCAGGATGAGGTGATGGTGACTCTCTCTCTCTCTGTCGTGGGATAAGGAGATGGTCAGTGTGACTCTCTCTCTCTGTCCTGGGATGAGGTGATGGTCAGTGTGACTCTCTCTCTCTGACCCAGGATGAGGTGATGGTCAGTGCGGCTTTCTCTCTCTCTCTCTCTCTCTGTCCCGGGATGAGGTGATGGTGACTCTCTCTCTCTCTGTCGTGGGATAAGGAGATGGTCAGTGTGACTCTCTCTCTCTTTCTGTCCCGGGATGAGGTGCTGGTCAGTGTGACACTCTCTCTCTATCTGTCCTGGGATGAGGTGATGGTCAGTGTGACTCTCTGTCCCTGTCCAGGTTTGATATGATGGTCAGTGTGTCTCTCTCTCGCTCTATCTGTCCTGGGATGAGGTGATGGTCAGTGTGATTCTCTGTCCCTGTCTCGGGATGAGGTGATGGTCAGTGTGACTCTCTCTCCCTGTCCCGGGATGAAGTGATGTTCAGCGTGACTCTCTCTTTCTCTGTCCCGGGATGAGGTGATGGTCAGTGTGACACTCTCTCTCTGTCCCGGGATGAGGTGATGGTCAGTGTGACACTCTCTCGCTGTGTCCCGGGATGAGGTGATGGTCAGTGTGACTCTCTCTCACTCCCTGTCCCGGGATGAGGTGATAGTCAGTGTGACTCTCTCTCCCCATCTCGGGATGAGGTCTTGGTCAGTGTGACACTCTCTCTCTCTGTCATAGGATGAGGAGATGGTGAGTGTGACACTCTCTCCCTCTCCCGGGATGAGGTGATGTTCAGTGTAACTCTTTCTCTCACTGTCCCGGGATGAGGTGATGGTCAGTGTGACTCTCTCTCCCTGTCCCGGGATGAGGTGATGGTCAGTTTGACACTCTCTCTCTCTCTCTATCCCAGGATGAGGTGATGGTCAGTGTGACTCTCTCCCTCCCTGTCCAGGATGAGGTGATGGTCAGTGTGACTCTCTCTCTCTGTCCCGGATGAGGTGATGGTCAGTGTGACTCTCTCTCTCTGTACCGGGATGAGGTGATGATCAGTGTTACTCTCTGTCACGGGATGAGGTGATGGTCAGTGTGGCTCTCTCTCTTTCTGTCCCGGGATGAGGTGATGGTCATTGTGAATCTCTCCCTGTCCCGGGATGAGGTGATGGTCAGTGTGACTCTCTCTCCCTGTCCCGGGATGAGGTGATGGTCAGTTTGACACTCTCTCTCTCTCTCTATCCCAGGATGAGGTGATGGTCAGTGTGACTCTCTCCCTCCCTGTCCAGGATGAGGTGATGGTCAGTGTGACTCTCTCTCTCTGTCCCGGGATGAGGTGATGGTCAGTGTGACTCTCTCTCTCTGACCCAGGATGAGGTGATGGTCAGTGCGGCTTTCTCTCTCTCTCTCTCTCTCTGTCCCGGGATGAGGTGATGGTGACTCTCTCTCTCTCTGTCGTGGGATAAGGAGATGGTCAGTGTGACTCTCTCTCTCTTTCTGTCCCGGGATGAGGTGCTGGTCAGTGTGACACTCTCTCTCTATCTGTCCTGGGATGAGGTGATGGTCAGTGTGACTCTCTGTCCCTGTCCAGGTTTGATATGATGGTCAGTGTGTCTCTCTCTCTCTCTATCTGTCCTGGGATGAGGTGATGGTCAGTGTGATTCTCTGTCCCTGTCTCGGGATGAGGTGATGGTCAGTGTGACTCTCTCTCCCTGTCCCGGGATGAAGTGATGTTCAGCGTGACTCTCTCTCTCTCTGTCCCGGGATGAGGTGATGGTCAGTGTGACACTCTCTCTCTTTCCCGGGATGAGGTGATGGTCAGTGTGACACTCTCTCGCTGTGTCCCGGGATGAGGTGATGGTCAGTGTGACTCTCTCTCACTCCCTGTCCCGGGATGAGGTGATAGTCAGTGTGACTCTCTCTCCCCATCTCGGGATGAGGTGTTGGTCAGTGTGACACTCTCTCTCTCTGTCATAGGATGAGGAGATGGTGAGTGTGACACTCTCTCCCTCTCCCGGGATGAGGTGATGTTCAGTGTAACTCTTTCTCTCACTGTCCCGGGATGAGGTGATGGTCAGTGTGACTCTCTCTCCCTGTCCCGGGATGAGGTGATGGTCAGTTTTGACACTCTCTCTCTCTCTCTATCCCAGGATGAGGTGATGGTCAGTGTGACTCTCTCCCTCCCTGTCCAGGATGAGGTGATGGTCAGTGTGACTCTCTCTCTCTGTCCCGGATGAGGTGATGGTCAGTGTGACTCTCTCTCTCTGACCCAGGAGGAGGTGATGGTCAGTGCGGCTTTCTCTCTCTCTCTCTCTCTCTGTCCCGGGATGAGGTGATGGTGACTCTCTCTCTCTCTGTCGTGGGATAAGGAGATGGTCAGTGTGACTCTCTCTCTCTTTCTGTCCTGGGATGAGGTGGTGGTCAGTGTGACACTCTCTCTCTATCTGTCCTGGGATGAGGTGATGGTCAGTGTGATTCTCTTTCCCTGTCTCGGGATGAGGTGATGGTCAGTGTGACTCTCTCTCCCTGTCCCGGGATGAGGTGATGTTCAGCGTAACTCTCTCTCTCTCTGTCCCGGGATGAGGTGATGGTCAGTGTGACACTCTCTCTCTCTCTGTCCCGGGATGAGGTGATGGTCAGTGTGCCACTCTCTCTCTCTGTCCCGGGATGAGGTGATGGTCAGTGTGACTCTCTCTCTCTGCCCCGGGATGAGGTGATGGTCAGTGTGACACTCTCTCGCTGTGTCCCGGGATGAGGTGATGGTCAGTGTGACTCTCTCTCACTCCCTGTCCCGGGATGAGGTGATAGTCAGTGTGACTCTCTCTCCCCATCTCGGGATGAGGTGATGGTCAGTGTGACACTCTCTCTCTCTGTCATAGGATGAGGAGATGGTGAGTGTGACACTCTCTCCCTCTCCCGGGATGAGGTGATGTTCAGTGTAACTCTTTCTCTCAATGTCCCGGGATGAGGTGATGGTCAGTGTGACTCTCTCTCCCTGTCCCGGGATGAGGTGATGTTCAGCGTAACTCTCTCTCTCTCTGTCCCGGGATGAGGTGATGGTCAGTGTGACACTCTCTCTCTCTCTGTCCTGGGATGAGGTGATGGTCAGTGTGCCACTCTCTCTCTCTGTCCCGGGATGAGGTGATGGTCAGTGTGACTCTCTCTCTCTGTCCCGGGATGAGGTGATGGTCAGTGTGACACTCTCTCGCTGTGTCCCGGGATGAGGTGATGGTCAGTGTGACTCTCTCTCACTCCCTGTCCCGGGATGAGGTGATAGTCAGTGTGACTCTCTCTCCCCATCTCGGGATGAGGTGATGGTCAGTGTAACACTCTCTCTCTCTGTCATAGGATGAGGAGATGGTGAGTGTGACACTCTCTCCCTCTCCCGGGATGAGGTGATGTTCAGTGTAACTCTTTCTCTCAATGTCCCGGGATGAGGTGATGGTCAGTGTGACTCTCTCGCCCCATCCCGGGATGAGGTGAACGTCAGTGTGAATCTCTCTCTCTGTCTCGGGATGAGGTGATGGTCAGTGTGACTCTCTCACTGCCTGTCCTGCGATGAGGTGATGGTCAGTGTGACTCTCTCTCCCTGTCCCGGGATGAGGTGATGGTCAGTGTGACTCTCTCGCCCCATCCCGGGATGAGGTGAACGTCAGGGTGAATCTCTCTCTCTGTCTCGGGATGAGGTGATGGTCAGTGTGACTCTCTCTCTGTCCGGGATGAGGTGATATTCAGCGTGACTCTCACTCTCTCTGTCCCTGGATGAGGTGATGGTCAGTGTGACTCTCTCACTGTCCCAGGATGAGGTGATGCTCAGTGTGACTCTCTCTCCCTGTCCCGGGATGAGGTGATGGTCAGTTTGACCATCTCTCCACATCCCGGGATGAGGCGATGGTTCGTGTGACTCTCTCTCACTCTGTCCCAGAATGAGGTGATGGTCAGTGTGACACTCTCTCTCTCTCTCTCTATCCCAGGATGAGGTGATGGTCAGTGTGACTCTCTCCCTCCCTGTCCAGGATGAGGTGATGGTCAGTGTGACTCTCTCTCTCTGTCCCGGGATGAGGTGATGGTCAGTGTGACTCTCTCTCTCTGTCCCAGGATGAGATGATGGTCAGTGCGGAGCTCTCTCTCTCTCTCTCTCTATCCCGGGATGACGTGATGGTGACTCTCTCGCTCTCTGTCGTGGGATAAGGAGATGGTCAGTGTGACTCTCTCTCTCTTTCTGTCCCGGGATGAGGTGGTGGTCAGTGTGACACACTCTCTCTGTCGTGGGATAAGGAGATGGTCAGTGTGACTCTCTCTCTCTATCTGTCCTGGGATGAGGTGATGGTCAGTGTGACTCTCTGTCCCTGTCCAGGTTTTATATGATGGTCAGTGTGTCTCTCTCTCTCTCTATCTGTCCTGGGATTAGGTGATGGTCAGTGTGATTCTCTGTCCCTGTCTCGGGATGAGGTGATGGTCAGTGTGACTCTCTCTCCCTGTCCCGGGATGAGGTGATGTTCAGCGTCACTCTCTCTCTCTCTGTCCCGGGATGAGGTGATGGTCAGTGTGACACTCTCTCTCTCTCTGTCCCGGGATGAGGTGATGGTCAGTGTGCCACTCTCTCTCTCTGTCCCGGGATGAGGTGATGGTCAGTGTGACTCTCTCTCTCTGTCCCGGGTTGAGGTGATGGTCAGTGTGACACTCTCTCGCTGTGTCCCGGGATGAGGTGATGGTCAGTGTGACTCTCTCTCACTCCATGTCCCGGGATGAGGTGATAGTCAGTGTCACTCTCTCTCCCCATCTCGGGATGAGGTGATGGTCAGTGTGACACTCTCTCTCTCTGTCATAGGATGAGGAGATGGTGAGTGTGACACTCTCTCCCTCTCCTGGGATGAGGTGATGTTCAGTGTAACTCTTTCTCTCAATGTCCCGGGATGATGTGATGATCAGTGTGACTCTCTCTCCCTGTCCCGGGATGAGGTGATGTTCAGCGTAACTCTCTCTCTCTCTGTCCCGGGATGAGGTGATGGTCAGTGTGACACTCTCTCTCTCTCTGTCCCGGGATGAGGTGATGGTCAGTGTGCCACTCTCTCTCTCTGTCCCGGGATGAGGTGATGGTTAGTGTGACTCTCTCTCTCTGTCCCGGGATGAGGTGATGGTCAGTGTGACACTCTCTCGCTGTGTCCCGGGATGAGGTGATGGTCAGTGTGACTCTCTCTCACTCCCTGTCCCGGGATGAGGTGATAGTCAGTGTGACTCTCTCTCCCCATCTCGGGATGAGGTGATGGTCAGTGTGACACTCTCTCTCTCTGTCATAGGATGAGGAGATGGTGAGTGTGACACTCTCTCCCTCTCCCGGGATGAGGTGATGTTCAGTGTAACTCTTTCTCTCAATGTCCCGGGATGAGGTGATGGTCAGTGTGACTCTCTCGCCCCATCCCGGGATGAGGTGAACATCAGTGTGAATCTCTCTCTCAGTCTCGGCATGAGGTGATGGTCAGTGTGACTCTCTCTCTGTCCGGGATGAGGTGATATTCAGCGTGACTCTCACTCTCTCTGTCCCCGGATGAGGTGATGGTCAGTGTGACTCTCTCACTGTCCCAGGATGAGGTGATGCTCAGTGTGACTCTCTCTCTGCCTGTCCTGCGATGAGGTGATGGTCAGTGTGACTCTCTCTCCCTGTCCCGGGATGAGGTGATGGTCAGTGTGACTCTCTCGCCCCATCCCGGGATGAGGTGAACGTCAGTGTGAATCTCTCTCTCTGTCTCGGGATGAGATGATGGTCAGTGTGACTCTCTCTCTGTCCGGGATGAGGTGATATTCAGCGTGACTCTCACACTCTCTGTCCCTGGATGAGGTGATGGTCAGTGTGACTCTCTCACTGTCCCAGGATGAGGTGATGCTCAGTGTGACTCTCTCTCTGCCTGTCCTGCGATGAGGTGATGGTCAGTGTGACTCTCTCTCCCTGTCCCGGGATGAGGTGATGGTCAGTTTGACCATCTCTCCACATCCCGGGATGAGGTGATGGTTAGTGTGACTCTCTCTCACTCTGTCCCAGAATGAGGTGATGGTCAGTGTGACACTCTCTCTCTCTCTCTATTCCAGGATGAGGTGATGGTCAGTGTGACTCTCTCCCTCCCTGTCCAGGATGAGGTGATGGTCAGTGTTACTCTCTCTCTCTGTCCCGGGATGAGGTGATGGTCAGTGTGACTCTCTCTCTCTGTCCCAGGATGAGATGATGGTCAGTGCGGCGCTCACTCACTCTCTCTCTCTATCCCGGGATGACGTGATGGTGACTCTCTCTCTCTCTGTCGTGGGATAAGGAGATGGTCAGTGTGACTCTCTCTCTCTTTCTGTCCCGGGATGAGGTGGTGGTCAGTGTGACTCTCTGTCCCTGTCCAGGGTTGATATGATGGTCAGTGTTTCACTCTCTCTCTCTATCTGTCCTGGGATGAGGTGATGGTCAGTGTGATTCTCTCTCCCTGTCCCGGGATGAGGTGATGTTCAGCGTGACTCTCTCTCTCTCTGTCCCGGGATGAGGTGATGTTCAGTGTGACACTCTCTCTCTCTCTGTCCCGGGATGAGGTGATGGTCAGTGCGACACTCTCTCTCTCTGTCCCGGGTTGAGGCGATGGTCAGTATGACTCTCTCTCTCTGTGTCCGGGATGAGGTGATGGTCAGTGTGACTCTCTCTCACTCCCTGTCCCGGGATGAGGTGATAGTCAGTGTGACTCTCTCTCCCCATCTCGGGATGAGGTGATGGTCAGTGTGACACTCTCTCTCTCTGTCATAGGATGAGGAGATGGTGAGTGTGACATTCTCTCCCTCTCCCGGGATGAGGTGATGGTCAGTGTGACTCTCTCTCTCTCTATCCCGGGTTGAGGTGATGGTCAGTGTGACTCTCTCTCTCTCCCTGTCCCGGGATGAGGTGATGGTCAGTGTGACTCTCTCTCCCCATCCCGGGATGAGGTGATGGTCAGTGTGACCCTCTCTCGCTGTGTCCCGGGATGAGGTGATCGTCAGTGTGACTCTCTCTCACTCCCTGTCCCGGGATGAGGTGATGGTCAGTGTGACTCTCTCGCCCCATCCCAGGATGAGGTAAACGTCAGTGTGACTCTCTCTCTCTGTCCCGGGATGAGGTGATGGTCAGTGTGACTCTCTCTCTGTCCGGGATGAGGTGATATTCAGCGTGACTCTCTCTCTCTCTCTGTCCCGGGATGAGGTGATGGTCAGTGTGACTCTCTCACTGTCCCAGGATGAGGTGATGCTCAGTGTGACTCTCTCTCACTCCCTGTCCCGGGATGAGGTGATGGTCAGTGTGACTCTCTCACTGTCCCAGTATGAGGTGATGCTCAGTGTGACTCTCTCTCTCCCTGTCCTGCGATGAGGTGATGGTCAGTGTGACTCTCTCTCCCCATCCCGGGATGAGTTGATGGTCAGTGTGACTCTATCTCTCTCTATCCCGGGAAGAGGTGATGGTCAGTGTGACTCTCTCTCTCTCTGTCCCGGGATGAGGTGATGGTCAGTGTGACTCTCTCCCTCCCTCGGGACGAGGTGATGTTCAGTGTGACCCTCTCTCTCTCTCTCTCCCGGGATGCGGTGATGGTCAGTATGACTCTCTCACTGTCCCGGGATGAGGTGATGGTCAGTGTGACTCTCTCTCTACCTGTCCCATGATGAGGTGATGGTCAGTGTGACTCTCTCTCTCTGTACCGGGATGAGGTGATGATCAGTGTTACTCTCTGTCACGGGATGAGGTGATGGTCAGTGTGGCTCTCTCTCTTTCTGTCCCGGGATGAGGTGATGGTCATTGTGAATCTCTCCCTGTCCCGGGATGAGGTGATGGTCAGTGTGACTCTCTCTCCCTGTCCCGGGATGAGGTGATGGTCAGTTTGACACTCTCTCTCTCTCTCTATCCCAGGATGAGGTGATGGTGACTCTCTCTCTCTCTGTCGTGGGATAAGGAGATGGTCAGTGTGACTCTCTCTCTCTGTCCTGGGATGAGGTGATGGTCAGTGTGACTCTCTCTCTCTGACCCAGGATGAGGTGATGGTCAGTGCGGCTTTCTCTCTCTCTCTCTCTCTCTGTCCCGGGATGAGGTGATGGTGACTCTCTCTCTCTCTGTCGTGGGATAAGGAGATGGTCAGTGTGACTCTCTCTCTCTTTCTGTCCCGGGATGAGGTGCTGGTCAGTGTGACACTCTCTCTCTATCTGTCCTGGGATGAGGTGATGGTCAGTGTGACTCTCTGTCCCTGTCCAGGTTTGATATGATGGTCAGTGTGTCTCTCTCTCGCTCTATCTGTCCTGGGATGAGGTGATGGTCAGTGTGATTCTCTGTCCCTGTCTCGGGATGAGGTGATGGTCAGTGTGACTCTCTCTCCCTGTCCCGGGATGAAGTGATGTTCAGCGTGACTCTCTCTTTCTCTGTCCCGGGATGAGGTGATGGTCAGTGTGACACTCTCTCTCTGTCCCGGGATGAGGTGATGGTCAGTGTGACACTCTCTCGCTGTGTCCCGGGATGAGGTGATGGTCAGTGTGACTCTCTCTCACTCCCTGTCCCGGGATGAGGTGATAGTCAGTGTGACTCTCTCTCCCCATCTCGGGATGAGGTCTTGGTCAGTGTGACACTCTCTCTCTCTGTCATAGGATGAGGAGATGGTGAGTGTGACACTCTCTCCCTCTCCCGGGATGAGGTGATGTTCAGTGTAACTCTTTCTCTCACTGTCCCGGGATGAGGTGATGGTCAGTGTGACTCTCTCTCCCTGTCCCGGGATGAGGTGATGGTCAGTTTGACACTCTCTCTCTCTCTCTATCCCAGGATGAGGTGATGGTCAGTGTGACTCTCTCCCTCCCTGTCCAGGATGAGGTGATGGTCAGTGTGACTCTCTCTCTCTGTCCCGGATGAGGTGATGGTCAGTGTGACTCTCTCTCTCTGTACCGGGATGAGGTGATGATCAGTGTTACTCTCTGTCACGGGATGAGGTGATGGTCAGTGTGGCTCTCTCTCTTTCTGTCCCGGGATGAGGTGATGGTCATTGTGAATCTCTCCCTGTCCCGGGATGAGGTGATGGTCAGTGTGACTCTCTCTCCCTGTCCCGGGATGAGGTGATGGTCAGTTTGACACTCTCTCTCTCTCTCTATCCCAGGATGAGGTGATGGTCAGTGTGACTCTCTCCCTCCCTGTCCAGGATGAGGTGATGGTCAGTGTGACTCTCTCTCTCTGTCCCGGGATGAGGTGATGGTCAGTGTGACTCTCTCTCTCTGACCCAGGATGAGGTGATGGTCAGTGCGGCTTTCTCTCTCTCTCTCTCTCTCTGTCCCGGGATGAGGTGATGGTGACTCTCTCTCTCTCTGTCGTGGGATAAGGAGATGGTCAGTGTGACTCTCTCTCTCTTTCTGTCCCGGGATGAGGTGCTGGTCAGTGTGACACTCTCTCTCTATCTGTCCTGGGATGAGGTGATGGTCAGTGTGACTCTCTGTCCCTGTCCAGGTTTGATATGATGGTCAGTGTGTCTCTCTCTCTCTCTATCTGTCCTGGGATGAGGTGATGGTCAGTGTGATTCTCTGTCCCTGTCTCGGGATGAGGTGATGGTCAGTGTGACTCTCTCTCCCTGTCCCGGGATGAAGTGATGTTCAGCGTGACTCTCTCTCTCTCTGTCCCGGGATGAGGTGATGGTCAGTGTGACACTCTCTCTCTTTCCCGGGATGAGGTGATGGTCAGTGTGACACTCTCTCGCTGTGTCCCGGGATGAGGTGATGGTCAGTGTGACTCTCTCTCACTCCCTGTCCCGGGATGAGGTGATAGTCAGTGTGACTCTCTCTCCCCATCTCGGGATGAGGTGTTGGTCAGTGTGACACTCTCTCTCTCTGTCATAGGATGAGGAGATGGTGAGTGTGACACTCTCTCCCTCTCCCGGGATGAGGTGATGTTCAGTGTAACTCTTTCTCTCACTGTCCCGGGATGAGGTGATGGTCAGTGTGACTCTCTCTCCCTGTCCCGGGATGAGGTGATGGTCAGTTTTGACACTCTCTCTCTCTCTCTATCCCAGGATGAGGTGATGGTCAGTGTGACTCTCTCCCTCCCTGTCCAGGATGAGGTGATGGTCAGTGTGACTCTCTCTCTCTGTCCCGGATGAGGTGATGGTCAGTGTGACTCTCTCTCTCTGACCCAGGAGGAGGTGATGGTCAGTGCGGCTTTCTCTCTCTCTCTCTCTCTCTGTCCCGGGATGAGGTGATGGTGACTCTCTCTCTCTCTGTCGTGGGATAAGGAGATGGTCAGTGTGACTCTCTCTCTCTTTCTGTCCCGGGATGAGGTGGTGGTCAGTGTGACACTCTCTCTCTATCTGTCCTGGGATGAGGTGATGGTCAGTGTGACTCTCTGTCCCTGTCCAGGTTTGATATGATGGTCAGTGTGTCTCTCTCTCTCTCTATCTGTCCTGGGATGAGGTGATGGTCAGTGTGATTCTCTGTCCCTGTCTCGGGATGAGGTGATGGTCAGTGTGACTCTCTCTCCCTTTCCCGGGATGAAGTGATGTTCAGCGTGACTCTCTCTCTCTCTGTCCCGGGATGAGGTGATGGTCAGTGTGACACTCTCTCTCTGTCCCGGGATGAGGTGATGGTCAGTGTGACACTCTCTCTCTATCTGTCCTGGGATGAGGTGATGGTCAGTGTGACTCTCTGTCCCTGTCCAGGTTTGATATGATGGTCAGTGTGTCTCTCTCTCTCTCTATCTGTCCTGGGATGAGGTGATGGTCAGTGTGACACTCTCTCGCTGTGTCCCGGGATGAGGTGATGGTCAGTGTGACTCTCTCTCACTCCCTGTCCCGGGATGAGGTGATAGTCAGTGTGACTCTCTCTCCCCATCTCGGGATGAGGTGTTGGTCAGTGTGACACTCTCTCTCTCTGTCATAGGATGAGGAGATGGTGAGTGTGACACTCTCTCCCTCTCCCGGGATGAGGTGATGTTCAGTGTAACTCTTTCTCTCACTGTCCCGGGATGAGGTGATGGTCAGTGTGACTCTCTCGCCCCATCCCGGGATGAGGTGAACGTCAGTGTGACTCTCTCTCTCTGTCTCGGGATGAGGTGATGGTCAGTGTGACTCTCTCTCTGTCCGGGATGAGGTGATATTCAGCGTGACTCTCACTCTCTCTGTCCCTGGATGAGGTGATGGTCAGTGTGACTCTCTCACTGTCCCAGGATGAGGTGATGCTCAGTGTGACTCTCTCTCTGCCTGTCCTGCGATGAGGTGATGGTCAGTGTGACTCTATCTCTGTCCCGGGAAGAGGTGATGGTCAGTGTGACTCTCTCTCTCTCTGTCCCGAATTGCGGTGATGGTCAATGTGACTCTCTCCCTCCCTGTCCGGGATGAGGTGATGTTCAGTGTGACCCTCTCTCTCTCTCTCCCGGGATGAGGTGATGGTACAGTATGACTCTCTCACTGTCCCGGGATGAGGTGATGGTCAGTGTGGCTCTCTCTCTCTCTGTCCTGGAATGAGGTGATTGTCAGTGTGATTCTCTCTCTCTCTGTCCTGGTATGAGATGATGGTCAGTGTAACTCTCTCCCTCCCTGTCCGGCATGAGGTGATGGTCAGTGTGACTCTCTCTCTCTGTCCCGGGATGAGATGATGGTCAGCGTGTCTCCCTCTCTCTCTCTCAGTCCATGGATGAGGTGATGGTCAGTGTGACTCTCTCTCCCTGTCCCGGGATGAGGTGATGTTCAGCGTGACTCTCTCTCTCTCTCTGTCCCGGGATGAGGTGATGTTCAGTGTGACACTCTCTCTCTCTCTGTCCCGGGATGAGGTGATGGTCAGTGCGACACTCTCTCTCTCTGTCCCGGGTTGAGGCGATGGTCAGTGTGACTCTCTCTCTCTGTGTCCGGGATGAGGTGATGGTCAGTGTGACTCTCTCTCACTCCCTGTCCCGGAATGAGGTGATAGTCAGTGTGACTCTCTCTCCCCATCTCGGGATGAGGTGATGGTCAGTGTGACACTCTCTCTCTCTGTCATAGGATGAGGAGATGGTGAGTGTGACACTCTCTCCCTCTCCCGGGATGAGGTGATGGTCAGTGTGACACTCTCTCTCTCTGTCCCGGGATGAAGTGATGGTCAGTGTGACTCTCTCTCTCCCTGTTCCGGGATGAGGTGATGGTCAGTGTGACTCTCTCTCCCCATCCCGGGATGAGGTGATGGTCAGTGTGACTCTCTCACTCTCTGTCCCGGGAAGAGGTGATGGTCAGTGTGACTCTCTCTCTCTCTGTCCCGGGATGAGGTGATGGTCAGTGTGACTCTCTCCCTCCCTCGGGACGAGGTGATGTTCAGTGTGACCCTCTCTCTCTCTCTCTCCCGGGATGCGGTGATGGTCAGTATGACTCTCTCACTGTCCCGGGATGAGGTGATGGTCTGTGTGACTCTCTCCCTCCCTGTCCAGGATGAGGTGATGGTCAGTGTGACTCTCTCTCTCTGTCCCGGGATGAGGTGATGGTCAGTGTGACTCTCTCACTGTCCCGGGATGAGGTGATGGTCAGTGTGACTCTCTCTCTACCTGTCCCATGATGAGGTGATGGTCAGTGTGACTCTCTCTCTCTGTACCGGGATGAGGTGATGATCAGTGTTACTCTCTGTCACGGGATGAGGTGATGGTCAGTGTGGCTCTCTCTCTTTCTGTCCCGGGATGAGGTGATGGTCATTGTGAATCTCTCCCTGTCCCGGGATGAGGTGATGGTCAGTGTGACTCTCTCTCCCTGTCCCGGGATGAGGTGATGGTCAGTTTGACACTCTCTCTCTCTCTCTATCCCAGGATGAGGTGATGGTCAGTGTGACTCTCCCTCCCTGTCCAGGATGAGGTGATGGTCAGTGTGACTCTCTCTCTCTGTCCCGGGATGAGGTGATGGTCAGTGTGACTCTCTCTCTCTGACCCAGGATGAGGTGATGGTCAGTGCGGCTTTCTCTCTCTCTCTCTCTCTCTGTCCCGGGATGAGGTGATGGTGACTCTCTCTCTCTCTGTCGTGGGATAAGGAGATGGTCAGTGTGACTCTCTCTCTCTTTCTGTCCCGGGATGAGGTGCTGGTCAGTGTGACACTCTCTCTCTATCTGTCCTGGGATGAGGTGATGGTCAGTGTGACTCTCTGTCCCTGTCCAGGTTTGATATGATGGTCAGCGTGTCTCTCTCTCTCTCTATCTGTCCTGGGATGAGGTGATGGTCAGTGTGATTCTCTCCCTCCCTGTCCAGGATGAGGTGATGGTCAGTGTGACTCTCTCTCTCTGTCCCGGGATGAGGTGATGGTCAGTGTGACACTCTCTCGCTGTGTCCCGGGATGAGGTGATGGTCAGTGTGACTCTCTCTCACTCCCTGTCCCGGGATGAGGTGATAGTCAGTGTGACTCTCTCTCCCCATCTCGGGATGAGGTGTTGGTCAGTGTGATACTCTCTCTCTCTGTCATAGGATGAGGAGATGGTGAGTGTGACACTCTCTCCCTCTCCCGGGATGAGGTGATGTTCAGTGTAACTCTTTCTCTCACTGTCCCGGGATGAGGTGATGGTCAGTGTGACTCTCTCGCCCCATCCCGGGATGAGGTGAACGTCAGTGTGACTCTCTCTCTCTGTCTCGGGATGAGGTGATGGTCAGTGTGACTCTCTCTCTGTCCGGGATGAGGTGATATTCAGCGTGACTCTCACTCTCTCTGTCCCTGGATGAGGTGATGGTCAGTGTGACTCTCTCACTGTCCCAGGATGAGGTGATGCTCAGTGTGACTCTCTCTCTGCCTGTCCTGCGATGAGGTGATGGTCAGTGTGACTCTCTCTGCCCATCCCGGGATGAGTTGATGGTCAGTGTGACTCTATCTCTGTCCCGGGAAGAGATGATGGTCAGTGTGACTCTCTCTCTCTCTGTCCCGGATTGAGGTGATTGTCAGTGTGACTCTCTCCCTCCCTGTCCGGGATGAGGTGATGTTCAGTGTGACCCTCTCTCTCTCTCTCCCGGGATGAGGTGATGGTACAGTATGACTCTCTCACTGTCCCGTGATGAGGTGGTGGTCAGTGTGAATCTCTCTCTCTGTCCCGGGATGAGGTGATGGTCAGTGTGGCTCTCTCTCTCTCTGTCCTGGAATGAGGTGATTGTCAGTGTGATTCTCTCTCTCTCTGTCCTGGTATGAGATGATGGTCAGTGTAACTCTCTCCCTCCCTGTCCGGCATGAGGTGATGGTCAGTGTGACTCTCTCTCTCTGTCCCGGGATGAGATGATGGTCAGCGTGTCTTCCTCTCTCTCTCTCAGTCCCTGGATGAGGTGATGGTCAGTGTGACTCTCTCTCCCTGTCCCGGGATGAGGTGATGTTCAGCGTGACTCTCTCTCTCTCTGTCCCGGGATGAGGTGATGTTCAGTGTGACACTCTCTCTCTCTCTGTCCCGGGATGAGGTGATGGTCAGTGCGACACTCTCTCTCTCTGTCCCGGGTTGAGGCGATGGTCAGTGTGACCCTCTCTCTCTGTGTCCGGGATGAGGTGATGGTCAGTGTGACTCTCTCTCACTCCCTGTCCCGGGATGAGGTGATAGTCAGTGTGACTCTCTCTCCCCATCTCGGGATGAGGTGATGGTCAGTGTGACACTCTCTCTCTCTGTCATAGGATGAGGAGATGGTGAGTGTGACACTCTCTCCCTCTCCCGGGATGAGGTGATGGTCAGTGTGACACTCTCTCACTCCCTGTCCCGGGATGAGGTGATGGTCAGTGTGACTCTCTCTCCCCATCCCGGGATGAGGTGATGGTCAGTGTGACTCTCTCTCCCCATCCCGGGATAAGGTGATGGTCAGTGTGACTCTCTCTCTCTCTATCCCGGGTTGAGGTGATGGTCAGTGTGACACTCTCTCTCTGTGTCCGGGATGAGGTGATGGTCAGTGTGACTCTCTCTCTCTGTCCCGGGATGAGGTGATGGTCAGTGTGACCCTCTCTCGCTGTGTCCCGGGATGAGGTGATCGTCAGTGTGACTCTCTCTCACTCCCTGTCCCGGGATGAGGTGATGGTCAGTGTGACTCTCTCGCCCCATCCCAGGATGAGGTAAACGTCAGTGTGACTCTCTCTCTCTGTCCCGGGATGAGGTGATGGTCAGTGTGACTCTCTCTCTGTCCGGGATGAGGTGATATTCAGCGTGACTCTCTCTCTCTCTCTGTCCCGGGATGAGGTGATGGTCAGTGTGACTCTCTCACTGTCCCAGGATGAGGTGATGCTCAGTGTGACTCTCTCTCTCCCTGTCCTGCGATGAGTTGATGGTCAGTGTGACTCTATCTCTCTCTATCCCGGGAAGAGGTGATGGTCAGTGTGACTCTCTCTCTCTCTGTCCCGGGATGAGGTGATGGTCAGTGTGACTCTCTCCCTCCCTCGGGACGAGGTGATGTTCAGTGTGACCCTCTCTCTCTCTCTCTCCCGGGATGCGGTGATGGTCAGTATGACTCTCTCACTGTCCCGGGATGAGGTGATGGTCAGTGTGACTCTCTCTCTCTTTCTGTCCCGGGATGAGGTGGTGTTCAGTGTGACACTCTCTCTCTATCTGTCCTGGGATGAGGTGATGGTCAGTGTGACTCTCTCTCTCTGTCCCGGGATGAGGTGATGATCAGTGTTACTCTCTGTCACGGGATGACGTGATGGTCAGTGTGAATCTCTCCCTGTCCCGGGATGAGGTGATGGTCAGTGTGACTCTCTCTCCCTGTCCCGGGATGAGGTGATGGTCAGTTTGACACTCTCTCTCTCTCTCTATCCCAGGATGAGGTGATGGTCAGTGTGACTCTCTCCCTCCCTGTCCAGGATGAGGTGATGGTCAGTGTGACTCTCTCTCTCTGTCCCGGGATGAGGTGATGGTCAGTGCGGCTTTCTCTCTCTCTCTCTCTCTCTGTCCCGGGATGAGGTGATGGTGACTCTCTCTCTCTCTGTCGTGGGATAAGGAGATGGTCAGTGTGACTCTCTCTCTCTTTCTGTCCCGGGATGAGGTGCTGGTCAGTGTGACACTCTCTCTCTATCTGTCCTGGGATGAGGTGATGGTCAGTGTGACTCTCTGTCCCTGTCCAGGTTTGATATGATGGTCAGTGTGTCTCTCTCTCTCTCTATCTGTCCTGGGATGAGGTGATGGTCAGTGTGAGTCTCTGTCCCTGTCTCGGGATGAGGTGATGGTCAGTGTGACTCTCTCTCCCTGTCCCGGGATGAAATGATGTTCAGCGTGACTTTCTCTCTCTCTGTCCCGGGATGAGGTGATGGTCAGTGTGACACTCTCTCTCTCTCTGTTCCGGGATGAGGTGATGGTCAGTGTGACACTCTCTCTCTCTGTCCCGGGATGAGGTGATGGTCAGTGTGACTCTCTCTCTCTGTCCCGGGATGAGGTGATGGTCAGTGTGACACTCTCTCGCTGTGTCCCGGGATGAGGTGATGGTCAGTGTGACTCTCTCTCACTCCCTGTCCCGGGATGAGGTGATAGTCAGTGTGACTCTCTCTCCCCATCTCGGGATGAGGTGATGGTCAGTGTGACACTCTCTCTCTCTGTCATAGGATGAGGAGATGGTGAGTGTGACACTCTCTCCCTCTCCCGGGATGAGGTGATGGTCAGTGTAACTCTCACTCTCTCTATCCCTGGATGAGGTGATGGTCAGTGTGACTCTCTCACTGTCCCAGGATGAGGTGATGCTCAGTGTGACTCTCTCTCTGCCTGTCCTGCGATGAGGTGATGGTCAGTGTGACTCTCTCTGCCCATCCCGGGATGAGTTGATGGTCAGTGTGACTCTATCTCTCTCTGTCCCGGGAAGAGGTGATGGTCAGTGTGACTCTCTCTCTCTGTCCTGCGATGAGGTGATGGTCAGTGTGGCTCTCTCTCTCTCTCTTTCTGTCCCGGGATGAGGTGATGGTGACTATCTCTCTCTCTGTCGTGGGATAAGGAGATGGTCAGTGTGACTCTCTCTCTCTTTCTGTCCCGGGATGAGGTGATGGTCAGTGTGACGCTCTCCTTGTCCCGGGATGAGGTAATGGTCAGTGTGACTCTCTCTCTCTGTACCGGGATGAGGTGATGGTCAGTGTGACTCTCTCTCTCTGGCGCGCGATGAGGTGATGGTCAGTGTGACTCTCTCACTCTCTGTCCCGGGATGAGGCGATGGTCAGTGTGACTCTCTCTCTCTGTACCGGGATGAGGTGATGGTCAGTGTGACTCTCTCTCTCTGGCGCGCGATGAGGTGATGGTCAGTGTGACTCTCTCTCTCTCTCTGTCCCGGGATGAGGCGATGGTCAGTGTGACTCTCTCTTTCTGTACCGGGATGAGGTGATGGTCAGTGTGAATCTCTCCCTGTCCCAGGATGAGGTGATGGTCAGTGTGGCTCTCTCTCTCTCTCTCTCTCTCTGTCCCGGGATGAGGTGATGGTGACTCTCTCTCTCTCTGTCGTGGGATAAGGAGATGGTCAGTGTGACTCTCTCTCTCTTTCTGTCCCGGGATGAGGTGATGGTCAGTGTGACTCTCTCTTTCTCTGTCATGGGAGAAGGAGATGGTCAGTGGGACTCTCTCTCTCTTTCTGTCCCGGGATGAGGTGATGGTCAGTGTGACGCTCTCCCTGTCCCGGGATGAGGTGATGGTCAGTGTGACACTCTCTCTCGATCTGTCCTGGGATGAGGTGATGGTCAGTGTGACTCTCTGTCCCTGTCCAGGGTTGAGATGATGGTCAGTGTGTGTGTATCTCTCTCTCTACCTGTCCTGGGATGAGGTGATGGTCAGTGTGACACTTTCTCTCTCTGTTCCGGGATGAGGTGATGGTCAATGTGACTCTCTCTCTCTTTGTTCCGGGATGAGGTGATCGTCAGTGTGACTCTCTCTCTCCCTGTCCCGGGATGAGATGATGGTCAGTGTGACTTTCTCTCTCTGTCCCGGGATGAGATGATGGTCAGTGTGACTCTCTCTCTCTCTCTGTCCCAGGATAGATGATGGTCAGTGTGACTCTCTCTCCCTATCCCAGGATGAGGGGATGGTCAGTGTGACACTCTCTTCCTTTCCCGGGATGAGGTGATGGTTAGTGTGACCATCTCTCCACATCCCGGGATGAGGTGATGGTCAGTGTGACTCTCTCTCACTCTGTCCCAGAATGAGGTGATGGTCAGTGTGACTCTCTCTCTCTCTGTCCCAGGATGAGTTGATGGTCAGTGTGACTCTCTCCCTCCCTGTCCAGGATGAGGTGATGGTCAGTGTGACTCTCTCTCTCTGTCCCGGGATGAGGTGATGGTCAGTGTGACTGTCTCTCTCTGTCCCAGGATGAGGTGATTGTCAGTGTGGCTCTCTCTCTCTCTCTCTCTCTCTGTCCCGGGATGAGGTGATGGTGACTCTCTCTCTCTCTGTCATGGGATAAGGAGATGGTCAGTGTGACTCTCTCTCTCTTTCTGTCCCGGGATGAGGTGATGGTCAGTGTGACGCTCTACCTGTCCCGGGATGAGGTGATGGTCAGTGTGACACTCTCTCTCGATCTGTCCTGGGATGAGGTGATGGTCAGTGTGACTCTCTGTCCCTGTCCAGGGTTGAGATGATGTTCAGTGTGTGTGTATCTCTCTCTCTACCTGTCCTGGGATGAGGTGATGGTCAGTGTGACACTCTCTCTCTCTGTTCCGGGATGAGGTGATGGTCAATGTGACTCTCTCTCTCTTTGTTCCGGAATGAGGTGATCGTCAGTGTGACTCTCTCTCTCCCTGTCCCGGGATGAGATGATGGTCAGTGTGACTTTCTCTCTCTGTCCCGGGATGAGATGATGGTCAGTGTGACTCTCTCTCTCTGTGTACCAGGATAGATGATGGTCAGTGTGACTCTCTCCCTCCCTGTCTGGGATGAGGTGATGGTCAATGTGACTCTCTCTCTCTGTCCCGGGATGAGGTGATGGTCAGTGAGACTCTCTCTCTCTGTCCGGGATGAGGTGATGGTCAGTGTGACTCTCTCTCTCTGTACCGGGATGAGGTGATGGTCAGTGTGACTCTCTCTCTCTGGCGCGCGATGAGGTGATGGTCAGTGTGACTCTCTCTCTCTCTGTCCCAGGATGAGGCGATGGTCAGTGTGACTCTCTCTCTCTGTACTGGGATGAGGTGATGGTCAGTGTGACTCTCTCTCTCTGGCGCGCGATGAGGTGATGGTCAGTGTGACTCTCTCTCTCTCTGTCCCGGGATGAGGCGATGGTCAGTGTGACTCTCTCTGTCTGTAGCGGGATGAGGTGATGATCAGTGTGAATCTCTCCCTGTCCCAGGATGAGGTGATGCTCAGTGTGACTCTCTCTCTCCCTGTCCTGCGATGAGGTGAAGATCAGTGTGACTCTCTCTCCCCATCCCGGGATGAGTTGATGGTCAGTGTGACTCTATCTCTCTCTGTCCCGGGAAGAGTTGATGGTCAGTGTGACACTCTCTCTCTCTGTCCCGGGATGAGGTGATGGTCAGTATGACTCTCTCCCTCCCTGTCCGGGATGAGGTGATGTTCAGTGTGACTCTCTCTCTCTCTCTCCCGGGATGAGGTGAAGGTCAGTGTGACACTCTCTCTCTCTCTGTCCCGGGATGAGGTGATGGTCAGTGTGACACTCTCTCTCTCTGTCCCGGGATGAGGTGATGGTCAGTGTGACTCTCTCTCTCTGTCCCGGGATGAGGTGATGGTCAGTGTGTCACTCTCTCGCTGTGTCCCGGGATGAGGTGATGGTCAGTGTGACTCTCTCTCACTCCCTGTCCCGGGATGAGGTGATAGTCAGTGTGACTCTCTCTCACCATCTCGGGATGAGGTGATGGTCAGTGTGACACTCTCTCTCTCTGTCATAGGATGAGGAGATGGTGAGTGTGACACTCTCTCCCTCTCCCGGGATGAGGTGATGATCAGTGTAACTCTTTCTCTCCCTGTCCCGGGATGAGGTGATGGTCAGTGTGACTCTCTCTCTGTCCGGGATGTGGTGATATTCAGCGTGACTCTCTCTCTCTCTATCCCTGGATGAGGTGATGGTCAGTGTGACTCTCTCACTGTCCCAGGATGAGGTGATGCTCAGTGTGACTCTCTCTCTGCCTGTCCTGCGATGAGGTGATGGTCAGTGTGACTCTCTCTGCCCATCACGGGATGAGTTGATGGTCAGTGTGACTCTATCTCTCTCTGTCCCGGGAAGAGGTGATGGTCAGTGTGACTCTCTCTCTCTGTCCCAGGATGAGGTGATGGTCAGTGTGGCTCTCTCTCTCTCTCTCTCTGTCCCGGGATGAGGTGATGGTGACTATCTCTCTCTCTGTCGTGGGATAAGGAGATGGTCAGTGTGACTCTCTCTCTCTTTCTGTCCCGGGATGAGGTGATGGTCAGTGTGACACTCTCCTTGTCCCGGGATGAGGTAATGGTCAGTGTGACTCTCTCTCTCTGTACCGGGATGAGGTGATGGTCAGTGTGACTCTCTCTCTCTGGCGCGCGATGAGGTGATGGTCAGTGTGACTCTCTCACTCTCTGTCCCGGGCTGAGGCGATGGTCAGTGTGACTCTCTCTCTCTGTACCGGGATGAGGTGATGGTCAGTGTGACTCTCTCTCTCTGGCGCGCGATGAGGTGATGGTCAGTGTGACTCTCTCTCTCTCTGTCCCGGGATGAGGCGATGTTCAGTGTGACTCTCTCTCTCTGTACCGGGATGAGGTGATGGTGACTCTCTCTCTCTCTGTCGTGGGATAAGGAGATGGTCAGTGTGACTCTCTCTCTCTTTCTGTCCCGGGATGAGGTGATGGTCAGTGTAACTCTCTCTTTCTCTGTCATGGGAGAAGGAGATGGTCAGTGGGACTCTTTCTCTCTTTCTGTCCCGGGATGAGGTGATGGTCAGTGTGACGCTTTCCCTGTCCCGGGATGAGGTGATGGTCAGTGTGACACTCTCTCTCGATCTGTCCTGGGATGAGGTGATGGTCAGTGTGACTCTCTGTCCCTGTCCATGGTTGAGATGATGGTCAGTGTGTGTGTATCTCTCTCTCTACCTGTCCTGGGATGAGGTGATGGTCAGTGTGACACTCTCTCTCTCTGTTCCGGGATGAGGTGATGGTCAATGTGACTCTCTCTCTCTTTGTTCCGGGATGAGGTGATCGTCAGTGTGACTCTCTCTCTCCCTGTCCCGGGATGAGATGATGGTCAGTGTGACTTTCTCTCTCTGTCCCGGGATGAGATGATAGTCAGTGTGACTCTCTCTCTCTCTGTCCCAGGATAGATGATGGTCAGTGTGACTCTCTCCCTCCCTGTCTGGGATGAGGTGATGGTCAATGTGACTCCCTCTCTCTGTCCCGGGATGAGGTGATGGTCAGTGAGACTCTCTCTCTCTCTGTCCCGGGATGAGGTGATGGTCAGTATGACTCTCTCTCTCTGTACCGGGATGAGGTGATGGTCAGTGTGACTCTCTCTCTCTGGCGCGCGATGAGGTGATGGTCAGTGTGACTCTCTCTCTCTCTGTCCCAGGATGAGGCGATGGTCAGTGTGACTCTCTCTCTCTGTACCGGGATGAGGTGATGGTCAGTGTGACTCTCTCTCTCTGGCGCGCGATGAGGTGATGGTCAGTGTGACTCTCTCTCTCTCTGTCCCGGGATGAGGCGATGGTCAGTGTGACTCTCTCTGTCTGTAGCGGGATGAGGTGATGATCAGTGTGAATCTCTCCCTGTCCCAGGATGAGGTGATGCTCAGTGTGACTCTCTCTCTCCATCCCGGGATGAGTTGATGGTCAGTGTGACTCTATCTCTCTCTGTCCCGGGAAGAGGTGATGGTCAGTGTGACACTCTCTCTCTCTGTCCCGGGATGAGGTGATGGTCAGTATGACTCTCTCCCTCCCTGTCCGGGATGAGGTGATGTTCAGTGTGACTCTCTCTCTCTCTCTCCTGGGATGAGGTGAAGGTCAGTGTGACACTCTCTCTCTCTCTGTCCCGGGATGAGGTGATGGTCAGTGTGACACTCTCTCTCTCTGTCCCGGGATGAGGTGATGGTCAGTGTGACTCTCTCTCTCTGTCCCAGGATGAGGTGATGGTCAGTGTGGCTCTCTCTCTCTCTGTCCTGGAATGAGGTGATTGT
This sequence comes from Pristiophorus japonicus, assembly GCF_044704955.1. Lineage (NCBI taxonomy): Eukaryota > Metazoa > Chordata > Chondrichthyes > Pristiophoridae > Pristiophorus > Pristiophorus japonicus. The sequence continues at coordinate 78,975,815 of NC_091990.1, forward strand.
CAGTGTGATTCTCTCTCTCTCTGTCCTGGTATGAGATGATGGTCAGTGTAACTCTCTCCCTCCCTGTCCGGGATGAGGTGATGTTCAGTGTGACCCTCTCTCTCTCTCTCCCGGGATGAGGTGATGGTACAGTATGACTCTCTCACTGTCCCGTGATGAGGTGGTGGTCAGTGTGAATCTCTCTCTCTGTCCCGGGATGAGGTGATGGTCAGTGTGGCTCTCTCTCTCTCTGTCCTGGAATGAGGTGATTGTCAGTGTGATTCTCTCTCTCTCTGTCCTGGTATGAGATGATGGTCAGTGTAACTCTCTCCCTCCCTGTCCGGCATGAGGTGATGGTCAGTGTGACTCTCTCTCTCTGTCCCGGGATGAGATGATGGTCAGCGTGTCTTCCTCTCTCTCTCTCAGTCCCTGGATGAGGTGATGGTCAGTGTGACTCTCTCTCCCTGTCCCGGGATGAGGTGATGTTCAGGGTGACTCTCTCTCTCTCTGTCCCGGGATGAGGTGATGTTCAGTGTGACACTCTCTCTCTCTCTGTCCCGGGATGAGGTGATGGTCAGTGCGACACTCTCTCTCTCTGTCCCGGGTTGAGGCGATGGTCAGTGTGACCCTCTCTCTCTGTGTCCGGGATGAGGTGATGGTCAGTGTGACTCTCTCTCACTCCCTGTCCCGGGATGAGGTGATAGTCAGTGTGACTCTCTCTCCCCATCTCGGGATGAGGTGATGGTCAGTGTGACACTCTCTCTCTCTGTCATAGGATGAGGAGATGGTGAGTGTGACACTCTCTCCCTCTCCCGGGATGAGGTGATGGTCAGTGTGACACTCTCTCACTCCCTGTCCCGGGATGAGGTGATGGTCAGTGTGACTCTCTCTCCCCATCCCGGGATGAGGTGATGGTCAGTGTGACTCTCTCTCCCCATCCCGGGATAAGGTGATGGTCAGTGTGACTCTCTCTCTCTCTATCCCGGGTTGAGGTGATGGTCAGTGTGACACTCTCTCTCTGTGTCCGGGATGAGGTGATGGTCAGTGTGACTCTCTCTCTCTGTCCCGGGATGAGGTGATGGTCAGTGTGACCCTCTCTCGCTGTGTCCCGGGATGAGGTGATCGTCAGTGTGACTCTCTCTCACTCCCTGTCCCGGGATGAGGTGATGGTCAGTGTGACTCTCTCGCCCCATCCCAGGATGAGGTAAACGTCAGTGTGACTCTCTCTCTCTGTCCCGGGATGAGGTGATGGTCAGTGTGACTCTCTCTCTGTCCGGGATGAGGTGATATTCAGCGTGACTCTCTCTCTCTCTCTGTCCCGGGATGAGGTGATGGTCAGTGTGACTCTCTCACTGTCCCAGGATGAGGTGATGCTCAGTGTGACTCTCTCTCTCCCTGTCCTGCGATGAGTTGATGGTCAGTGTGACTCTATCTCTCTCTATCCCGGGAAGAGGTGATGGTCAGTGTGACTCTCTCTCTCTCTGTCCCGGGATGAGGTGATGGTCAGTGTGACTCTCTCACTCCCTCGGGACGAGGTGATGTTCAGTGTGACCCTCTCTCTCTCTCTCTCCCGGGATGCGGTGATGGTCAGTATGACTCTCTCACTGTCCCGGGATGAGGTGATGGTCAGTGTGACTCTCTCTCTCTTTCTGTCCCGGGATGAGGTGGTGTTCAGTGTGACACTCTCTCTCTATCTGTCCTGGGATGAGGTGATGGTCAGTGTGACTCTCTCTCTCTGTCCCGGGATGAGGTGATGATCAGTGTTACTCTCTGTCACGGGATGACGTGATGGTCAGTGTGAATCTCTCCCTGTCCCGGGATGAGGTGATGGTCAGTGTGACTCTCTCTCCCTGTCCCGGGATGAGGTGATGGTCAGTTTGACACTCTCTCTCTCTCTCTATCCCAGGATGAGGTGATGGTCAGTGTGACTCTCTCCCTCCCTGTCCAGGATGAGGTGATGGTCAGTGTGACTCTCTCTCTCTGTCCCGGGATGAGGTGATGGTCAGTGCGGCTTTCTCTCTCTCTCTCTCTCTCTGTCCCGGGATGAGGTGATGGTGACTCTCTCTCTCTCTGTCGTGGGATAAGGAGATGGTCAGTGTGACTCTCTCTCTCTTTCTGTCCCGGGATGAGGTGCTGGTCAGTGTGACACTCTCTCTCTATCTGTCCTGGGATGAGGTGATGGTCAGTGTGACTCTGTGTCCCTGTCCAGGTTTGATATGATGGTCAGTGTGTCTCTCTCTCTCTCTATCTGTCCTGGGATGAGGTGATGGTCAGTGTGAGTCTCTGTCCCTGTCTCGGGATGAGGTGATGGTCAGTGTGACTCTCTCTCCCTGTCCCGGGATGAAATGATGTTCAGCGTGACTTTCTCTCTCTCTGTCCCGGGATGAGGTGATGGTCAGTGTGACACTCTCTCTCTCTCTGTTCCGGGATGAGGTGATGGTCAGTGTGACACTCTCTCTCTCTGTCCCGGGATGAGGTGATGGTCAGTGTGACTCTCTCTCTCTGTCCCGGGATGAGGTGATGGTCAGTGTGACACTCTCTCGCTGTGTCCCGGGATGAGGTGATGGTCAGTGTGACTCTCTCTCACTCCCTGTCCCGGGATGAGGTGATAGTCAGTGTGACTCTCTCTCCCCATCTCGGGATGAGGTGATGGTCAGTGTGACACTCTCTCTCTCTGTCATAGGATGAGGAGATGGTGAGTGTGACACTCTCTCCCTCTCCCGGGATGAGGTGATGGTCAGTGTAACTCTCACTCTCTCTATCCCTGGATGAGGTGATGGTCAGTGTGACTCTCTCACTGTCCCAGGATGAGGTGATGCTCAGTGTGACTCTCTCTCTGCCTGTCCTGCGATGAGGTGATGGTCAGTGTGACTCTCTCTGCCCATCCCGGGATGAGTTGATGGTCAGTGTGACTCTATCTCTCTCTGTCCCGGGAAGAGGTGATGGTCAGTGTGACTCTCTCTCTCTGTCCTGCGATGAGGTGATGGTCAGTGTGGCTCTCTCTCTCTCTCTTTCTGTCCCGGGATGAGGTGATGGTGACTATCTCTCTCTCTGTCGTGGGTTAAGGAGATGGTCAGTGTGACTCTCTCTCTCTTTCTGTCCCGGGATGAGGTGATGGTCAGTGTGACGCTCTCCTTGTCCCGGGATGAGGTAATGGTCAGTGTGACTCTCTCTCTCTGTACCGGGATGAGGTGATGGTCAGTGTGACTCTCTCTCTCTGGCGCGCGATGAGGTGATGGTCAGTGTGACTCTCTCACTCTCTGTCCCGGGATGAGGCGATGGTCAGTGTGACTCTCTCTCTCTGTACCGGGATGAGGTGATGGTCAGTGTGACTCTCTCTCTCTGGCGCGCGATGAGGTGATGGTCAGTGTGACTCTCTCTCTCTCTCTGTCCCGGGATGAGGCGATGGTCAGTGTGACTCTCTCTTTCTGTACCGGGATGAGGTGATGGTCAGTGTGAATCTCTCCCTGTCCCAGGATGAGGTGATGGTCAGTGTGGCTCTCTCTCTCTCTCTCTCTCTCTGTCCCGGGATGAGGTGATGGTGACTCTCTCTCTCTCTGTCGTGGGATAAGGAGATGGTCAGTGTGACTCTCTCTCTCTTTCTGTCCCGGGATGAGGTGATGGTCAGTGTGACTCTCTCTTTCTCTGTCATGGGAGAAGGAGATGGTCAGTGGGACTCTCTCTCTCTTTCTGTCCCGGGATGAGGTGATGGTCAGTGTGACGCTCTCCCTGTCCCGGGATGAGGTGATGGTCAGTGTGACACTCTCTCTCGATCTGTCCTGGGATGAGGTGATGGTCAGTGTGACTCTCTGTCCCTGTCCAGGGTTGAGATGATGGTCAGTGTGTGTGTATCTCTCTCTCTACCTGTCCTGGGATGAGGTGATGGTCAGTGTGACACTTTCTCTCTCTGTTCCGGGATGAGGTGATGGTCAATGTGACTCTCTCCCTCCCTGTCTGGGATGAGGTGATGGTCAATGTGACTCTCTCTCTCTGTCCCGGGATGAGGTGATGGTCAGTGAGACTCTCTCTCTCTGTCCGGGATGAGGTGATGGTCAGTGTGACTCTCTCTCTCTGTACCGGGATGAGGTGATGGTCAGTGTGACTCTCTCTCTCTGGCGCGCGATGAGGTGATGGTCAGTGTGACTCTCTCTCTCTCTGTCCCAGGATGAGGCGATGGTCAGTGTGACTCTCTCTCTCTGTACCGGGATGAGGTGATGGTCAGTGTGACTCTCTCTCTCTGGCGCGCGATGAGGTGATGGTCAGTGTGACTCTCTCTCTCTCTGTCCCGGGATGAGGCGATGGTCAGTGTGACTCTCTCTGTCTGTAGCGGGATGAGGTGATGATCAGTGTGAATCTCTCCCTGTCCCAGGATGAGGTGATGCTCAGTGTGACTCTCTCTCTCCCTGTCCTGCGATGAGGTGAAGATCAGTGTGACTCTCTCTCCCCATCCCGGGATGAGTTGATGGTCAGTGTGACTCTATCTCTCTCTGTCCCGGGAAGAGTTGATGGTCAGTGTGACACTCTCTCTCTCTGTCCCGGGATGAGGTGATGGTCAGTATGACTCTCTCCCTCCCTGTCCGGGATGAGGTGATGTTCAGTGTGACTCTCTCTCTCTCTCTCCCGGGATGAGGTGAAGGTCAGTGTGACACTCTCTCTCTCTCTGTCCCGGGATGAGGTGATGGTCAGTGTGACACTCTCTCTCTCTGTCCCGGGATGAGGTGATGGTCAGTGTGACTCTCTCTCTCTGTCCCGGGATGAGGTGATGGTCAGTGTGTCACTCTCTCGCTGTGTCCCGGGATGAGGTGATGGTCAGTGTGACTCTCTCTCACTCCCTGTCCCGGGATGAGGTGATAGTCAGTGTGACTCTCTCTCACCATCTCGGGATGAGGTGATGGTCAGTGTGACACTCTCTCTCTCTGTCATAGGATGAGGAGATGGTGAGTGTGACACTCTCTCCCTCTCCCGGGATGAGGTGATGATCAGTGTAACTCTTTCTCTCCCTGTCCCGGGATGAGGTGATGGTCAGTGTGACTCTCTCTCTGTCCGGGATGTGGTGATATTCAGCGTGACTCTCTCTCTCTCTATCCCTGGATGAGGTGATGGTCAGTGTGACTCTCTCACTGTCCCAGGATGAGGTGATGCTCAGTGTGACTCTCTCTCTGCCTGTCCTGCGATGAGGTGATGGTCAGTGTGACTCTCTCTGCCCATCACGGGATGAGTTGATGGTCAGTGTGACTCTATCTCTCTCTGTCCCGGGAAGAGGTGATGGTCAGTGTGACTCTCTCTCTCTGTCCCAGGATGAGGTGATGGTCAGTGTGGCTCTCTCTCTCTCTCTCTCTGTCCCGGGATGAGGTGATGGTGACTATCTCTCTCTCTGTCGTGGGATAAGGAGATGGTCAGTGTGACTCTCTCTCTCTTTCTGTCCCGGGATGAGGTGATGGTCAGTGTGACACTCTCCTTGTCCCGGGATGAGGTAATGGTCAGTGTGACTCTCTCTCTCTGTACCGGGATGAGGTGATGGTCAGTGTGACTCTCTCTCTCTGGCGCGCGATGAGGTGATGGTCAGTGTGACTCTCTCACTCTCTGTCCCGGGCTGAGGCGATGGTCAGTGTGACTCTCTCTCTCTGTACCGGGATGAGGTGATGGTCAGTGTGACTCTCTCTCTCTGGCGCGCGATGAGGTGATGGTCAGTGTGACTCTCTCTCTCTCTGTCCCGGGATGAGGCGATGTTCAGTGTGACTCTCTCTCTCTGTACCGGGATGAGGTGATGGTGACTCTCTCTCTCTCTGTCGTGGGATAAGGAGATGGTCAGTGTGACTCTCTCTCTCTTTCTGTCCCGGGATGAGGTGATGGTCAGTGTAACTCTCTCTTTCTCTGTCATGGGAGAAGGAGATGGTCAGTGGGACTCTCTCTCTCTTTCTGTCCCGGGATGAGGTGATGGTCAGTGTGACGCTTTCCCTGTCCCGGGATGAGGTGATGGTCAGTGTGACACTCTCTCTCGATCTGTCCTGGGATGAGGTGATGGTCAGTGTGACTCTCTGTCCCTGTCCATGGTTGAGATGATGGTCAGTGTGTGTGTATCTCTCTCTCTACCTGTCCTGGGATGAGGTGATGGTCAGTGTGACACTCTCTCTCTCTGTTCCGGGATGAGGTGATGGTCAATGTGACTCTCTCTCTCTTTGTTCCGGGATGAGGTGATCGTCAGTGTGACTCTCTCTCTCCCTGTCCCGGGATGAGATGATGGTCAGTGTGACTTTCTCTCTCTGTCCCGGGATGAGATGATAGTCAGTGTGACTCTCTCTCTCTCTGTCCCAGGATAGATGATGGTCAGTGTGACTCTCTCCCTCCCTGTCTGGGATGAGGTGATGGTCAATGTGACTCCCTCTCTCTGTCCCGGGATGAGGTGATGGTCAGTGAGACTCTCTCTCTCTCTGTCCCGGGATGAGGTGATGGTCAGTATGACTCTCTCTCTCTGTACCGGGATGAGGTGATGGTCAGTGTGACTCTCTCTCTCTGGCGCGCGATGAGGTGATGGTCAGTGTGACTCTCTCTCTCTCTGTCCCAGGATGAGGCGATGGTCAGTGTGACTCTCTCTCTCTGTACCGGGATGAGGTGATGGTCAGTGTGACTCTCTCTCTCTGGCGCGCGATGAGGTGATGGTCAGTGTGACTCTCTCTCTCTCTGTCCCGGGATGAGGCGATGGTCAGTGTGACTCTCTCTGTCTGTAGCGGGATGAGGTGATGATCAGTGTGAATCTCTCCCTGTCCCAGGATGAGGTGATGCTCAGTGTGACTCTCTCTCTCCATCCCGGGATGAGTTGATGGTCAGTGTGACTCTATCTCTCTCTGTCCCGGGAAGAGGTGATGGTCAGTGTGACACTCTCTCTCTCTGTCCCGGGATGAGGTGATGGTCAGTATGACTCTCTCCCTCCCTGTCCGGGATGAGGTGATGTTCAGTGTGACTCTCTCTCTCTCTCTCCTGGGATGAGGTGAAGGTCAGTGTGACACTCTCTCTCTCTCTGTCCCGGGATGAGGTGATGGTCAGTGTGACACTCTCTCTCTCTGTCCCGGGATGAGGTGATGGTCAGTGTGACTCTCTCTCTCTGTCCCAGGATGAGGTGATGGTCAGTGTGGCTCTCTCTCTCTCTGTCCTGGAATGAGGTGATTGTCAGTGTGATTCTCTCTCTCTCTGTCCTGGTATGAGATGATGGTCAGTGTAACTCTCTCCCTCCCTGTCCGGGATGAGGTGATGTTCAGTGTGACCCTCTCTCTCTCTCTCCCGGGATGAGGTGATGGTACAGTATGACTCTCTCACTGTCCCGTGATGAGGTGGTGGTCAGTGTGAATCTCTCTCTCTGTCCCGGGATGAGGTGATGGTCAGTGTGGCTCTCTCTCTCTCTGTCCTGGAATGAGGTGATTGTCAGTGTGATTCTCTCTCTCTCTGTCCTGGTATGAGATGATGGTCAGTGTAACTCTCTCCCTCCCTGTCCGGCATGAGGTGATGGTCAGTGTGACTTTCTCTCTCTGTCCCGGGATGAGATGATGGTCAGCGTGTCTTCCTCTCTCTCTCTCAGTCCCTGGATGAGGTGATGGTCAGTGTGACTCTCTCTCCCTGTCCCGGGATGAGGTGATGTTCAGGGTGACTCTCTCTCTCTCTGTCCCGGGATGAGGTGATGTTCAGTGTGACACTCTCTCTCTCTCTGTCCCGGGATGAGGTGATGGTCAGTGCGACACTCTCTCTCTCTGTCCCGGGTTGAGGCGATGGTCAGTGTGACCCTCTCGCTCTGTGTCCGGGATGAGGTGATGGTCAGTGTGACTCTCTCTCACTCCCTGTCCCGGGATGAGGTGATAGTCAGTGTGACTCTCTCTCCCCATCTCGGGATGAGGTGATGGTCAGTGTGACACTCTCTCTCTCTGTCATAGGATGAGGAGATGGTGAGTGTGACACTCTCTCCCTCTCCCGGGATGAGGTGATGGTCAGTGTGACACTCTCTCACTCCCTGTCCCGGGATGAGGTGATGGTCAGTGTGACTCTCTCTCCCCATCCCGGGATGAGGTGATGGTCAGTGTGACTCTCTCTCCCCATCCCGGGATAAGGTGATGGTCAGTGTGACTCTCTCTCTCTCTATCCCGGGTTGAGGTGATGGTCAGTGTGACACTCTCTCTCTGTGTCCGGGATGAGGTGATGGTCAGTGTGACTCTCTCTCTCTGTCCCGGGATGAGGTGATGGTCAGTGTGACCCTCTCTCGCTGTGTCCCGGGATGAGGTGATCGTCAGTGTGACTCTCTCTCACTCCCTGTCCCGGGATGAGGTGATGGTCAGTGTGACTCTCTCGCCCCATCCCAGGATGAGGTAAACGTCAGTGTGACTCTCTCTCTCTGTCCCGGGATGAGGTGATGGTCAGTGTGACTCTCTCTCTGTCCGGGATGAGGTGATATTCAGCGTGACTCTCTCTCTCTCTCTGTCCCGGGATGAGGTGATGGTCAGTGTGACTCTCTCACTGTCCCAGGATGAGGTGATGCTCAGTGTGACTCTCTCTCTCCCTGTCCTGCGATGAGTTGATGGTCAGTGTGACTCTATCTCTCTCTATCCCGGGAAGAGGTGATGGTCAGTGTGACTCTCTCTCTCTCTGTCCCGGGATGAGGTGATGGTCAGTGTGACTCTCTCCCTCCCTCGGGACGAGGTGATGTTCAGTGTGACCCTCTCTCTCTCTCTCTCCCGGGATGCGGTGATGGTCAGTATGACTCTCTCACTGTCCCGGGATGAGGTGAAGGTCAGTGTGACTCTCTCTCTCTTTCTGTCCCGGGATGAGGTGGTGTTCAGTGTGACACTCTCTCTCTATCTGTCCTGGGATGAGGTGATGGTCAGTGTGACTCTCTCTCTCTGTCCCGGGATGAGGTGATGATCAGTGTTACTCTCTGTCACGGGATGACGTGATGGTCAGTGTGAATCTCTCCCTGTCCCGGGATGAGGTGATGGTCAGTGTGACTCTCTCTCCCTGTCCCGGGATGAGGTGATGGTCAGTTTGACACTCTCTCTCTCTCTCTATCCCAGGATGAGGTGATGGTCAGTGTGACTCTCTCCCTCCCTGTCCAGGATGAGGTGATGGTCAGTGTGACTCTCTCTCTCTGTCCCGGGATGAGGTGATGGTCAGTGCGGCTTTCTCTCTCTCTCTCTCTCTCTGTCCCGGGATGAGGTGATGGTGACTCTCTCTCTCTCTGTCGTGGGATAAGGAGATGGTCAGTGTGACTCTCTCTCTCTTTCTGTCCCGGGATGAGGTGCTGGTCAGTGTGACACTCTCTCTCTATCTGTCCTGGGATGAGGTGATGGTCAGTGTGACTCTCTGTCCCTGTCCAGGTTTGATATGATGGTCAGTGTGTCTCTCTCTCTCTCTATCTGTCCTGGGATGAGGTGATGGTCAGTGTGAGTCTCTGTCCCTGTCTCGGGATGAGGTGATGGTCAGTGTGACTCTCTCTCCCTGTCCCGGGATGAAATGATGTTCAGCGTGACTTTCTCTCTCTCTGTCCCGGGATGAGGTGATGGTCAGTGTGACACTCTCTCTCTCTCTGTTCCGGGATGAGGTGATGGTCAGTGTGACACTCTCTCTCTCTGTCCCGGGATGAGGTGATGGTCAGTGTGACTCTCTCTCTCTGTCCCGGGATGAGGTGATGGTCAGTGTGACACTCTCTCGCTGTGTCCCGGGATGAGGTGATGGTCAGTGTGACTCTCTCTCACTCCCTGTCCCGGGATGAGGTGATAGTCAGTGTGACTCTCTCTCCCCATCTCGGGATGAGGTGATGGTCAGTGTGACACTCTCTCTCTCTGTCATAGGATGAGGAGATGGTGAGTGTGACACTCTCTCCCTCTCCCGGGATGAGGTGATGGTCAGTGTAACTCTCACTCTCTCTATCCCTGGATGAGGTGATGGTCAGTGTGACTCTCTCACTGTCCCAGGATGAGGTGATGCTCAGTGTGACTCTCTCTCTGCCTGTCCTGCGATGAGGTGATGGTCAGTGTGACTCTCTCTGCCCATCCCGGGATGAGTTGATGGTCAGTGTGACTCTATCTCTCTCTGTCCCGGGAAGAGGTGATGGTCAGTGTGACTCTCTCTCTCTGTCCTGCGATGAGGTGATGGTCAGTGTGGCTCTCTCTCTCTCTCTTTCTGTCCCGGGATGAGGTGATGGTGACTATCTCTCTCTCTGTCGTGGGATAAGGAGATGGTCAGTGTGACTCTCTCTCTCTTTCTGTCCCGGGATGAGGTGATGGTCAGTGTGACGCTCTCCTTGTCCCGGGATGAGGTAATGGTCAGTGTGACTCTCTCTCTCTGTACCGGGATGAGGTGATGGTCAGTGTGACTCTCTCTCTCTGGCGCGCGATGAGGCGATGTTCAGTGTGACTCTCTCTCTCTGTACCGGGATGAGGTGATGGTGACTCTCTCTCTCTCTGTCGTGGGATAAGGAGATGGTCAGTGTGACTCTCTCTCTCTTTCTGTCCCGGGATGAGGTGATGGTCAGTGTAACTCTCTCTTTCTCTGTCATGGGAGAAGGAGATGGTCAGTGGGACTCTCTCTCTCTTTCTGTCCCGGGATGAGGTGATGGTCAGTGTGACGCTTTCCCTGTCCCGGGATGAGGTGATGGTCAGTGTGACACTCTCTCTCGATCTGTCCTGGGATGAGGTGATGGTCAGTGTGACTCTCTGTCCCTGTCCATGGTTGAGATGATGGTCAGTGTGTGTGTATCTCTCTCTCTACCTGTCCTGGGATGAGGTGATGGTCAGTGTGACACTCTCTCTCTCTGTTCCGGGATGAGGTGATGGTCAATGTGACTCTCTCTCTCTTTGTTCCGGGATGAGGTGATCGTCAGTGTGACTCTCTCTCTCCCTGTCCCGGGATGAGATGATGGTCAGTGTGACTTTCTCTCTCTGTCCCGGGATGAGATGATAGTCAGTGTGACTCTCTCTCTCTCTGTCCCAGGATAGATGATGGTCAGTGTGACTCTCTCCCTCCCTGTCTGGGATGAGGTGATGGTCAATGTGACTCCCTCTCTCTGTCCCGGGATGAGGTGATGGTCAGTGAGACTCTCTCTCTCTCTGTCCCGGGATGAGGTGATGGTCAGTATGACTCTCTCTCTCTGTACCGGGATGAGGTGATGGTCAGTGTGACTCTCTCTCTCTGGCGCGCGATGAGGTGATGGTCAGTGTGACTCTCTCTCTCTCTGTCCCAGGATGAGGCGATGGTCAGTGTGACTCTCTCTCTCTGTACCGGGATGAGGTGATGGTCAGTGTGACTCTCTCTCTCTGGCGCGCGATGAGGTGATGGTCAGTGTGACTCTCTCTCTCTCTGTCCCGGGATGAGGCGATGGTCAGTGTGACTCTCTCTGTCTGTAGCGGGATGAGGTGATGATCAGTGTGAATCTCTCCCTGTCCCAGGATGAGGTGATGCTCAGTGTGACTCTCTCTCTCCATCCCGGGATGAGTTGATGGTCAGTGTGACTCTATCTCTCTCTGTCCCGGGAAGAGGTGATGGTCAGTGTGACACTCTCTCTCTCTGTCCCGGGATGAGGTGATGGTCAGTATGACTCTCTCCCTCCCTGTCCGGGATGAGGTGATGTTCAGTGTGACTCTCTCTCTCTCTCTCCTGGGATGAGGTGAAGGTCAGTGTGACACTCTCTCTCTCTCTGTCCCGGGATGAGGTGATGGTCAGTGTGACACTCTCTCTCTCTGTCCCGGGATGAGGTGATGGTCAGTGTGACTCTCTCTCTCTGTCCCAGGATGAGGTGATGGTCAGTGTGGCTCTCTCTCTCTCTGTCCTGGAATGAGGTGATTGTCAGTGTGATTCTCTCTCTCTCTGTCCTGGTATGAGATGATGGTCAGTGTAACTCTCTCCCTCCCTGTCCGGGATGAGGTGATGTTCAGTGTGACCCTCTCTCTCTCTCTCCCGGGATGAGGTGATGGTACAGTATGACTCTCTCACTGTCCCGTGATGAGGTGGTGGTCAGTGTGAATCTCTCTCTCTGTCCCGGGATGAGGTGATGGTCAGTGTGGCTCTCTCTCTCTCTGTCCTGGAATGAGGTGATTGTCAGTGTGATTCTCTCTCTCTCTGTCCTGGTATGAGATGATGGTCAGTGTAACTCTCTCCCTCCCTGTCCGGCATGAGTTGATGGTCAGTGTGACTTTCTCTCTCTGTCCCGGGATGAGATGATGGTCAGCGTGTCTTCCTCTCTCTCTCTCAGTCCCTGGATGAGGTGATGGTCAGTGTGACTCTCTCTCCCTGTCCCGGGATGAGGTGATGTTCAGGGTGACTCTCTCTCTCTCTGTCCCGGGATGAGGTGATGTTCAGTGTGACACTCTCTCTCTCTCTGTCCCGGGATGAGGTGATGGTCAGTGCGACACTCTCTCTCTCTGTCCCGGGTTGAGGCGATGGTCAGTGTGACCCTCTCTCTCTGTGTCCGGGATGAGGTGATGGTCAGTGTGACTCTCTCTCACTCCCTGTCCCGGGATGAGGTGATAGTCAGTGTGACTCTCTCTCCCCATCTCGGGATGAGGTGATGGTCAGTGTGACACTCTCTCTCTCTGTCATAGGATGAGGAGATGGTGAGTGTGACACTCTCTCCCTCTCCCGGGATGAGGTGATGGTCAGTGTGACACTCTCTCACTCCCTGTCCCGGGATGAGGTGATGGTCAGTGTGACTCTCTCTCCCCATCCCGGGATGAGGTGATGGTCAGTGTGACTCTCTCTCCCCATCCCGGGATAAGGTGATGGTCAGTGTGACTCTCTCTCTCTCTATCCCGGGTTGAGGTGATGGTCAGTGTGACACTCTCTCTCTGTGTCCGGGATGAGGTGATGGTCAGTGTGACTCTCTCTCTCTGTCCCGGGATGAGGTGATGGTCAGTGTGACCCTCTCTCGCTGTGTCCCGGGATGAGGTGATCGTCAGTGTGACTCTCTCTCACTCCCTGTCCCGGGATGAGGTGATGGTCAGTGTGACTCTCTCGCCCCATCCCAGGATGAGGTAAACGTCAGTGTGACTCTCTCTCTCTGTCCCGGGATGAGGTGATGGTCAGTGTGACTCTCTCTCTGTCCGGGATGAGGTGATATTCAGCGTGACTCTCTCTCTCTCTCTGTCCCGGGATGAGGTGATGGTCAGTGTGACTCTCTCACTGTCCCAGGATGAGGTGATGCTCAGTGTGACTCTCTCTCTCCCTGTCCTGCGATGAGTTGATGGTCAGTGTGACTCTATCTCTCTCTATCCCGGGAAGAGGTGATGGTCAGTGTGACTCTCTCTCTCTCTGTCCCGGGATGAGGTGATGGTCAGTGTGACTCTCTCCCTCCCTCGGGACGAGGTGATGTTCAGTGTGACCCTCTCTCTCTCTCTCTCCCGGGATGCGGTGATGGTCAGTATGACTCTCTCACTGTCCCGGGATGAGGTGAAGGTCAGTGTGACTCTCTCTCTCTTTCTGTCCCGGGATGAGGTGGTGTTCAGTGTGACACTCTCTCTCTATCTGTCCTGGGATGAGGTGATGGTCAGTGTGACTCTCTCTCTCTGTCCCGGGATGAGGTGATGATCAGTGTTACTCTCTGTCACGGGATGACGTGATGGTCAGTGTGAATCTCTCCCTGTCCCGGGATGAGGTGATGGTCAGTGTGACTCTCTCTCCCTGTCCCGGGATGAGGTGATGGTCAGTTTGACACTCTCTCTCTCTCTCTATCCCAGGATGAGGTGATGGTCAGTGTGACTCTCTCCCTCCCTGTCCAGGATGAGGTGATGGTCAGTGTGACTCTCTCTCTCTGTCCCGGGATGAGGTGATGGTCAGTGCGGCTTTCTCTCTCTCTCTCTCTCTCTGTCCCGGGATGAGGTGATGGTGACTCTCTCTCTCTCTGTCGTGGGATAAGGAGATGGTCAGTGTGACTCTCTCTCTCTTTCTGTCCCGGGATGAGGTGCTGGTCAGTGTGACACTCTCTCTCTATCTGTCCTGGGATGAGGTGATGGTCAGTGTGACTCTCTGTCCCTGTCCAGGTTTGATATGATGGTCAGTGTGTCTCTCTCTCTCTCTATCTGTCCTGGGATGAGGTGATGGTCAGTGTGAGTCTCTGTCCCTGTCTCGGGATGAGGTGATGGTCAGTGTGACTCTCTCTCCCTGTCCCGGGATGAAATGATGTTCAGCGTGACTTTCTCTCTCTCTGTCCCGGGATGAGGTGATGGTCAGTGTGACACTCTCTCTCTCTCTGTTCCGGGATGAGGTGATGGTCAGTGTGACACTCTCTCTCTCTGTCCCGGGATGAGGTGATGGTCAGTGTGACTCTCTCTCTCTGTCCCGGGATGAGGTGATGGTCAGTGTGACACTCTCTCGCTGTGTCCCGGGATGAGGTGATGGTCAGTGTGACTCTCTCTCACTCCCTGTCCCGGGATGAGGTGATAGTCAGTGTGACTCTCTCTCCCCATCTCGGGATGAGGTGATGGTCAGTGTGACACTCTCTCTCTCTGTCATAGGATGAGGAGATGGTGAGTGTGACACTCTCTCCCTCTCCCGGGATGAGGTGATGGTCAGTGTAACTCTCACTCTCTCTATCCCTGGATGAGGTGATGGTCAGTGTGACTCTCTCACTGTCCCAGGATGAGGTGATGCTCAGTGTGACTCTCTCTCTGCCTGTCCTGCGATGAGGTGATGGTCAGTGTGACTCTCTCTGCCCATCCCGGGATGAGTTGATGGTCAGTGTGACTCTATCTCTCTCTGTCCCGGGAAGAGGTGATGGTCAGTGTGACTCTCTCTCTCTGTCCTGCGATGAGGTGATGGTCAGTGTGGCTCTCTCTCTCTCTCTTTCTGTCCCGGGATGAGGTGATGGTGACTATCTCTCTCTCTGTCGTGGGATAAGGAGATGGTCAGTGTGACTCTCTCTCTCTTTCTGTCCCGGGATGAGGTGATGGTCAGTGTGACGCTCTCCTTGTCCCGGGATGAGGTAATGGTCAGTGTGACTCTCTCTCTCTGTACCGGGATGAGGTGATGGTCAGTGTGACTCTCTCTCTCTGGCGCGCGATGAGGCGATGTTCAGTGTGACTCTCTCTCTCTGTACCGGGATGAGGTGATGGTGACTCTCTCTCTCTCTGTCGTGGGATAAGGAGATGGTCAGTGTGACTCTCTCTCTCTTTCTGTCCCGGGATGAGGTGATGGTCAGTGTAACTCTCTCTTTCTCTGTCATGGGAGAAGGAGATGGTCAGTGGGACTCTCTCTCTCTTTCTGTCCCGGGATGAGGTGATGGTCAGTGTGACGCTTTCCCTGTCCCGGGATGAGGTGATGGTCAGTGTGACACTCTCTCTCGATCTGTCCTGGGATGAGGTGATGGTCAGTGTGACTCTCTGTCCCTGTCCATGGTTGAGATGATGGTCAGTGTGTGTGTATCTCTCTCTCTACCTGTCCTGGGATGAGGTGATGGTCAGTGTGACACTCTCTCTCTCTGTTCCGGGATGAGGTGATGGTCAATGTGACTCTCTCTCTCTTTGTTCCGGGATGAGGTGATCGTCAGTGTGACTCTCTCTCTCCCTGTCCCGGGATGAGATGATGGTCAGTGTGACTTTCTCTCTCTGTCCCGGGATGAGATGATAGTCAGTGTGACTCTCTCTCTCTCTGTCCCAGGATAGATGATGGTCAGTGTGACTCTCTCCCTCCCTGTCTGGGATGAGGTGATGGTCAATGTGACTCCCTCTCTCTGTCCCGGGATGAGGTGATGGTCAGTGAGACTCTCTCTCTCTCTGTCCCGGGATGAGGTGATGGTCAGTATGACTCTCTCTCTCTGTACCGGGATGAGGTGATGGTCAGTGTGACTCTCTCTCTCTGGCGCGCGATGAGGTGATGGTCAGTGTGACTCTCTCTCTCTCTGTCCCAGGATGAGGCGATGGTCAGTGTGACTCTCTCTCTCTGTACCGGGATGAGGTGATGGTCAGTGTGACTCTCTCTCTCTGGCGCGCGATGAGGTGATGGTCAGTGTGACTCTCTCTCTCTCTGTCCCGGGATGAGGCGATGGTCAGTGTGACTCTCTCTGTCTGTAGCGGGATGAGGTGATGATCAGTGTGAATCTCTCCCTGTCCCAGGATGAGGTGATGCTCAGTGTGACTCTCTCTCTCCATCCCGGGATGAGTTGATGGTCAGTGTGACTCTATCTCTCTCTGTCCCGGGAAGAGGTGATGGTCAGTGTGACACTCTCTCTCTCTGTCCCGGGATGAGGTGATGGTCAGTATGACTCTCTCCCTCCCTGTCCGGGATGAGGTGATGTTCAGTGTGACTCTCTCTCTCTCTCTCCTGGGATGAGGTGAAGGTCAGTGTGACACTCTCTCTCTCTCTGTCCCGGGATGAGGTGATGGTCAGTGTGACACTCTCTCTCTCTGTCCCGGGATGAGGTGATGGTCAGTGTGACTCTCTCTCTCTGTCCCAGGATGAGGTGATGGTCAGTGTGGCTCTCTCTCTCTCTGTCCTGGAATGAGGTGATTGTCAGTGTGATTCTCTCTCTCTCTGTCCTGGTATGAGATGATGGTCAGTGTAACTCTCTCCCTCCCTGTCCGGGATGAGGTGATGTTCAGTGTGACCCTCTCTCTCTCTCTCCCGGGATGAGGTGATGGTACAGTATGACTCTCTCACTGTCCCGTGATGAGGTGGTGGTCAGTGTGAATCTCTCTCTCTGTCCCGGGATGAGGTGATGGTCAGTGTGGCTCTCTCTCTCTCTGTCCTGGAATGAGGTGATTGTCAGTGTGATTCTCTCTCTCTCTGTCCTGGTATGAGATGATGGTCAGTGTAACTCTCTCCCTCCCTGTCCGGCATGAGTTGATGGTCAGTGTGACTTTCTCTCTCTGTCCCGGGATGAGATGATGGTCAGCGTGTCTTCCTCTCTCTCTCTCAGTCCCTGGATGAGGTGATGGTCAGTGTGACTCTCTCTCCCTGTCCCGGGATGAGGTGATGTTCAGGGTGACTCTCTCTCTCTCTGTCCCGGGATGAGGTGATGTTCAGTGTGACACTCTCTCTCTCTCTGTCCCGGGATGAGGTGATGGTCAGTGCGACACTCTCTCTCTCTGTCCCGGGTTGAGGCGATGGTCAGTGTGACCCTCTCTCTCTGTGTCCGGGATGAGGTGATGGTCAGTGTGACTCTCTCTCACTCCCTGTCCCGGGATGAGGTGATAGTCAGTGTGACTCTCTCTCCCCATCTCGGGATGAGGTGATGGTCAGTGTGACACTCTCTCTCTCTGTCATAGGATGAGGAGATGGTGAGTGTGACACTCTCTCCCTCTCCCGGGATGAGGTGATGGTCAGTGTGACACTCTCTCACTCCCTGTCCCGGGATGAGGTGATGGTCAGTGTGACTCTCTCTCCCCATCCCGGGATGAGGTGATGGTCAGTGTGACTCTCTCTCCCCATCCCGGGATAAGGTGATGGTCAGTGTGACTCTCTCTCTCTCTATCCCGGGTTGAGGTGATGGTCAGTGTGACACTCTCTCTCTGTGTCCGGGATGAGGTGATGGTCAGTGTGACTCTCTCTCTCTGTCCCGGGATGAGGTGATGGTCAGTGTGACCCTCTCTCGCTGTGTCCCGGGATGAGGTGATCGTCAGTGTGACTCTCTCTCACTCCCTGTCCCGGGATGAGGTGATGGTCAGTGTGACTCTCTCGCCCCATCCCAGGATGAGGTAAACGTCAGTGTGACTCTCTCTCTCTGTCCCGGGATGAGGTGATGGTCAGTGTGACTCTCTCTCTGTCCGGGATGAGGTGATATTCAGCGTGACTCTCTCTCTCTCTCTGTCCCGGGATGAGGTGATGGTCAGTGTGACTCTCTCACTGTCCCAGGATGAGGTGATGCTCAGTGTGACTCTCTCTCTCCCTGTCCTGCGATGAGTTGATGGTCAGTGTGACTCTATCTCTCTCTATCCCGGGAAGAGGTGATGGTCAGTGTGACTCTCTCTCTCTCTGTCCCGGGATGAGGTGATGGTCAGTGTGACTCTCTCCCTCCCTCGGGACGAGGTGATGTTCAGTGTGACCCTCTCTCTCTCTCTCTCCCGGGATGCGGTGATGGTCAGTATGACTCTCTCACTGTCCCGGGAT
The DNA here is from genome assembly GCF_044704955.1 of Pristiophorus japonicus. Taxonomy (NCBI): domain Eukaryota; kingdom Metazoa; phylum Chordata; class Chondrichthyes; family Pristiophoridae; genus Pristiophorus; species Pristiophorus japonicus. The sequence goes on from NC_091990.1 coordinate 78,993,869, forward strand.
GAGGTGAAGGTCAGTGTGACTCTCTCTCTCTTTCTGTCCCGGGATGAGGTGGTGTTCAGTGTGACACTCTCTCTCTATCTGTCCTGGGATGAGGTGATGGTCAGTGTGACTCTCTCTCTCTGTCCCGGGATGAGGTGATGATCAGTGTTACTCTCTGTCACGGGATGACGTGATGGTCAGTGTGAATCTCTCCCTGTCCCGGGATGAGGTGATGGTCAGTGTGACTCTCTCTCCCTGTCCCGGGATGAGGTGATGGTCAGTTTGACACTCTCTCTCTCTCTCTATCCCAGGATGAGGTGATGGTCAGTGTGACTCTCTCCCTCCCTGTCCAGGATGAGGTGATGGTCAGTGTGACTCTCTCTCTCTGTCCCGGGATGAGGTGATGGTCAGTGCGGCTTTCTCTCTCTCTCTCTCTCTCTGTCCCGGGATGAGGTGATGGTGACTCTCTCTCTCTCTGTCGTGGGATAAGGAGATGGTCAGTGTGACTCTCTCTCTCTTTCTGTCCCGGGATGAGGTGCTGGTCAGTGTGACACTCTCTCTCTATCTGTCCTGGGATGAGGTGATGGTCAGTGTGACTCTCTGTCCCTGTCCAGGTTTGATATGATGGTCAGTGTGTCTCTCTCTCTCTCTATCTGTCCTGGGATGAGGTGATGGTCAGTGTGAGTCTCTGTCCCTGTCTCGGGAAGAGGTGATGGTCAGTGTGACTCTCTCTCCCTGTCCCGGGATGAAATGATGTTCAGCGTGACTTTCTCTCTCTCTGTCCCGGGATGAGGTGATGGTCAGTGTGACACTCTCTCTCTCTCTGTTCCGGGATGAGGTGATGGTCAGTGTGACACTCTCTCTCTCTGTCCCGGGATGAGGTGATGGTCAGTGTGACTCTCTCTCTCTGTCCCGGGATGAGGTGATGGTCAGTGTGACACTCTCTCGCTGTGTCCCGGGATGAGGTGATGGTCAGTGTGACTCTCTCTCACTCCCTGTCCCGGGATGAGGTGATAGTCAGTGTGACTCTCTCTCCCCATCTCGGGATGAGGTGATGGTCAGTGTGACACTCTCTCTCTCTGTCATAGGATGAGGAGATGGTGAGTGTGACACTCTCTCCCTCTCCCGGGATGAGGTGATGGTCAGTGTAACTCTCACTCTCTCTATCCCTGGATGAGGTGATGGTCAGTGTGACTCTCTCACTGTCCCAGGATGAGGTGATGCTCAGTGTGACTCTCTCTCTGCCTGTCCTGCGATGAGGTGATGGTCAGTGTGACTCTCTCTGCCCATCCCGGGATGAGTTGATGGTCAGTGTGACTCTATCTCTCTCTGTCCCGGGAAGAGGTGATGGTCAGTGTGACTCTCTCTCTCTGTCCTGCGATGAGGTGATGGTCAGTGTGGCTCTCTCTCTCTCTCTTTCTGTCCCGGGATGAGGTGATGGTGACTATCTCTCTCTCTGTCGTGGGATAAGGAGATGGTCAGTGTGACTCTCTCTCTCTTTCTGTCCCGGGATGAGGTGATGGTCAGTGTGACGCTCTCCTTGTCCCGGGATGAGGTAATGGTCAGTGTGACTCTCTCTCTCTGTACCGGGATGAGGTGATGGTCAGTGTGACTCTCTCTCTCTGGCGCGCGATGAGGTGATGGTCAGTGTGACTCTCTCACTCTCTGTCCCGGGATGAGGCGATGGTCAGTGTGACTCTCTCTCTCTGTACCGGGATGAGGTGATGGTCAGTGTGACTCTCTCTCTCTGGCGCGCGATGAGGTGATGGTCAGTGTGACTCTCTCTCTCTCTCTGTCCCGGGATGAGGCGATGGTCAGTGTGACTCTCTCTTTCTGTACCGGGATGAGGTGATGGTCAGTGTGAATCTCTCCCTGTCCCAGGATGAGGTGATGGTCAGTGTGGCTCTCTCTCTCTCTCTCTCTCTCTGTCCCGGGATGAGGTGATGGTGACTCTCTCTCTCTCTGTCGTGGGATAAGGAGATGGTCAGTGTGACTCTCTCTCTCTTTCTGTCCCGGGATGAGGTGATGGTCAGTGTGACTCTCTCTTTCTCTGTCATGGGAGAAGGAGATGGTCAGTGGGACTCTCTCTCTCTTTCTGTCCCGGGATGAGGTGATGGTCAGTGTGACGCTCTCCCTGTCCCGGGATGAGGTGATGGTCAGTGTGACACTCTCTCTCGATCTGTCCTGGGATGAGGTGATGGTCAGTGTGACTCTCTGTCCCTGTCCAGGGTTGAGATGATGGTCAGTGTGTGTGTATCTCTCTCTCTACCTGTCCTGGGATGAGGTGATGGTCAGTGTGACACTTTCTCTCTCTGTTCCGGGATGAGGTGATGGTCAATGTGACTCTCTCTCTCTTTGTTCCGGGATGAGGTGATCGTCAGTGTGACTCTCTCTCTCCCTGTCCCGGGATGAGATGATGGTCAGTGTGACTTTCTCTCTCTGTCCCGGGATGAGATGATGGTCAGTGTGACTCTCTCTCTCTCTCTGTCCCAGGATAGATGATGGTCAGTGTGACTCTCTCTCCCTATCCCAGGATGAGGGGATGGTCAGTGTGACACTCTCTTCCTTTCCCGGGATGAGGTGATGGTTAGTGTGACCATCTCTCCACATCCCGGGATGAGGTGATGGTCAGTGTGACTCTCTCTCACTCTGTCCCAGAATGAGGTGATGGTCAGTGTGACTCTCTCTCTCTCTGTCCCAGGATGAGTTGATGGTCAGTGTGACTCTCTCCCTCCCTGTCCAGGATGAGGTGATGGTCAGTGTGACTCTCTCTCTCTGTCCCGGGATGAGGTGATGGTCAGTGTGACTGTCTCTCTCTGTCCCAGGATGAGGTGATTGTCAGTGTGGCTCTCTCTCTCTCTCTCTCTCTCTGTCCCGGGATGAGGTGATGGTGACTCTCTCTCTCTCTGTCATGGGATAAGGAGATGGTCAGTGTGACTCTCTCTCTCTTTCTGTCCCGGGATGAGGTGATGGTCAGTGTGACGCTCTACCTGTCCCGGGATGAGGTGATGGTCAGTGTGACACTCTCTCTCGATCTGTCCTGGGATGAGGTGATGGTCAGTGTGACTCTCTGTCCCTGTCCAGGGTTGAGATGATGTTCAGTGTGTGTGTATCTCTCTCTCTACCTGTCCTGGGATGAGGTGATGGTCAGTGTGACACTCTCTCTCTCTGTTCCGGGATGAGGTGATGGTCAATGTGACTCTCTCTCTCTTTGTTCCGGAATGAGGTGATCGTCAGTGTGACTCTCTCTCTCCCTGTCCCGGGATGAGATGATGGTCAGTGTGACTTTCTCTCTCTGTCCCGGGATGAGATGATGGTCAGTGTGACTCTCTCTCTCTGTGTACCAGGATAGATGATGGTCAGTGTGACTCTCTCCCTCCCTGTCTGGGATGAGGTGATGGTCAATGTGACTCTCTCTCTCTGTCCCGGGATGAGGTGATGGTCAGTGAGACTCTCTCTCTCTGTCCGGGATGAGGTGATGGTCAGTGTGACTCTCTCTCTCTGTACCGGGATGAGGTGATGGTCAGTGTGACTCTCTCTCTCTGGCGCGCGATGAGGTGATGGTCAGTGTGACTCTCTTTCTCTCTGTCCCAGGATGAGGCGATGGTCAGTGTGACTCTCTCTCTCTGTACCGGGATGAGGTGATGGTCAGTGTGACTCTCTCTCTCTGGCGCGCGATGAGGTGATGGTCAGTGTGACTCTCTCTCTCTCTGTCCCGGGATGAGGCGATGGTCAGTGTGACTCTCTCTGTCTGTAGCGGGATGAGGTGATGATCAGTGTGAATCTCTCCCTGTCCCAGGATGAGGTGATGCTCAGTGTGACTCTCTCTCTCCCTGTCCTGCGATGAGGTGAAGATCAGTGTGACTCTCTCTCCCCATCCCGGGATGAGTTGATGGTCAGTGTGACTCTATCTCTCTCTGTCCCGGGAAGAGTTGATGGTCAGTGTGACACTCTCTCTCTCTGTCCCGGGATGAGGTGATGGTCAGTATGACTCTCTCCCTCCCTGTCCGGGATGAGGTGATGTTCAGTGTGACTCTCTCTCTCTCTCTCCCGGGATGAGGTGAAGGTCAGTGTGACACTCTCTCTCTCTCTGTCCCGGGATGAGGTGATGGTCAGTGTGACACTCTCTCTCTCTGTCCCGGGATGAGGTGATGGTCAGTGTGACTCTCTCTCTCTGTCCCGGGATGAGGTGATGGTCAGTGTGTCACTCTCTCGCTGTGTCCCGGGATGAGGTGATGGTCAGTGTGACTCTCTCTCACTCCCTGTCCCGGGATGAGGTGATAGTCAGTGTGACTCTCTCTCACCATCTCGGGATGAGGTGATGGTCAGTGTGACACTCTCTCTCTGTCATAGGATGAGGAGATGGTGAGTGTGACACTCTCTCCCTCTCCCGGGATGAGGTGATGATCAGTGTAACTCTTTCTCTCCCTGTCCCGGGATGAGGTGATGGTCAGTGTGACTCTCTCTCTGTCCGGGATGTGGTGATATTCAGCGTGACTCTCTCTCTCTCTATCCCTGGATGAGGTGATGGTCAGTGTGACTCTCTCACTGTCCCAGGATGAGGTGATGCTCAGTGTGACTCTCTCTCTGCCTGTCCTGCGATGAGGTGATGGTCAGTGTGACTCTCTCTGCCCATCACGGGATGAGTTGATGGTCAGTGTGACTCTATCTCTCTCTGTCCCGGGAAGAGGTGATGGTCAGTGTGACTCTCTCTCTCTGTCCCAGGATGAGGTGATGGTCAGTGTGGCTCTCTCTCTCTCTCTCTCTGTCCCGGGATGAGGTGATGGTGACTATCTCTCTCTCTGTCGTGGGATAAGGAGATGGTCAGTGTGACTCTCTCTCTCTTTCTGTCCCGGGATGAGGTGATGGTCAGTGTGACACTCTCCTTGTCCCGGGATGAGGTAATGGTCAGTGTGACTCTCTCTCTCTGTACCGGGATGAGGTGATGGTCAGTGTGACTCTCTCTCTCTGGCGCGCGATGAGGTGATGGTCAGTGTGACTCTCTCACTCTCTGTCCCGGGCTGAGGCGATGGTCAGTGTGACTCTCTCTCTCTGTACCGGGATGAGGTGATGGTCAGTGTGACTCTCTCTCTCTGGCGCGCGATGAGGTGATGGTCAGTGTGACTCTCTCTCTCTCTGTCCCGGGATGAGGCGATGTTCAGTGTGACTCTCTCTCTCTGTACCGGGATGAGGTGATGGTGACTCTCTCTCTCTCTGTCGTGGGATAAGGAGATGGTCAGTGTGACTCTCTCTCTCTTTCTGTCCCGGGATGAGGTGATGGTCAGTGTAACTCTCTCTTTCTCTGTCATGGGAGAAGGAGATGGTCAGTGGGACTCTCTCTCTCTTTCTGTCCCGGGATGAGGTGATGGTCAGTGTGACGCTTTCCCTGTCCCGGGATGAGGTGATGGTCAGTGTGACACTCTCTCTCGATCTGTCCTGGGATGAGGTAATGGTCAGTGTGACTCTCTGTCCCTGTCCATGGTTGAGATGATGGTCAGTGTGTGTGTATCTCTCTCTCTACCTGTCCTGGGATGAGGTGATGGTCAGTGTGACACTCTCTCTCTCTGTTCCGGGATGAGGTGATGGTCAATGTGACTCTCTCTCTCTTTGTTCCGGGATGAGGTGATCGTCAGTGTGACTCTCTCTCTCCCTGTCCCGGGATGAGATGATGGTCAGTGTGACTTTCTCTCTCTGTCCCGGGATGAGATGATAGTCAGTGTGACTCTCTCTCTCTCTGTCCCAGGATAGATGATGGTCAGTGTGACTCTCTCCCTCCCTGTCTGGGATGAGGTGATGGTCAATGTGACTCCCTCTCTCTGTCCCGGGATGAGGTGATGGTCAGTGAGACTCTCTCTCTCTCTGTCCCGGGATGAGGTGATGGTCAGTATGACTCTCTCTCTCTGTACCGGGATGAGGTGATGGTCAGTGTGACTCGCTCTCTCGGTAGCGCGATGAGGTGATGGTCAGTGTGACTCTCTCTCTCTCTGTCCCAGGATGAGGCGATGGTCAGTGTGACTCTCTCTCTCTGTACCGGGATGAGGTGATGGTCAGTGTGACTCTCTCTCTCTGGCGCGCGATGAGGTGATGGTCAGTGTGACTCTCTCTCTCTCTGTCCCGGGATGAGGCGATGGTCAGTGTGACTCTCTCTGTCTGTAGCGGGATGAGGTGATGATCAGTGTGAATCTCTCCCTGTCCCAGGATGAGGTGATGCTCAGTGTGACTCTCTCTCTCCATCCCGGGATGAGTTGATGGTCAGTGTGACTCTATCTCTCTCTGTCCCGGGAAGAGGTGATGGTCAGTGTGACACTCTCTCTCTCTGTCCCGGGATGAGGTGATGGTCAGTATGACTCTCTCCCTCCCTGTCCGGGATGAGGTGATGTTCAGTGTGACTCTCTCTCTCTCTCTCCTGGGATGAGGTGAAGGTCAGTGTGACACTCTCTCTCTCTCTGTCCCGGGATGAGGTGATGGTCAGTGTGACACTCTCTCTCTCTGTCCCGGGATGAGGTGATGGTCAGTGTGACTCTCTCTCTCTGTCCCAGGATGAGGTGATGATCAGTGTGACACTCTCTCGCTGTGTCCCGGGATGAGGTGATGGTCAGTGTGACTCTCTCTCACTCCCTGTCCCGGGATGAGGTGATAGTCAGTGTGACTCTCTCTCACCATCTCGGGATGAGGTGATGGTCAGTGTGACACTCTCTCTCTCTGTCATAGGATGAGGAGATGGTGAGTGTGACACTCTCTCCCTCTCCCGTGATGAGGTGATGGTCAGTGTGACTCTCTCACTGTCCCAGGATGAGGTGATGCTCAGTGTGACTCTCTCTCTGCCTGTCCTGCGATGAGGTGATGGTCAGTGTGACTCTCTCTGCCCATCCCGGGATGAGTTGATGGTCAGTGTGACTCTATCTCTCTCTGTCCCGGGAAGAGGTGATGGTCAGTGTGACTCTCTCTCTCTGTCCCAGGATGAGGTGATGGTCAGTGTGGCTCTCTCTCTCTCTCTCTCTGTCCCGGGATGAGGTGATGGTGACTATCTCTCTCTCTGTCGTGGGATAAGGAGATGGTCAGTGTGACTCTCTCTCTCTTTCTGTCCCGGGATGAGGTGATGGTCAGTGTGACGCTCTCTCTCTGGCGCGCGATGAGGTGATGGTCAGTGTGACTCTCTCTCTCTCTGTCCCGGGATGAGATGATGGTCAGTGTGACTCTCTCTCTCGATCTGTCCTGGGATGAGGTGATGATCAGTGTGACTCTCTGTCCCTGTCCAGGGTTGAGATGATGGTCAGTGTGTGTGTATCTCTCTCTCTACCTGTCCTGGGATGAGGTGATGGTCAGTGTGACACTCTCTCTCTCTGTTCCGGGATGAGGTGATGGTCAGTGTGACTCTCTCTCTCCCTATCCCGGGATGAGTTGATGGTCAGTGTGACTCTCTCTCTCCCTGTCCCGGGATGAGATGATGGTCAGTGTGACTCTCTCTCTCTGTCCCGGGATGTGATGATGGTCAGTGTGACTCTCTCTCTCGATCTGTCCTGGGATGAGGTGATGATCAGTGTGACTCTCTGTCCCTGTCCAGGGTTGAGATGATGGTCAGTGTGTGTGTATCTCTCTCTCACCTGTCCTGGGATTAGGTGATGGTCAGTGTGACACTCTCTCTCTCTGTTCCGGGATGAGGTGATGGTCAGTGTGACTCTCTCTCTCCCTATCCCGGGATGAGTTGATGGTCAGTGTGACTCTCTCTCTCCCTGTCCCGGGATAAGATGATGGTCAGTGTGACTCTCTCTCTCTGTCCCGGGATGAGATGATGGTCAGTATGACTCTCTCTCTCTCTCTGTCCCGGAATGAGGTGATTGTCAGTGTGACTCTCTCTCTCTCTGTACCGGGATGAGATGATGCTCAGTGTGACACTCTCTACCTCCCTGTCCGGGATGAGGTGATGGTCAGTGTGACTCTCTCTTTCTGTCCCGGGATGAGGTGATGGTCAGCGTGGCTCTCTCTCTCTCTGTCCCAGGATAGGTGATGGTCAGTGTGACTCTCTACCTCCCTATCCGGGAAGAGGTGATGGTCAATGTGACTCTCTCTCTCTGTCCCGGGATGAGGTGATGGTCAGTGAGACTCTCTTTCTCTGTCCCGGGATGAGGTGTTGGTCAGTGTGACTCTCTCCCTCTGGCGCGGGATGAGGTGGTGTTCAGTGTAACTCTCTCTCTCTGTCCCGGGATGAGGCAATGGTCAGTGTGACTCTCTCTCTCTGTGCCGGGATGAGGTAATGATCAGTGTGACTCTCTCTCTCTCTCTCTCTGTCCTGGGATGAGGTGATGGTCAGTGTGAATCTCTCCCTGTCCCGGGATGAAGTGATGGTCAGTGTGACTCTCTCTCCCTGTCATGGGATGAGGTGATGGTCAGTGTGACTCGCTCTCTCTCTCTGTCCTGGGATGAGGTGATGGTCAGCGTGACTCTCTCTCTCTCTGTTCCGGGATGAGGTGATGGTCAGTGTGACTCTCTCTCTCCCTGTCCCAGGATGAGGTGATGGTCAGTGTGACTCTCTCTCTCTCTATCCCGGGTTGAGGTGATGGTCAGCGTGACTCTCTCTCTCTCTGTCCCGAGATGAGGTGATGGTCAGCGTGACTCTCTCTCTCCCTGTCCCGGGATGAGGTGATGGTCAGCGTGACTCTCTCTCTCTCTGTCCCGGGATGAGGTGATGGTCAGTGTGACACTCTCTCTCTCTCTGTCCCGGGATGAGGTGATGGTCAGTGTGACTCTCTCTCTCTCTATCCCGGGTTGAGGTGATGGTCAGTGTGACTCTCTCACTCTGTCCCGGGTTGAGGTGATGGTCAGTGTGACACTCTCTCGCTGTGTCCTGGGATGAGGTGATGGTCAGTGTGACTCTCTCTCACTCACTGTCCCGGGATGAGGTGATGGTCAGTGTGACTCTCTCACTGTCCCAGGATGAGGTGATGCTCAGTGTGACTCTCTCTCCCTGTCCTGCGATGAGGTGATGGTCAGTGTGACTCTCTCTCCCCATCCTGGGATGAGTTAACGGTCAGTGTGACTCTATCTCTCTCTGTCCCGGGAAGAGGTGATGGTCAGTGTGACACTCTCTCTCTCTGTCCCGGGATGAGGTGATGGTCAGTGTGACTCTCTTCCTCCCTGTCCGGGATGAGGTGATGTTCAGTGTGACTCTCTCTCTCTCTCTCCCGGGATGAGGTGATGGTCAGTATGACTCTCTCTCTGTCCCGGCATGAGGTGAAGGTCAGTGTGACTCTCTCTCCCTGTCCCGGGATGAGGTGATTATCAGTGTGACTCTCTCTCCCCATCCCGGGATGATGTGATGGTCAGTGTGACTCTCTCCCTCCCTGACCGGGATGAGGTGATGGTCAGTGTGACTCTCCCTCTCTCTGTCCCGGGATGAGGCGATGGTCAGTGTGACTGTCTCTCTGTCCCGGGATGAGGTGATGGTCAGTGTGACTCTCTCTCTCCCTGTCCCATGATGAGGTGATGGTCAGTGTGACTCTCTCTCTCTGTATAAGGATGAGGTGATGGTCAGTGTGACTCTCTGTCCCGGGATGAGGTGATGGTCAGTGTGACGCTTTCCTTGTCCCGGGATGAGGTGATGGTCAGTGTGACACTCTCTCTATCTGTCCTGGGATGAGGTGATGGTCAGTGTGAATCTCTGTCCCTGTCCAGGGTTGAGATGATGGTCAGTGTGTCTCTCTCTCTATCTGTCCTGCGGTGAGGTGATGGTCAGTGTGACTCTCTGTCCCTGTCTCGGGATGAGGTGATGGTCAGTGTGACTCTCTCTCCCTGTCCCGGGATGAGGTGATGGTCAGCGTGACTCTCTCTCTCTCTGTCCCGGGATGAGGTGATGGTCAGTGTGACACTCTCTCTCTCCCTGTCCCGGGAATAGGTGATGGTCAATGTGACTCTCTCTCCCCATCCCGGGTTGAGGTGATGGTCAGTGTGACTCTCTCTCTCTGTGTCCGGGATGAGGTGATGGTCAGTGTGACTCTCTCTCTCCCTGTCCCGGGATGAGGCGATGGTCAGTGTATCTCTCTCACTGTCCCGGGATGAGGTGATGGTCAGTGTGACTCTCTCTCTCCCTGTCCCATGATGAGAGATGGTCGGTGTGACTCTCTGTCACGGGATGAGGTGATGGTCAGTGTGACTCGCTCTCTCTCTCTGTCCTGGGATGAGGTGATGGTCAGCGTGAATCTCTCTCTCTCTGTTCCGGGATGAGGTGATGGTCAGTGTGACTCTCTCCCTCTCTGTCCCGGGATGAGGTGATGGTCAGCGTGACTCTCTCTCTCTCTGTTCCGGGATGAGGTGATGGTCAGTGTGACTCTCTCTCTCCCTGTCCCAGGATGAGGTGATGGTCAGTGTGACTCTCTCTCTGTCCCGGGATGAGGTGATGGTCAGCGTGACTCTCTCTCTCTCTGTTCCTGGATGAGGTGATGGTCAGTGTGACTCTCTGTCATGGAATGAGGTGATGGTCAGTGTGACTCTGTCTCTCTCTCTGTCCCGGGATGAGGTGATGGTCAGTGTGACTCTCTCTCTCTCTATCCCGGGTTGAGGTGATGGTCAGCGTGACTCTCTCTCTCTCTGTCCCGAGATGAGGTGATGGTCAGCGTGACTCTCTCTCTCCCTGTCCCGGGATGAGGTGATGGTCAGCGTGACTCTCTCTCTCTCTGTCCCGGGATGAGTTGATGGTCAGTGTGACACTCTCTCTCTCTCTGTCCCGGGATGAGGTGATGGTCAGTGTGACTCTCTCTCTCTCTATCCCGGGTTGAGGTGATGGTCAGTGTGACTCTCTCTCTCTGTCCCGGGATGAGGTGATGGTCAGTGTGACACTCTCTCGCTGTGTCCTGGGATGAGGTGATGGTCAGTGTGACTCTCTCTCACCATCTCGGGATGAGGTGATGGTCAGTGTGACACTCTCTCCCTCTCCCGGGATGAGGTGATGGTCAGTGTAACTCTTTCTCTCACTGTCCCGGGATGAGGTGATGGTCAGTGTGACTCTCTCGCCCCATTCTGGGATGAGGTGAACGTCAATGTGACTCTCTCTCTCTGTCTCGGGATGAGGTGATGGTCAGTGTGACTCTCTCTCTGTCCGGGATGAGGTGATATTCAGCGTGACACTCTCTCTCTCTGTCCCGGGATGAGGTGATGGTCAGTGTGACTCTCTCACTGTCCCAGAATGAGGTGATGCTCAGTGTGACTCTCTCTCTCCCTGTCCTGCGATGAGGTGATGGTCAGTGTGACTCTCTCTCCCCATCCCGGGATGAGTTGATGGTCAGTGTGACTCTCTCTCTCTCTCTCCCGGGATGAGGCGATGGTCAGTGTGACTCTCTCTCTGTCCCAGAATGAGGTGATGGTCAGTGACTCTCTCTGTCCCTGTCCCGGGATGAGGTGATGGTCAGTGTGGCTCTCTCTCTCTCTGTCGTGGGATAAGGAGATGGTCAGTGTGACTCTCTCGCTCTTTCTGTCCCGGGATGAGGTGATGGTCAGTGTGACGCTCTCCTTGTCCCGGGATGAGGTGATGGTCAGTGTGACACTCTCTCTCTATCTGTCCTGGGATGAGGTGATGGTCAGTGTGAATCTCTGTCCCTGTCCAGGGTTGAAATGATGGTCAGTGTGTCTCTCTCTCTATCTGTCCTGCGGTGAGGTGATGGTCAGTGTGACTCTCTGTCCCTGTCTCGGGATGAGGTGATGGTCAGTGTGACTCTCTCTCCCTGTCCCGGGATGAGGTGATGGTCAGCGTGACTCTCTCTCTCTCTGTCCCGGGATGAGGTGATGGTCAGTGTGACACTCTCTCTCTCCCTGTCCCGGGAATAGGTGATGGTCAGTGTGACTCTCTCTCACCATCCCGGGATGTGGTGATGGTCAGTGTGACACTCGCTCTCTCTATCCCGGGTTGAGATGATGGTCAGTGTGACACTCTCTCTCTGTGTCCGGGATGAGGTGATGGTCAGTGTGACTCTCTCTCTCTCTGTCCCGGGATGAGGCGATGGTCAGTGTATCTCTCTCACTGTCCCGGGATGAGGTGATGGTCAGTGTGACTCTCTCTCTCCCTGTCCCATGATGAGGTGATAGTCAGTGTGACTCTCTCTCTCTGTTCCGAGATGAGGTGATGGTCAGCGTGACTCTGTCACGGGATGAGGTGATGGTGAGTGTGACTCTCTCTCCCTGTCCTGGGATGAGGTGATAGACAGTGTGACTGTCTCTGCCTGTCCCGACATAAGGTGATGGTCATTGTGACTCCCTGTCTCTGTCCCGTGATGAGATGATGGTCAGTGTGACACTCTCTCTCTTTCTCTATCCCAGGATAAGGTGATGGTCAGTGTGACACTCTCTCTCTCTGTTGTGGGATAAGGAGATGGTCAGTGTGACTCTCTCTCTCTTTCTGTCCCGGGATGAGGTGATGGTCAGTGTGACTCTCTCTTTCTCTGTCATGGGAGAAGGAGATGGTCAGTGGGACTCTCTCTCTCTTTCTCTCCCGGGATGAGGTGATGGTCAGTGTGACGCTCTCCCTGTCCCGGGATGAGGTGATGGTCAGTGTAACACTCTCTCTCGATCTGTCCTGGGATGAGGTGATGATCAGTGTGACTCTCTGTCCCTGTCCAGGGTTGAGATCATGGTCAGTGTGTGTGTATCTCTCTCTCTACCTGTCCTGGGATGAGGTGATGGTCAGTGTGACACTCTCTCTCTCTGTTCTGGGATGAGGTGATGGTCAGTGTGACTCTCTCTCTCTCTGTTCCGGGATGAGTTGATGGTCAGTGTGACTCTCTCTCTCTGTCCCGGGATGAGATGATGGTCAGTGTGACTCTCTCTCTGTCCTGGGATGAGGTGATGGTCAGTGTGACTCTCTCTCCCTGCCCCGTGATGAGGTGATGGTCGGTGTGACTCTCTGTCACGGGATGAGGTGATGGTCAGTGTGACTCGCTCTCTCTCTCTGTCCTGGGATGAGGTGATGGTCAGCGTGACTCTCTCTCTCTCTGTCCCGGGATGAGGTGATGGTCAGCGTGACTCTCTCTCTCTCTGTTCCGGGATGAGGTGATGGTCAGTGTGACTCTCTCTCTCCCTGTCCCAGGATGAGGTGATGGTTAGTGTGACTCTCTCTCTCTCTGTCCCGGGATGAGGTGATGGTCAGCGTGACTCTCTCTCTCTCTGTTCCTGGATGAGGTGATGGTCAGTGTGACTCTCTCTCTCTGTCCCGGGATGAGATGATGGTCAGTGTGACTCTCTCTCTCTGTCCTGGGATGAGGTGATGGTCAGTGTGACTCTCTCTCCCTGCCCCGTGATGAGGTGATGGTCGGTGTGACTCTCTGTCACGGGATGAGGTGATGGTCAGTGTGACTCGCTCTCTCTCTCTGTCCTGGGATGAGGTGATGGTCAGTGTGACTCTCTCTCTCTCTGTCCCGGGATGAGGTGATGGTCAGCGTGACTCTCTCTCTCTCTGTCCCGGGATGAGGTGATGGTCAGCGTGACTCTCTCTCTCTCTGTTCCGGGATGAGGTGATGGTCAGTGTGACTCTCTCTCTCCCTGTCCCGGGATGAGATGATGGTCAGTGTGACTCTCTCTCTCTGTCCCGGGATGAGATGATGGTCAGTGTGACTCTCTCTCCCTGCCCCGTGATGAGGTGATGGTCGGTGTGACTCTCTGTCACGGGATGAGGTGATGGTCAGTGTGACTCGCTCTCTCTCTCTGTCCTGGGATGAGGTGATGGTCAGCGTGACTCTCTCTCTCTCTGTCCCGGGATGAGGTGATGGTCAGCGTGACTCTCTCTCTCTCTGTTCCGGGATGAGGTGATGGTCAGTGTGACTCTCTCTCTCCCTGTCCCAGGATGAGGTGATGGTCAGTGTGACTCTCTCTCTCTCTGTCCCGGGATGAGGTGATGGTCAGCGTGACTCTCTCTCTCTCTGTACCTGGATGAGGTGATGGTCAGTGTGACTCTCTGTCACGGAATGAGGTGATGGTCAGTGTGATTCTCTCTCTCTCTCTGTCCCGGGATGAGGTGATGGTCAGTGTGACTCTCTCTCTCTCTATCCCGGGTTGAGGTGATGGTCAGCGTGACTCTCTCTCTCTCTGTTCCGGGATGAGGTGATGGTCAGTGTGACTCTCTCTCTCCCTGTCCCAGGATGAGGTGATGGTCAGTGTGACTCTCTCTCTCTCTGTCCCGGGATGAGGTGATGGTCAGCGTGACTCTCTCTCTCTCTGTACCTGGATGAGGTGATGGTCAGTGTGACTCTCTGTCACGGAATGAGGTGATGGTCAGTGTGATTCTCTCTCTCTCTCTGTCCCGGGATGAGGTGATGGTCAGTGTGACTCTCTCTCTCTCTATCCCGGGTTGAGGTGATGGTCAGCGTGACTCTCTCTCTCTCTGTCCCGGGATGAGGTGATGGTCAGTGTGACTCTCTCTCTCCCTGTCCCAGGATGAGGTGATGGTCAGTGTGACTCTCTCTCTCTCTGTCCCGGGATGAGGTGATGGTCAGTGTGACTCTCTCTGTCCCAGGATGAGGTGATGGTCAGTGTGGCTCTCTCTCTCTCTCTCTCTCTCTCTGTCCCGGGATGAGATGATGGTGACTCTCTCTCTCTCTGTCGTGGGATAAGGAGATGGTCAGTGTGACTCTCTCTCTCTTTCTGTCCCGGGTTGAGGTGATGGTCAGTGTGACGCTCTCCTTGTCCCGGGATAAGGTGATGGCCAGTGTGTGTCTCTCTCTCTCTATCTGTCCTGGGATGAGGTGATGGTCAGTGTGACTCTCTGTCCCTGTCTCGGGATGAGGTGATGGTCAGTGTGACTGTCTCTCCCTGTCCCGTGATGAGGTGATGGTCAGTGTGACTCACTCTCTCCGTCCTGGGATGAGGTGATGGTCAGTGTGACACTCTCTCTCTCTGTTCCGGGATGAGGGGATGGTCAGTGTGACTCTCTCTCTCTCTGTTCCGGAATGAGGTGATGGTCAGTGTGACGCTCTCTCTCTCTGTCCCAGGATGAGGTGATGTTCAGTGTGACTCTCTCCCGCCCTGTCCGGGATGAGGTGATGGTCAGTGTGACTCTCTCTCTCTGTCCCGGGATGAGGTGATGGTCAGTGTGACTCTCTCTCTCTCTCTGTCCCGGGATGAGGCTATGGTCAGTGTGACTCTCTCTCTGTCCCGGGATGAGGTGATGGTCAGTGTGACTCTTCCTCTCCCTGTCCCATGATGAGGTGATGTTCAGTGTGACTCTCTCTCTCTGTACCGGGATGAGGTGATGGTCAGTGTGACTCTCTCTGTCCCTGTCCCGGGATGAGGTGATGATCAGTGTGACTCTCTGTCACGAGATAAGGTGATGTTCAGTATCTCTCTCTCTCTCTCTCTGTCCCGGGATGAGGTGATGGTCAGTGTGAAGCTCTCCCTGTCCCGGGATGAGGTGATGGTCAGTGTGACTCTCTGTCCCTGTCCCGGGATGAGGTGATGGTCAGCGTGGCTCTCTCTCTCTCTGTCCCGGGATGAGGTGATGGTCAGTGTGACTCTCTCTCTCTCTCTGTCCTGGGATGAGGTGATGGTCAGTGTGGCTCTCTCTCTCTCTCTCTCTGTCCCGGGATGAGTTGATGGTCAGTGTGACTCTCTCTTTCTGTCCCGGGATGAGGTGATGGTCAGTGTGACTCTCTTTCTCTGTCCCGAGATGAGGTGATGGTCAGTGTGGCTCTCTCTCTCTCTGTCCCGGAATGAGGTGATGGTCAGTGTCTCTCTCTATCTCTCTATCCCAGGATGAGGTGATGTTCAGTGTGATTCTCTCCCTCCCTGTCCGGGATGAGGTGTTGGTCAGTGTGACTCTCGCTCTCTGTCCCAGGATGAGGTGATGGTCAGTGTGACTCTCACTGTCCCGGGATGAGCTGATGGTCATTGTGTCTCTCTGTTTCCACCCTTCCCCATGTGGCCATTCTAATCCTTAAAAGGTCATGTTGGGTCATTGAAATGGATTTAATTTTGATTTTGTATCAATTTGACTTTATTTTGTGTCGTTTTATTAGAAATATCTGTCCACCCATTACACATATTTAGGTGCGAGCACTTTGAATGCCTGTGGGATTGTAGGGTCGAAATTAGGAACAAGCTGCTGCACAATCCAACATGGCTGCCAGGGGTTGCATTTGTACTTTGTCAGTATGGTCTATACCTCCAGTCTGTGCCTTAATCCCCACCCACCTTAAACTGTCACATAATCAGCTGGCAGGACTAATATGGGCAAACGACGCACGGCCCATATCATAACTAAGGCTTTATGTCACATCACTTGACTTCACAATGAAAGCCATGACAACCCAGAGGTAGGAGGAGACAACATAAAACTAAGTGGCTTAAAATGTGCATTTGTATTTGAGAGAGCCACGAGTCGAGAGCTTGAAAACAAGTGCATTCATCAGATCCATGCAAATCTGAGAAGATCACTGGAGAGTGGATTGGGAACACTGTAAAGGAACAGCGTTAATCATTGGAGAGAAAGAACAGTCAGAGAGTAAAGTGACAGTCATTCAACGGGAGATTTCATTCTGACTGAGTGAGGTGAACAAAGACAGTCTTTAATTGATAATTAGACACAGAACGTATTTGGATAATTATCAGATTGAAGAGCAGTCATTAGAACCTGGAGCAAAGATCAGGATCGAGCTGCTTAGAATATATCAGACAGCTCAAGGTCTCAATTCTGAAAGGACACATCCTTTAGTGAGAGGGCACTAGTAATCTCTGTAATAGTGAACTGAGCAATTTTAGCCTTTCAGTCTCAGGCTGTGGATAAGACTCCTAAAATGTATAGCAGCGTGGAATCATTCTCAGTTGCCCTGGTGAGGATGACTGCAGAGGAAGATGAAAGTTGTCAGCAGAAAATCTCAAACACCCTCCATACACTGGGGTGTCAGCACCCAGAAATCGTGTTAATGACCTGTCATGACTATCTGTCCCAGCACACCACGCTGACAGTTCCACAGGGGGTTGTAGTATTGGAGAGCATGACAAAGATTATCAAGGACACCCTTGATCAAATTAGCCAATCACTAGCACAGAAAGTTATCTCCTTGGCTACACAATGGATGACAACATTAACAGGAGCACAAGCTGACAGCCAGGAAGCTGCGTGCAATCTTCTGGTTGCCATGAGCTTCAGATTTATTAATGAAGTTGTCCAGTTGACGACGGAGAATTTCAAACAAGGGCACCTTCCGCATGTGTACATGGTGAAGACCTTGACCAAAATGTCAGCAGAAAATGTGTACGGCATGGTCCCTTTTCTCAAATCTATCTTGGGGACCATGATTCCAGTTCTCATTAGAGTTAAAGAGGATGAGCTGAAGTCTGCATTCGCCTCAGCAATGGGTAGCTTTAGCAAGAGTATCCTTGTCTATCTGGGAACTATGGAGAAAACTTCAGACCCTGCAGTGACTAAAAACTCTTTCACCACTGAGATCAACATTGTCTACAATCTGTTGTTCAAGGTGTGGCTCGAGAAGGAGCCCTCCAAGTTGAACATCCCAACACTGGAAGCTCTGGGTTATGTCAGCTCTCTGCTGCCCAAGGACAGATTAGAGGAAGAGCTGCCCAACTTAATTCCTGGCATCCTGTCTCGTTACAAGAAACAAGTGGGACATTGTTCCATCACAGAGTGTCTGTATCGGGTGCTGGACACTGCCATAGGGATGAAGTGTCTTGGGCTGAAAACACAGATGGACAATTTGCTTAACAATCTTCACCAGCAGATTTGTCTTTCAGTGAACTTTAACAACCAACTTGTCGTGAAGAACCACACTGAGACCCTTCGCTGTTTCACAGTTCTGGCCCCGGCTTACGCAGACTCATTGATCAACTTCCTCTTACCTAAGTTAGAGAATGCTGACCAGCAAATCAGAGTAGGAACACTGGGTGTACTGAGACACCTCATCAGCTCAGTCTCCTCACACTTCAAGAGGAAGAAGGCTCCGATTGTGACTGCAATAAAACCGTTACTTCTGGACAAGAGCAGTAATCAGCAGAAGAAGCTGGTTGCCCAGGTAATATGTGCCATGGGCCAGCAAGGTTACCTTGAACCAGAGGGAGGAAAGGTAATGGTCGAATTTCTCATCCGACATTGTGCTGCGACCATTGATTCAGGGACCCTGGTATCATACAGCCATCATCCAGATCAGGTCACAGATGAAGATTTAGGTACAGTATGTGAAACAGTAATGTTCATGGTCACCAATGTAGGGAAGATGGAGGATGTTCTCTGGCCATTCTTACTGGAGTGTGTCACTATGACCCAGTACACCAAGGCTTTAACCACAATCTGCAATTGTTTAGCACATCTGGGGAAAAAGAAATTGCAAGCCGGCAGTGCAAGACTTGTCCTTACTTACAATGAAGATACCAATGTCCCTAAAGCCCAGGCACTGCTGGCCCAACTCCTCATTGTGTCTTGCTGCCCATATCAGGGAGGAGACCGAGGAGCTGCTGCACTGAGGCTCATGCTCGTTCTCAGCTTCAATATCCACCCAGCAACAGTAACAGGGTGGGCAGAGGAGCTTCCATCATTAACAGATCATTTACTGGAGAATTCAGAGGAGTCTCTGCCCCAACAAGAATGGGAGGAGAAACTATTGCTGCTCTTGTCCAGAACACTGAATTCCATTGGCGACGAGGAATGGACGAGTAAGCTGAGTGATGAAATGTGTAAACAGATTAACACCGACCATCGTTCCCCACAAGAGAAAGGCTTTCTCTATAAATCACTCGGGACAGTGCTCCGTCATGTCCCCAGTAAGAACATAAAGGAGGAGCTTCATCAAGTGCTACTAAGTGTGCAGCACAGTGAGAGCGTGGAGAGAGAGGGAGCAGCCATTGCCATTGGTTTCTGTGCCATGACCCACTTTGATGAGACCCTCAGTAGTCTGGAGGAGTTTGGTCATTTCAACAACTGGAAGAACACCAATAATTTCTTCAGTGTTCTTAGGGACAAGCCTGCTGTGGATTTGGATAAAGCTAAGAGCACATTGGTCCTGTGCTATGGGCAGATGGCACGGTACGCACCTGTGGAATCCGTTCTATCCAGAATTGAGACCCACATTCTGCCAGCTGTTGTTAGCCAGTTTATTACAAGTGAGCAGGGGATAAAGGCTGAATCCAGGGATCTTACACTGAAGCTCAGCCTAATAAAGGCCATGTCTCTGATAGCCAGATCCCTACATTCATATCACCTGAGAGTTCCCTTCAACTTTAGCAGAAAAAGGGAGCTGCTGATATACATGCAGGACCTTATTGAGGCCGAGCCGCCAGAGTTGCTGCAGAGCCCTGTTCGACAGTTAGCCATGACTGCCTGTATATATCTCGTACAACTACACACTGAATCAAACCAAGCTGACACCTCACAATTGATTCAAACCTGCCTGGCCAGTACATTCCGCTTGGTGCATTCAGAACTGGACAAGGACAACGACACGGATAGCAAGACCAAAGAGACGGCAACACTTTATACCCAAACCATGACTGCCCTGCAACAGCTTCTGAAGCAAATATTACTTCAGGACCTGTCCCCTGAAGGTCTTCAGGCCATATTCAAGCAGGTAGAAGAGTGGACCACGTCAACAAAGGACTATGAACGAGAGAGAGCTATGGAGACTACCTTAGAGCTGTTAAAATGTTACTTGGAGAATCTCAATGTTACCAATGCAGTGCCACTAAATAACATGGGGACTCTGATTGGTCGAATGATACCACGCTGTGCAGACCCAATACTACCCATTGGGCAGATGGCTGTGGACAGTTTGTACATCATCCTGTCCATTCAATTCTCATATGAACACACCAATCAGGATCAGCACAAGGAGCAGTTAGAGGTTCTGAAATCAGTCAGACAACAGCTAGTCAACCCTGACAGTTCAGTCCTCTTTCAAACATGCAGTCAGATCGCAGAGGTCATATCCAAGTGTTTGCCCCATGACCAGCTGGGGAACTTGCTCTTCATGGTCTTCAAAGGACTGGTCGACCAACAGCCCAGCTGTTCCAGTGCAGCCGCTGTCCTCATGAAAACCATCATTAAAAGGCGTGGCAGTGAACTTCGGGACCAGGTCTCAGAAATACTGGACGTGCTGAGAGTTCTAATGCAGTCTGTTCCTTCTGAGGTGGTGAAACTCTCTGTTCTACATAGTATTAGTATTCTAGCCTCATACAACACACCAACAGTTGTTTCCTGTCTCCTCACTTACCCCGTTCCTTTGGACAAGTACGTCAGTGACGTATGGAGATCACTGACACAGGAGGCAGAGTGTGCCATGAGTACAATGAAGGAGTTGCTACATGCACTGAACAAGAGAACCTGTTCCAACAGTGACAACCCGACTCAATTATCAACTCTTGAATCCCTGGCTGCTGTGTGTGCTTTGTATGAGATGGTAACTACACCCGAGTCAGGAAAGACTGTAAACATATTATTCCCCCAAATATTCAGCACCCTGCTTGTCCATCACTGCTCCTCCGTCAATGTGCGTCTGCCCAAGGTTTTTGTTCCCCATCACAAATCGAAGCAGAGAGAATTCTCAGCTGGGCCTCAGACATCTAGCAGCAGAGATGTGTGTGTGAACTGTGTGGAGATGCTCATGGAGCTGCTGAATCAGTCCAACAATCAACAAGTGGTACATTTCATGGTGGAAAGTGGAGGCTGGGACCAGATGCTGGACGTACACAAGTCCCATAGGGGGGTTATTCTGTTGGCCAAAGCAATGGTCCAATACGCTGGCCCTTGTCTGATTGGGATTGTAGTACAGCTCGCAGCTCTCATCCTTACTGTACAAGAGTGTCAGAAAGTCACAGTGGCTGCTTTCTTTGGAGAACTTTTAAAATCTCCACTGGCTTCACAGCTGCAGCTCACTGACACCTTGATGGGCAGATTGCTTCGATGTCTGCTTAATACTTCTTCGGTTGTCCAGTTTCTCTGTGTCAGGGGCCTGGGCAACGTTACAACTGGAGCTCCTCACAGAATAGAAAAATATTCTCGACCAGTGCTGTGTGCAATGATTGGTCTGATGGAAAGTGAGGAGAACGAGAACGAGGTGCTAATGTTTGAAGTGCTGTTATGTCTCTCGAAGCATTTAAATCAGTTGGGAGCAAAAACCATCAGACCCTTCGTACTGAAAATCGTCACCGGGATCCAACCATTCTTTGAGGCTAAGTGCGATAAAGTGAGAGCTGAAGCGCTTAGCGTATTGGGGATCTTAGCCAAGTGCGGAAATAGAGATCCCAAATCCTACTTCTGCCAACGGGTTCATTCGAACCTGGTTTGCTTGTTGTTGCACCTGAATGGAAACAGCAAGGAGGTGTCTAGGTCTTGCAACTCAACACTGCGTTTGGTCATACCCCTTATTGGCTCAGCTGAGGCATCCTGCAAGATTGAGGAGTATTTAGGGGAGCCTATCCTGAACTACACGGAGTTCCTGAGGGACATTTCAAAACAATTCATTAAAGACTTCCCTGATAGCATCCACTCGTACGTCACCGACTGTATGTCCTTCTTCAACAACCCGCAGGAGCAGATCCGAGCAAATGCAGTCGCCCTTTCAGCTTTCCTTTTCCAGCATCCAGAGGAATGTTCCAAACCTGCCCAGAGAGTCACCTGGTGGAACAAATATAAATTCTACAGCTGAGGTCGACCTTCTGTCTGATGTCAACACAGGCTCAGACCCTCCTCGACCTCGCCCTCCAACACAGGACCAGACCCACCTCAACCTCCTCTTCTTCAACACAGGCTCAGACCCTCCTCGACCTCGTCCTCCAACACAGGCTCAGACCCTCCTCGACCTCGCCCTCCAACACAGGGCCAGACCCTCCTCAATCTCCTCTTCTTCAACACAGGCTCAGACCCTCCTCGACCTCGCCCTCCAACACAGGGCCAGACCCTCCTCGACCTCGCCCTCCAACACAGGGCCAGACCCTCCTCGACCTCGCCCTCCAACACAGGGCCAGACCCTCCTCAATCTCCTCTTCTTCAACACAGGCTCAGACCCTCCTCGATCTCCTCTTCTTCAACACAGGCTCAGACACTCCTCAACCTCGTCCTCCAACACAGGACCAGACCCACCTCAACCTCGTCTTCTTCAACACAGGGCCAGACCCTCCTCAATCTCATCTTCTTCAACACAGGGCAAGACCCTCCTCAATCTCATCCTCCAACACAGGCTCAGACCCTCCTCAATCTCGTCCTCCAACACAGGCTCAAACCCTCCTCAACCTCGTCCTCCAACACAGGACCAGACCCACCTCAGCCTCCTCTTCTTCAACACAGGGCCAGACCCTCCTCAACCTCGTCATCCAACACAGGGCCAGACCCTCCTCAACCTCGTCCTCCAACACAGGCTCAGACCCTCCTCAACCTCATCCCCCAACACAGGGCCAGACCCTCCTCAACCTCATCCCCCAACACAGGGCCAGACCCTCCTCAACCTCATCCCCCAACACAGGGCCAGACCCTCCTCAACCTCATCCCCCAACACAGGGCCAGACCCTCCTCAACCTCATCCCCCAACACAGGGCCAGACCCTCCTCAACCTCATCCTCCAACACAGGACCAGACCCACCTCAACCTCCTCTTCTTCAACACAGGGCCAGACCCTCCTCGACCTCCTCTTCTTCAACACAGGCTCAGACCCTCCTCAACCTCATCCTCCAACACAGGCTCAGACCCTCCTCAACCTCGTCCTCCAACACAGGACCAGACCCACCTCAACCTCCTCTTCTTCAACACAGGGCCAGACCCTCCTCAACCTCATCCCCCAACACAGGGCCAGACCCTCCTCAACCTCATCCTCCAACACAGGGCCAGACCCTCCTCAACCTCATCCCCCAACACAGGGCCAGACCCTCCTCAACCTCATCCCCCAACACAGGGCCAGACCCTCCTCAACCTCATCCCCCAACACAGGGCCAGACCCTCCTCAACCTCATCCCCCAACACAGGGCCAGACCCTCCTCAACCTCATCCCCCAACACATGGCCAGACCCTCCTCAACCTCATCCTCCAACACAGGACCAGACCCACCTCAACCTCCTCTTCTTCAACACAGGCTCAGACCCTCCTCAACCTCATCCTCCAACACAGGCTCAGACCCTCCTCAACCTCGTCCTCCAACACAGGACCAGACCCACCTCAACCTCCTCTTCTTCAACACAGGGCCAGACCCTCCTCAACCTCCTCTTCTTCAACACAGGGCCAGACCCTCCTCGATCTCCTCTTCTTCAAGACAGGGCCAGACCCTCCTCAATCTCCTCTTCTTCAACACAGGGCCAGACCCTCCTCGATCTCCTCTTCTTCAAGACAGGGCCAGACCCTCCTCAATCTCCTCTTCTTCAACACAGGGCCAGACCCTCCTCAATCTCCTCTTCTTCAACACAGGGCCAGACCCACCTCAACCTCCTCTTCTTCAACACAGGGCCAGACCCACCTCAACCTCCTCTTCTTCAACACAGGGCCAGACCCACCTCAACCTCCTCTTCTTCAACACAGGGCCAGACCCTCCTCAACCTCCTCTTCTTCAACACAGGGCCAGACCTTCCTCAACCTCCTCTTCTTCAACACAGGGCCAGACCCTCCACAACCTCATCCTCCAACACAGGCTCAGACCCTCCTCGACCTCGTCCTCCAACACAGGCTCAGACACTCCTCAACCTCATCCTCCAACACAGGCTCAGACCCTCCTCAACCTCATCCTCCAACACAGGCTCAGACACTCCTCAACCTCATCCTCCAACACAGGCTCAGACCCTCCTCAACCTCCTCTTCTTCAACACAGGCTCAGAACCTCCTCAACCTCATCCTCCAACATAGGGCCAGACCCTCCTCGATCTCATTCTCCAACACAGGCTCAGAACCCCCTCAACCTCATCCTCCAACACAGGGCCAGACCCTCCTCGATCTCATTCTCCAACACAGGCTCAGACCCTCCTCAACCTCGTCCTCCAACACAGGGCCAGACCCTCCTCAACGTCATCCTCCAACACAGGCTCAGATCCTCCTCCACATCCTCTTCTTCTTAGCAACAAATTGTTGGTCGTTTCAGAATGATGCTTTGTAATTTTCTTTATTATAAATAAACTGAAATCCTGTTTTGCCATTATAATTATTGGTTGATCTTCAAACAGTGGAGGTCCCACTGATATGAGTGGGAATGAAATCTCATGAAAAGTTAGAGACAAACCTTACTCTTCAGTCTATGGAATTCCTCACTGGATCAGGTTCTATTTTATTTATAGAAACAGCGCACATTCACGCACACACTGAGTACTTTGGAACAAATTCACTGCACACATCACTGACTGGGCAGAACCCAGCCCTGTACTGGTACTTGGAGTAACAGTGCTGTCTCTGTACTGATATTTCATGGGCTGCATTTCCTGGCCGCTCACTATCGTGTTCACACTGAGCTGTGGCCTAATGTGTGGTGTAATGGGACATTAACATGGTCTAGTCACAACCCGCAGTGCAGGTCCGTCACCTGGCATGGCCTTGCTCCAGCAAACAGGGAGGCCTATAGCTTCAGGCCTGGTCAGCGACTCAATGCTGCTGTGGAGGGTGAGCAGGAGCAAAAATGCCCCAGGGGCTGGAGATCTGGGGCAACAAATCAATACATGATGTTTTTTTTATTCATAAAAATTATTTTGAGGTTTTGAATTATGAATAAATTCTTTTCATCCTATTCGGAGAGCTCTGGTGCTGCAGCCATGAGGACACAACTCCCAAGAGATGGCAACATAGATCCCAAAAGATGGGAACACTGATTGCAAAGAGGGAGACAGCGCTCCCAAGAGAAAGGGACACAGCTCCCAAGAGAGGGTGTGTTAGCAGATTTCCAATAGACACTGTCGTAACAATGGGTTGTTAGTCCAGCGACATTAACCTCCATTCAAATTCAGGCCCAATTGTTGTTTAAACAACAAGCTTTGGTACACATTTACTAATAACAGCACTGGTTTTATGGACATTAAATGGTGAGCAATTAATACAAACTATTCGTCTTTCCATAAAGTCTTATTCAAGTTGATCAGACTTGGAGCAGGGGAACTTGGATAAGATCTGAAAACAGGCATAGGGATCACAGTGTGCGATTAACCCATGCCCGGTCATGGTGTTCCAGGCAGCATGATAAATTGGTTAGATGATGTCTGAGTGCAGGCAGTGCTACCCGCACTGTTTATTGGCTGCACACACGGCAGGGCACCCGATATTGCGAGTGTCTAGCGCTACTTAAATGCAGCCTGCATCTCTTAAAGGAAGGTGCATTGTGCCTGCAAAAAGTGGTGGGAGTTTGTTTCAAAAGGCAATCTGGGCTCAGATACTTTGCGTTGAGAAAGCTAGAGCCAAGGTTTTCAGACAATGCACTGGAGGAGGCCTTGGTGGAAGGGCTGGAATGGAGGAGAGACATCTTGTATCCGCGGAGGGGCATGAGGCCCTCCAAACACATGCTCAGGAGGCAGTGAGAAGAAATAGCAGCAGATATCAATGCCACATGTAGCTCCATGAACAGCGGATGCAGTGCAGGAAGTTTAATGACTCACGAGTTGTCAAGGTGAGTGACTTCATCTTCAAAAGGCATATCCTACCAACCGCACCACTGGCCTCATCCACTGCTCAATATTCTACACCCCCATCACCCACCTACCAACAATTTATCAATCAGTTCTCAACCCTCAAATTAATTTGCTTTAGCTCACACTTAGCACCCACAAGTCGGATATAAATATCAGGAAAGAATGAACAGGCTCGGTCTCTTTCCTCTTGAAAAAAGAAGGCTGAGGGGTGGCCTAATAGAGGTCTTTAAAATCATGAATGGTTTTGATAGAGTGGATAGCGAGAGAAACAGGGACAAGTAGCAGAATGGATAGCTAGCTGGCTTCAAGACAGAAAGCAGAGTGTAGGGGTAAAGGGTCCTCTTGAGTATCTTTGGAACCCTCATATCCGTCCTCGTGTTAGCTTTCTTCCTAATATCTTGATATTCCCAGTTATCAATATCCTGTCCAGTTGGTTTGCGTTTCCTCATTGATCTAACTGAACCCCAACTCCCCCCCCTCCCCTCGGAAGATACAGAGACTCTGCGAGATTGACCCATACCCGCAGAACCGCCTTCAGTCGGCTGTATCCGAGTTGGTGGGGATATGGACCTTGTGTCCGTGAAGTACTTGGACCTGCCACCTCACTCTGATCATCGTCCAAGTCAGACTCATAATCATCTACTCGTGGTACCGAAGGTGCATCATTTGCTAGCAACATTTGATCCACATGAACAGTCCTGATGTATTTACCAATATGGACCTGGTACAGCTTGGTGCCATATGTTCGAATAATTGTACCAATGTCCCATTTGTGTGGACTTGCTCTTTTTGACGGGCTGAGAACTCTGATCTGATCACCCTCCTGAAAGCATCGCTTTTAATACCGTAATGATAATGATTTCTGCACCGATTGTGCCTTCTCTACTTTATCAGATCAGTTCGGTTGCAATAAACTCAGCCTAGGCTTCAGCAATAATTCAGCAGGTGTGTACCCTGTTGTAGAATGAGGCGTAGTTCTGTATTTGAAAAGAACGTTCGCTAACCTGTGCTTCATGCTCACCGATGATCCAGTCTGTCGAACTTGTTTCTGTAAAGCCTCCTGGACAATCCTGACCGACCTTTCAGCTGCACCATTCGAAGCAGGATGATATGGTGCTACCAATGTGTGTTTGATACTGTTGTGTCTGGCAAATTTCACAAATTGCATGGACCGAAATTGTGGCCCATTATCTGACACCATTTCTGCGGGCAGGCCATGGCATGCAAAAATATCCCATAATTCATCCAATGTAGTTGTAGGTGACCCCATATGCAATACTTCCAGCCATTTTCAATGGCTATTGATTAGAACCAGAAAATTATCACTGACCCTCTCGCAAAAATCAATATGTATTCTTTGGAATGTTCTCGTTGGCCAAGTCCATGTTTGCAGCAGTGTTTTAGCTGGCATGGTCCTGCAGTCTTGGCAGATGGTACACTTACTCACTAATACTTCTAAATCTTTATCTAACCCAGGTCAATAAACAAAACTTCAGGCCACAGTTTTCATGCCATCGATGCCAGTATGCTCACCGTGAAGTTCCATCAACACTTTGGCCCAGAGTGCACTGGGAATGACTACTCTCAGGCCCTATTTTAGACATTCCTGATCACATGATAATTTGTTCCGACGATGATAAAAGGGCTTTATCCCCTCGTCTAAATGCGGCTGATCTTCAGACCACCCTCGCTGGGTGTGCTCATAGACCCGCTATAACGTGACATCTTTCTGTGTGAGCTCTGCAATAACAGAGGTAGTGACCGGACAATCCTCATCAACAACATCGAGAGTGAAGATTGACTGTTCGCGGCCAATTTCAGAATCTTCATCAGGCAACCTTGAAAGGGATCCACCATTGCATTCTGCTTCAACATGCAATACTCGATTCTGTAATCGTACTGAGACAATAAAATAGCCCATCTTTGCATCCTGGAAGCTGCTATAAATGGAATTACCGCCTTTGGGCCGAGGATAGCTAGTAACGGTTTGTGATTGATTGGCATCCCAAAAGAAACTGGTGAAACTTTTTAGCACTAAATATAATCGCAAAAGCCTTTTTCTCAATCTGGGCATGATTTTGTTCTCTTTTGTTGAGCGTATGTGATGCAAAGGCAGCCGTTTTTTTCCTACCCATCCTTCATAACATGGCTGATCACTGCTCCCACACCATGCCCAAAGACTGATCACTGCTCCTACACCATGCCCAGAGACTGATCGCTGTCCCACACCATGCCCAAAGACTGATCACTGCTCCCACACCATGCCCAAAGACTGATCACTGCTCCCACACCATCCCAGAGACTGATCACTGCTCCCACACCATGCCCAGAGACTGATCACTGCTCCCACACCATGCCCAGAGACTGATCACTGCTCCCACACCATGCCCAGAGACAGATCACTGCTCCCACACCATGCCCAGAGACTGATCACTGCTCCCACACCATGCCCAGAGACTGATCACTGTCCCACACCATGCCCAGAGACTGATCACTGCTCCCACACCATGAGGCTGATCACTGCTCCCACACCATGCCCAGAGACTGATCACTGTCCCACACCATGCCCAGAGACTGATCACTGCTCCCACACCATGCCCAGAGACTGATCACTGCTCCCACACCATGCCCAGAGGCTGATCACTGCTCCCACACCATTCCCAGAGGCTGATCACTGCTCCCACACCATAGTGGACGAATTAACTGCGCAGATAGCAGTTAACGGGTATGATGTAATTGGCATCACGGAGACATGGCTCCAAGGTGACCAAGGCTGGGAACTCAACATCCAGGGGTATTCAACATTTAGGAAGGATAGACAGAAAGGAAAAGGAAGTTAAAGAGGAAATTAACGCAATAGTAAGGAAGGACATTAGCTTGGATGAAGTGGAATCGGTATGGGTGGAGCTGCGGAATACCAAAGGGCAGAAAACGCTAGTGGGTGTGGTGTACAGACCAAACAGTAGTAGTGAGGTTGGAGACAGCATCAAACAAGAAATAAGGGATGTGTGCAATAAATGTACAGCAGTTATCATGGGCGACTTTAATCTACACATTGATCGGGCTAACCAAACGCAGTAACAATGCAGTGGAGGAGGATTTCCTGGAGTGTATTAGGGATGGTTTTCTAGATCAATATGTCGAGGAACCAACTAGAGAACTGGCTATCCTGGACTGGGTGATGCATAATGAGAAGGGACTAATTAGAATCTTGTTGTGTGAGGTCCCTTGGGGAAGAGTGACCATAACATGCTAGAATTCTTTTTTAAGATGGAGAGTGACACAGTTCATTCAGAAACTAGGGTCCTGAACTTAAGGAAAGGTAACTTCGACGGTATGAGGCGTGAATTGGCTAGATTAGACTGGCAAATGATACTTCAAGGGTTGACATTGGATAGGCAATGGCAAACATTTAAAGATAACATGGATGAACTTCAACAATTGTACATCCCTGTCTGGAGTAAAAATAAAACAGGGAAGGTGGCTCAACCGTGGCTAACAAGGGAAATTAAGGATAATGTTAAATCCAAGGAAGAGGCATATAAATTGGCCAGAAAAAGCAACAAACCTGAGGACGGGGAGAAATTTAGAATTCAGCAGAGGAGGACTAAGAGTTTAATTAGGAGGGGAAAATAGAGTACGAGAGGAAGCATGCCGGGAACATAAAAACTGACTGCAAAAGCTTCTATAGATATGTGAAGAGAAAAAGATTAGTGAAGACAAACACAGGTCCCTTGCAGTCGGATTCAGGTGAATTTATAATGGGGAACAAAGAAATGGCAGACCAATTGAACAAATATTTTGGTTCTGTCTTCACAAAGGAAGACACAAATAATCTTCCGGAAATACTAGGAGACCGAGGGTCTAGTGAGAAGAAGGAACTGAAGGGTATCCTTATTAGTCAGGAAATTGTGTTAGGGAAATTGATGGCATTGAAGGCCGATAAATCCCCAGGGCCTGATAGTCTGCATCCCAGTGTACTTAAGGTAGTGGCCCTAGAAATAGTGGATGCATTGGTGATCATTTTCCAACAGTCTATCGACTCTGGATCAGTTCCTATGGACTGGAGGGTAGCTAATGTAACACCACTTTTTAAAAAAGGAGGGAGAGAGAAAACGGGTAATTATAGACCGGTTAGCCTGTCAACAGTAATCGGGAAAATGTTGGAATCAATCATTAAGGATGAAATAGCAGCGCATTTGGAAAGCAGTGACAGGATCTGATACGTCCTTACTATAAAGTATAAATGCACACGAGACCTATGCTTGAGAGAAGGTCAGTCTGTGACCTGTCCTTTATTCCTTAGCACTCAAGTGATGAAGGTGGGTGGAGCTTCCCCTTTTATACCTGAAGGTCCAGGTTAGGAGTGTCTCCCACCTAGTGGTCATTGTTCTCACGGTGTACAACTTAGGTCAGATTATACATGGGTTACAATGCTGGTTGAATACATGACATCACCTCCCCCCCAAGTCTTATTGGGATCACAGGTTGAGTCTCTCTGGTGGTTCCCGCTCTCTTGTAGAGCGCCTGAGTTGGGGCTCCGGTTGTTGGGCGCTGGCCTGAGTGTCTGCTGTTTGCGATGCCTCAGGCCTATCCAGACTGCCCACAGTGACTGGGCTCTCCTCCCTTTGGTTCTGGTGTTCGGTCACCTGTGGTGGAGTGAACTCTACATCGTGTTCTTCCTCTGCTTCTTCTATGGGGTTGCTGAACCTCCTTTTTGTTTGATCCACGTGTTTGCGGCAGATTTGTCCGTTGGTAAGTTTAACTACCAGAATCCTATTTCCCTCTTTGGCAATCACAGTGCCTGCGAGCCATTTGGGCCCTGCAGCGTAGTTGAGGATAAAAACAGGATCATTTACATCAATACATCGCGCCCTCGCATTCCTGTCATGGTAGTCATATTGTGGCTGGCGCCTGCTCTCGACAATTTCTTTCATGGTGGGGTGTATAAGGGATAGCCGGGTTTTGAGCGTCCTTTTCATTAGCAGCTCTGCGGGTGGAACCCCTGTGAGCAAGTGTGGTCGGGATCTATAGGCCAATAGGAGGCGTGATAAGCGGGTTTGTAGGGAACCCCCTTGGATTCTGAACATCCCCTGTTTGATTATCTGTACTGCTCGTTCTGCCTGGCCGTTTGAGGCCGGCTTGAACGGTGCCTTTCTGACATGGTTAATTCCATTGCCTGCCATGAAGTCCTGGAATTCAGTGCTTGTGAAGCACGGGCCATTGTCACTGACCAAGACGTCCGGAAGACCGTGGGTGGCGAACATTGCCAGTAGACTTTATACCGTGGCAGAGGCTGTGCTTGAATTTAAAATGACACACTCGATCCATTTGGAGTAGGCGTCTACTACAACCAAAAACATTTTTCCCATGAAAGGACCTGCATAGTCCACATGGATGTGTGACCAAGGCTTGGCGGGCCATGGCCAGGGACTAAGGGGGGCTTCCCTGGGCGCATTGCCCAGCTGGGCACACGTGTTGCACCTGCGAACACAAAGTTCCAGATCTGCGTCTATCCCTGGCCACCAAACGTGTGACCTGGCAATTGCCTTCATCATGACAATGCCCGGGTGCTCATTGTGGAGTTCTCTGATGAACACCTCTCTGCCCATCTGGGGCATGACTACGCGGTTTCCGCACAGTAGGCAATCGGCCTGAATCGAGAGTTCATCCCTGCGCCTGTGAAATGGTTTAAATTCCTCAGGGTATGCCCTGTACGTTGCTGCCCAGTCCCCATTCAGGACACATTTCTTGACTAGAGACAATAGCGGGTCTCTATTTGTCCAGACTTTAATCTGACGGGCTGACACGGGTGAGCCTTCGCTTCCGAAAGCTTCAACAGCCATGACCATCTCAGCAGCATGCTCGGTAGCCCCCTCAGTGGTGGCTAGTGGGAGCCTGCTGAGTGCATCGGCGCAGTTTTCGGTGCCCGGTCTGTGCCGAATTGTATAGTCATAGGCGGCTAATGTGAGTGCCCACCTCTGTATGCAGGCCGATGTGTTTGCATTTATGGCCTTGTTGTCGGCCAAAAGAGACGTTAGGGGTTTGTGATCTGTCTCCAGCTCAAATTTCCTGCCAAACGGGTACTGGTGCATTTTCTTTACAGCATATACACATGCGAGCGCCTCCTTTTCTACCATCCCGTAACCCCTTTCTGCCTGGGACAAACTCCTGGAGGCATAAGCTAACGGCTGTATCTGACCCTTGACATTGACATGCTGCAACACACACCCGACACCATAGGACGACGCATCGCACGTTAACACAAGTTTCTTACATGGGTCGTATAGTGTTAATAGAGTGTTGGAACATAACAAATTGCGTGCTCTATTAAAAGCCCTTTCCTGGCTGTCCCTCCAGACCCATTCGCGAACTTTGCATAGGAGCACGTGTAGCGGCTCTAGCAGTGTGCTCAATTTGGGAAGAAAGTTACCAAAATAGTTCAGGAGCCCCAGGAACGAATGCAGCTCCGTCGTGTTACAGGGTCTGGGTGCTCTCTGGATCACTTCCATCTTGGACGCAGTAGGGCTGATCCCGTCTGCTGCTACTCTCAGCCCCAGGAATTCTACCTGTGGAGCTAGGAAGATGCACTTCGCCTTTTTCAGTCGCAGCCCTACCCGGTCCAGTCTGCGTAGCACTTCCTCCAGATTGTGGAGGTGTTCTTCAGTATCGTAACCCGTGATGTGGATGTCGTCCTGAAAAACCACCATCCCTGGAATCGACTTGAGGAGGCTTTCCATATTTCATTGGAAGATCGCGGCGGCCGAGCGAATCCCGAACGGACATCTGTTGTACTCAAACAACCCGTTGTGTGTCGTGATGGTGGTAAGCTTCTTCGACTCACTCGCCAGCTCCTGGGTCATGTAAGCTGAGGTCAGGTCCAATTTTGAAAAAAGTTTGCCACCGGATAGCGTCGCAAAGAGGTCCTCCGCTCTCGGTAGCGGGTACTGGTGTATGAACTGTATATGTGCTCCACATGAACTCGCTGAACTTCAACTTCAGCGATTTCCCCCAGCGTTCACTTCTGCAATTTCTGCAGGTATTTTGCTCATCTCTGCAAACTCCGGCTGAGTGTGTGCCTCCACGCCTCCAACATGAGCTGTTGTTTGAAACAAAAGGTCCCTTGCCAGTCGATCGTCCCTGACTGCCCCTGCGTCTGTCCTTGAATGCGCCATTAACAGGTGTTGATGGCCCCATTACTGGCCGCATTGTCCCTTGCAATGGCGTGAATCGCTGTTCAGCTTGCCATTGTCTCTGTCGAACTCCCCCTCTGGGTTCGACTACATGTTGGGGCATGCCCGATTGCCCTTGTCTGCCTGGAGAACTGGGTGCAGCTTTAACAATGTTGAATCTCTGTCCCAACCATTCCTTAACACAGTAACTCTCGTCTGTTCTGCTAGTGGCCATGCTCGCGTGGTTTAAATCCCAGTTTCTCGTCGCCATTGATACGTCCTTACTACACAGTATAAATGCACACGAGGCCCATGCTTGAGAGAAGGTCAGTCTGTGACCTGTCCTTTATTCCTCAGCACTCAAGTGATGAAGGTGGGTGGAGCTTCCCCTTTTATACCTGAAGATCCAGGTGAGGAGTGTCTCCCACCTAGTGGTCATTGCTCTCACAGTGTACAACTTAGGTCAGATTATACATGGGTTACAATGCTGGTTGAATACATGACAGGATCGGTCCAAGTCAGCATGGATTTGTGAAAGGGAAATCATGCTTGACGAATCTTCTGGAGTTTTTTGAAGCTGTAACGAGTAGAGTGAACAAGGGAGAACCAGTGGATGTGGTGTATTTGGACTTTCAAAATGCTTTTGACAAGGTCCCACACAAGAGATTGGTGTGCAAAATCAAAGCATATGGTATTGGGGGTAATGTACTGACGCGGATAGAGAACTGGTTGGCAGACAGGAAGCAGAGAGTCAGGATAAACGGGTCCTTTTCAGAATGGCAGGCAGTGACTAGTGGAGTGCCGTAGGGCTGAGTGCTGGGACTCCAGCTCTTTACAATATACATTAATGATTTAGATGAAGGAATTGAGTGTAATATCTCCACGTTTGCAGATGATACTAAACTGGGTGGAGGTGTGAGCTGTGAGGAGGACGCTAAGAGGCTGCAGGGTGATTTGGACAGGTTAGGTGAGTGGGCAAATGCATGGCAGATGCAGTATAATATGGATAAATGTGAGGTTATCCACTTTGGGGGCAAAAACATGAAGGCAGAATGTTATCTGAATGGCGGCAGATTAGGAAAAGGGGAGGTGCAACGAGACCTGGATGCCATGGTTCATCAGTCATTGAAAGTTGGCATGCAGGTACAGCAGGCAGTGAAGAAGGCAAATGGTATGTTGGCCTTCATAGCTAGGGGATTTGAGTATAGGAGCAGGGAGATCTTACTGCTGTTGTACAGGGCCTTGGTGAGACCTCACCTGGAATATTGTGTTCAGTTTTGGTCTCCTAATCTGAGGAAGGACGTTCTTGCTATTGAGGGAGTGCAGCGAAGGTTCACCAGACTGATTCCAGAGATGGCTGGACTGTCATATGAGGAGAGACTGGATCAACTGGGCCTTTGTAAACTGGAATTTAGAAGGATGAGAGGGGATCTCATAGAAACGTATAAGATTCTGACGGGACTGGACAGGTTAGATGAGGGAAAATGTTCACGATGTTGGGGAAGTCCAGAACCAAGGGACACAATCTTAGGATAAGGGGTAGGCCATTTAGAACTGAGATGAGGAGAAACTTCCTCACTCGGAGAGTTATTAACCTGTGGAATTCCCTGTCGCAGAGAGTTGTTGATGCCAGTTCATTGGATATATTCAAGAGGGAGTTAGATATGGGTCTTACGGCTAAAGGGATCAAGGGGTATGGAGAGAAAGTGGGAAAGGGGTATTGAGGGAATGATCAGCCATGATCTTATTGCATGGTGGTGCAGGCTCGAAGGGCCGAATGGTCTACTCCTGCACCTATTTTCTATGTTTCTATGCCCAGAGGCTGATCACTGCTCCCACACCATACCCAGAGACTGATCACTGCTCCCACACCATGCCCAGAGATTGATCACTGCTCCCACACCATGCCGAGGGACTGATCATTGCTCCCACACCATGCCCAGAGACAGATCACTGCTCCCACACCATGCCGAGGGACTGATCATTGCTCCCACACCATGCCCAGAGGCAGATCACTGCTCCCACACCATGCCGAGGGACTGATTACTGCTCCCACACCATGCCCAGAGACTGATCACTGCTCCCACACCATACCCAGAGACTGATCACTGCTCCCACACCATGCCCAGAGACTGATCACTGCTCCCACACCATGCCCAGAGACTGATCACTTCTCCCACACCATGCCCAGAGGCTGATCACTGCTCCCACACCATGCCCAGAGACTGATCACTGCTCCCACACCATGCCCAGAGACAGATCACTGCTCCCACACCATGAGGCTGATCACTGCTCCCACACCATGCCCAGAGACTGATCACTGCTCCCACACCATGAGGCTGATCACTGCTCCCACACCATGCCCAGAGGCTGATCACTGCTCCCACACCATGAGGCTGATCACTGCTCCCACACCATGCCCAGAGACTGATCACTGCTCCCACACCATGCCCAGAGACTGATCACTTCTCCCACACCATGCCCAGAGACTGATCACTGCTCCCACACCATGCCCAGAGACTGATCACTGCTCCCACACCATGCCCAGAGACTGATCACTGCTCCCACACCATGCCCAGAGACTGATCACTGCTCCCACACCATGAGGCTGATCACTGCTCCCACACCATGCCCAGAGACTGATCACTGTCCCACACCATGAGGCTGATCACTGCTCCCACACCATGCCCAGAGACTGATCACTGTCCCACACCATGCCCAGAGACTGATCACTGCTCCCACACCATGCCAGAGACTGATCACTGCTCCCACACCATGCCAGAGACTGATCACTGCTCCCACACCATGCCCAGAGACTGATCACTGCTCCCACACCATGCCAGAGACTGATCACTGCTCCCACACCAGACCCAGAGGCATCACATGCTCGTCTTAGTTCACGAGTTGGATTATAATGGACGAGAAGAGCACTACGGCTCAAGCGTCGCTTGCATATGTCGTTTGCATTCTGTTGCTCTTTGTCCCATTTCCATCGCACACCTTTCTTTAATAAATAATGGAGTGGTGTGAGCACGTTGCTAGTCCAGGAAGATAACAAGCATAATATTGGACCATGCCTGAAAAGAATTGTAATTCTGTAACGGTTTTCAGTTCCAGAGCCATCATGATGGCTTGCACATTCTCCTTAACAGCTTGGAGACTATTTTCATCTCCCCGCAATCCCAGATAAACCACCTCACACTGTATCTCATCTACAGCTTCAGATTATGGTCATTGAACCGTCTGAATACTTCTTCTAAGATTTCCAGGTTTTCCCTCTCTGTGCCGGGGGCTAACAACACATCATCCTGATTGCACAAACTGTGAGCCATTTCCTGTAAGATCGGATCCATGGTAGCCTGAAATATCTTTAGTGAGGACTTGATACCATAGGACAACTTAGTGTATGAATATAAACCTTTGTGTGTGTTGACTGTCCGATACTGCTGACTATCCTGGTCAATGTGTTGAGCAGAGGCCTGGGAGAGATCCAGTTTGTGAACACTTTGGCTCCCGCCAGTTCTGCAGACTGCGCAGGAAAAAGAGTGGCAGAGCTATAGTGATAGGGGATTCTATTGTAAGGAGACTAGATAGGCATTTCTGCGGTTGCAAATGAGACTCCAGGATGGTATGTTGCCTGCCTGGTGCAAGAGACAAAAATGTCTACGAGCGGCTGCAGCTCTTTCTGGAGGGGGAGGATGAACAATCAGCTGTCGTGGTACATATAGGTACCAACGATATAGGTAAAAAACAGGATGAGGTCCTGAAAGCTGAATTTAGGGACCTAGGAGTTAAATTAAAAAGTAGGACCTCAAAGGTAGTAATCTCAGGATTGCTACCAGTGCCACGTGCTAGTCAGAGTAGGAATTGCAGGATAGCTCAGCTGAATACGTGGCTTGAGGAATGGTGCAAGGGGGAGGGATTCAAATTCCTGGGACATTGGAACTGGTTCTGGGGGAGGTGAGACCAGTACAAACCGGACGGTCTGTACCTGGGCAGGACCTGTTTAAAAAAGGGGGCAGACAAAAGACAGGTAACTATAGGCCGGTTAGTTTAACATCTGTAGTGGGGAAAATGCTTGAAGCTATCATTAAGGAAGAAATAGCGGGACATCTAGATAGGAATAATGCAATCAAGCAGACGCAGCATGGATTCATGAAAGGGAAATCATGTTTAACTAATTTACTGGAATTCTTTGAGGATATAACAAGCATGGTGGATAGAGGTGTACCGATGGATGTGGTGTATTTAGATTTCCAAAAGGCATTCGATAAGGTGCCACACAAAAAGTTACTGCAGAAGATAGAAGTACGCGGAGTCAGAGGAAATGTATTAGCATGGATAGAGAATTGGCTGGCGAACAGAAAGCAGAGAATCGGGATAAATGGGTCCTTTTCGGGTTGGAAATCGGTGCCACAGGGATCGGTGCTGGGACCACAACTGTTTACAATATACATAGATGACCTGGAAGAGGGGACAGAGTGTAGTGCAACAAAATTTGCAGATAACATTAAGATTAGTGGGAAAGCGGGTTGTGTAGAGGACACAGAGAGGTTGCAAAGAGATTTGGATCGGTTAAGCGAATGGGCTAAGGTTTGGCAGATGGAATACAATGTTGGAAAGTGTGAGGTCATCCCACCTTGGGAAAAAAAACAGTAAAAGGGAATATTATTTGAATGGGGAGAAATTACAACATGCTGCGGTGCAGAGGGACCTGGGGGTCCTTGTGCATGAATCTCAATAAGTTAGTTTGCAGGTGCAGCAGGTAATCAGGAAGGCGAATGGAATGTTGGCCTTCATTGCGAGAGGGATGGAGTACAAAAGCAGGGAGGTCCTGCTGCAACTGTATAGGGTATTGGTAAGGCCGCACCTGGAGTACTGCGTTCAGTTTTGGTCACCTTACTTAAGGAAGGATATACTGGCTTTGGAGGGGGTACAGAGACGATTCACTAGGCTGATTCCAGAGATGAGGGGGTTACCTTATGATGATAGATTGAGTAGACTGCGTCTTTACTCATTGGAGTTCAAAAGGATGAGGGGTGATCTTATAGAAACATTTAAAATCATGAAAGGGACAGACAAGATAGAGGCAGAGAGGTTGTTTCCACTGGTCGGGGAGACTAGAACTAGGGGCCACAGCCTCAAAATATGGGGGAACCAATTTAAAACCGAATTGAGAAGGAATTTCTTCTCCCAGAGTTGTGAATCTGTGAAATTATCTGCCCAAGGAAGCAGTTGAGGCTAGCTCATTGAATGTATTCAAATCACAGATAGATAGAGGAATTAAGGGTTATGGGGAGCGGGCGGGTAAGTGGAGCTGAGTCCACAGCCAGATCAGCCATGATCTTATTGAATGGCGGAGCAGGCTCGAGGGGCTAGATGGCCTACTCCTGTTCCTAATTCTTATATTCTTATGTTCTTCTGACCGGAACCAATGTCCTAGGCGGAGTGTTTGCTAGTGCTGTTGGGGAGGAGTTAAACTAAAAAGGCAGGGGGATGGGAATCTATGCAAGGAGGCAGAGGGAAATAAAAAGGGGGCAGAAGCAAAAGGTAGGAAGGAGAGAAGCAAGAGTGGAGGGCAGAGAAATCAAGGGCAAAAATCAAAAACCATAATTCTAAAAGGACAAAGAGTGTTAAAAAAACAAGCCTGAAGGTTCTGAGTCTCAATGCGAGGAGCATTCATCAGCAGGTGGATGAATTGACTGTGCAGATAGCAGCTAATGGATATGATGTAATTGGGATTACGGAGACATGGCTCCAGGGTAACCAAGGCTGGGAACTCAATATCCAGGGGTAATCAATATTCAGGAAGGACAGACAGGAAGGAAAAGGAGGTGGGGTAGTGTTACTGGTTAAAGAGAACATTAACGCAATCGTAAGGAAGGACATTAACGTGGATGATGTGGAATCTATATGGGTGGAGCTGCGAAACACCAAAGGGCAGAAAACGTTAGTGGGAGTTGTGTACAGACCACCAAACTGTAGTAGGGAGGTTGGGGATGGCATCAAACAGGAAATTAGGGACGCATGCAATAAGGATACAGCAGTTATCATGGGTGACTTTAATCTGCATATTGATTGGGCTAACCAAACGGGTAGCAATACTGTGGAGGAGGATTTCCTGGAGTGTATAAGGGATGGTTTTCTAGACCAATATGTCGAGGAACCAACTAGAGAGCTGGCCATCCTAGACTGGGTCTTGTGTAATGAGAGAGGATTAATTAGCAATCTTGTTGTGCGAGGCCCCTTGGGAAAGAGTGACCATAATATGGTAGAATTCTTCATTAAGATGGAAAGTGACATGGTTAATTTAGAGACTAGGGTCCTGAACTTAAAGAAAGGAAACTTTGACGGTATGAGACATGAATTGGCTAGGATAGACTGGCGAGTGATACTTAAAGGGCTGATGGTGGATAGGCAATGGCAGACATTTAAAGATCACATGTGTAAGGGGTTGTCCCGGGGGTCAGGTTCACCTCTGACCTACTTGAGTGGTTCGAATCGCTCCCACTCCCTTGGGTTCTGGACTCTGGATTTATTTGGGGGGGTGATAAAGTGCAAAGGACAACTGGCTTGATGCAAAAGAACTTTGATTTTATTACAGACAAGAAAATATAATGTCAAACTTATAATCACTCTAATAAAGAACAATCCATTACACATTCAAAAGGGGTTACAGTAAATTATACCTCCCACCTCCCAATACCTAATTCTAGCTAGGTTAGACTCCAGGGCAGGCAGGGACTATGCTTATCAATCCTTTCTGGTCGGTTAGCGGTAGTTCGCGATTTCGGGGTTCGTTGAATTCTGTAGGTTCTGCTTGCCGTACCCCAAACGTCGGAGAAGACTTCTTACTGCGCAATCTTCAGTTGGGTTGAGTCTCCTGATGCGGTAAGACGCGTTTTAGATCTATGGGGTAAGTACCTGGTTTTCTTCGTTAGAAATAGGTTCAAAGTCTCTTTAGATAATGTTTTCTCCTGTTGGTAGTCAGGACTTAAATTGTAGAGTGGAAACTTTCGATTCTTCGGTTTCTTTCTGTTGGAGTTTTGTTTCAAGTTTGGTCGATCGCGGTGGTTTATCGGTGGTACCACGTTGGCTGTGGTTGGTTGCTGCCACGATGGTGATGTTCTTCCTTCCTTCAGGACTTCAGGACTTCGAAGCTGGAGAAGTTAGTTTACTACTGTCGCGTTGGTTTCTCTCCCTTCTGGTGACATAGGCACACGTGTAGTATGGCATCTGGCGTAGTATGGCATACCCTCTGTTAAAACAGGGGCCAGTTATATGGTTTGAGTTGTCCTTATCTTTGCGCCAAATCAGTCCAGAATTATTTGTTTAAATTTGGCGGGCTTGGCATTTCTTTGTAATATTTTTGACGGGCTCATTAAAAGTTAATATGTCTTGGGTGCGTTGCCCTTCTAAATCTGTTTCCTGATGGAAATATTAGCTTGGTAATCGCAATGTCTTTTTGTGCTTGGTTTTTGCATACAGGCTGTAGTGGGCCCTTTGTCCTTATTCATGCTGAAGATGGCTTTTCTCAGTTCAGTTCGATGGCTAGCCATCTCTGAGTTATTGTTGTAATGTTAATGTCTCTTGTGGAGAAGGGTTTTCGAGTATCCATTCCTCCAAACAATTTACCTTAGACCCAACACCCAGACAGTTCCAATAATCAAGTGGGCTCCTTTTGTTCCTTCGGCCCGCCCAGAGACTTGAATTTGTCTTGTAAAAGTCCAACATTCGATTAAAGTTCGTAGTTTCTTCCATAAGCACTTGAGGATTTCAAACTTTCCAGTAGATAATCCCAAATTAAATTTCTCCTTTCCAATGAGCCCAAACACAGAGGTGGGGAGGGGGGTTTCCCGTGAATTTTGACCTTTCACATGGATGAACTACAACAATTGTACATCCCTGTGTGGCATAAGAATAAAAAAGGGAACATAAAAACATAAGAACATAAGAATTAGGAACAGGAGTAGGCCATCTAGTCCCTCGAGCCTGCTCCCCCATTCAACAAGATCATGGCTGATATGGCCGTGGACTCAGCTCCACTTATCCGCCTGCTCCCCGTAACCCTTAATTCCCTTATTGGTTAAAAATCTATCTATCTTTGACTTGAATACATTCAATGAGCTAGCCTCAACTGCTTCCTTGGGCAGAGAATTCCACAGATTCACAACCCTCTGGGAGAAGAAATTCCTTCTCAACTCGGTTTTAAATTGGCTCCCCCATATTTTGAGGCTGTGCCCCCTAGTTCTAGTCTCCCCGACCAGTGGAAACAACCTCTCTGCCTCTATCTTGTCTATCCCTTTCATTATTTTAAATGTTTCTATAAGACCACTCCTCATCCTTCTGAACTCCAATGAGTAAAGACCCAATCTATCTATCATCATAAGGTAACCCCCTCATCTCCGGAATCAGCCCAGGGAATCATCTCTGCACCCCCTCCAAAGCTAGTATATCCCTCCTTAAGTAAGGTGACCAAAACTGCATGCAGTACTCCAGGTGCGGCCTCACCAATACCCTATACAGTTGGCTCAACCGTGGCTAACAAGAGAAATTAGGGAAAGTGTTAAATTCAAGAAAGAGGCATAAAAATTGGCCAGAAAAAGCAGCAAACCTGAGGACTGGGAGAAATTTAGAATTCAGCAGAGGAGGACTAAAGGTTTAATTAGGAGGGGGAAAGTAGAGTATGAGAGTAAGCTTGCAGGGAACATAAAAACTGACTGCAAAAGCTTCTATAGATATGTGATGAGAAAAAGATTAGTGAAGACAAATGTAGGTCCCTTGAAGTCAGAATCAGGGGAATTCATAATGGGGAACAAGGAAATGGCAGACCAATTGAACAAATATTTTGGTTCTGTCTTCACTAAGGAAGACACGAATAACCTCCCGAAAATACTAGGGGATCGAGGGTCTAGTGAGAAGGGGGAATTAAAGGAAATCTTTAATAGTCAGGAAATAGTGTTAGGGAAATTGATGGGATTGAAGGCCGATAAATCCCCAGGGCCTGATAGACTGCATCCCAGAGTACTTAAGGAAGTGGCCCTAAAAATAGTAGATGCATTGGTGGTCATTTTCCAACAGTCTATCGACTCTGGATCAGTTCCTATGGATTGGAGAGTATCTAATGTAACACCACTTTTTAAGAAAGGAGGGAGAGAGAAAATGGGGAATTATAGACCGGTTAGTCTGACATCGGTGGTGGGGAAAATGCTGGAATCAATTTTTAAAGATGTAATAGCAGCGCATTTGGAAAGCAATGCCAGGATCGGTCCAAGTCAGCAAGGATTAATGAAAGGGAAATCATGCTTAACAAATCTTCTAGAGTTTTTTGGGGATGTAACTAGTAGAGTGGATAAAGGAGAACCAGTGGATGTGGTGTAGTTGGACTTTCAAAAGGCTTTTGATAAGGTCCCATACAAGAGATTAGTGTGCAAAATTAAGGCACATAGTATTGGGGGTAATGTATTGACGTGGATAGAGAACTGGTTGGCAGACAGGAAGCAAAGAGTAGGAATAAATGGTCCTTTTCAGAATGGCAGGCATTGACTAGTGGGGTGCTGCAGGGTTCAGTGCTGGGACTCCAGCTATTTACAATATACATTAATGATTCAGATGAAGAAATTGAATGTAATATCTCCAAGTTTGCAGATGACACTAAGCTGGGTGGCAGTGTGAGCTGTGAGGAGGATGCTAGGAGGCTGCAGGGTGACTTGGACAGGTTAGGTAAGTGGGCAAATGCGTGGCAGATGCAATATAATGTGGATAAATGTGAGGTTATCCACTTTGGTGGCAAAAACAGGAAGGCAGATTATTATCTGAATGGTGACAGATTAGTAAAAAGGAGGTGCAACGAGACCTGGGTGTCATGGTACATCAGTCATTGAAGGTAGGCATTCAGGTACAGCAGGCAGTAAAGAAGGCAAATGGTATGTTGGCCTTCATGCAAGGGGATTTGAGTATAGGAGCAGGGAGGTCTTACTGCAGTTGTACAGGGCCTTGGTGAGACCACACCTTGAATATTGTGTACAGTTTTGGTCTCCTAATCTGAGGAAGGACATTCTTGCTATTGAGGGAATGTAGTGAAGGTTCATCAGACTGATTCCCAGGATGGCAGGAAGGACATATGATGAAAGATTGGATCAACTAGGCTTATATTCACTGGAATTTAGAAGAATGAGAGGGAATCGCATAGAAACATATAAAATTCTGACGGGATTGGACAGGTTAGATGCAGGAAGAATGTTCCCGATGTTGGGGAAGCCCATAACCACGGGTCACAGTCTAAGGATAAGAGGTAAGCCATTTTGGGCCGAGATGAGGAGAAACTTCTTCACTCAGAGAATTGTGAACCTGTGGAATTCTCTGCCACAGAAAGATGTTGAGGCCAGTTCATTAGATATATTCAAAAGGGAGTTAGATGTGGCCCTTACAGCTAAAGGGATCAGCGGGTATGGAGAGAAAGCAGGAGTGGGGTACTGAAGTTGCATGATCAGCCATGATCACATTGAATGGTGGTGCAGGCTCGAAGGGCCGAACAGCCTACTCCTGCACCTACTTTCTATGTTTCTATACAGGTCCTGTGATGTCGGTAAAGGGTACTGTTCATCATCAACTGCTCAATTCAGGGTAATTTTATAATCCCCACAGAGCCGTACCGTTTTTTCTGCCTTCAGAACTACAACTAACAGGGTGGCCCAGTCACTCCTATCAGTCTTCACTAAAACTCTGTTTTTCTCCAACTTGTCAAGCTCTTGCACAACCTGTAATTTTAATACATATGGTACCGGCCTTGGTC
Organism: Pristiophorus japonicus; assembly: GCF_044704955.1. NCBI lineage: Eukaryota > Metazoa > Chordata > Chondrichthyes > Pristiophoridae > Pristiophorus > Pristiophorus japonicus. Next base: position 79,037,381 of record NC_091990.1, read on the forward strand.
TACAAAAATAGGTTTCACATCCGAACTAATCCGAATATGTGCATTGTATACCTTGATGGTGAGTGTGTGTGGGGTGTCTTGGTGAGTGTGTGGAGTGTTTTGGTATGAGGGGTGTTTTAGAGAGTGGGAACAGTGTTTTGGTGAGTGTGTGTGGAGTGCTGAATTGAGTGTGTGTGGTGTTTTGGTGTGTGTGTGGTGGTTAGGTCAGTGTGTGTGGAGTGCTTTGGTGAATGTGTGTGGTGTATTTTGGTGAATGAGTGAAAGGTGTTTTGGTGAAGGTGTGTGGTGTGTTTTGTTGAGTGTGAGGTGTATTTTGGTGAGTGTGTGTGTGTGGTGTTTGGGTGAGTGTGTGTGGTATTTTGGTAATTGTGAGGGGTGACTTGGTGGGTGTGTCAGGTGTTTTGGTGAATGTGTGCAGGGGGTTTGGTGTGCGTGAGCTGTGTTTTGTTCAGGGTGTGTGAGGTGTATTTTGGTGAGGGTGTGGGGTGTTGTGGTGAGTGTGTGGGGTGTTTTGCTGAGTGTGTGGTGTTTTGGTGAGTGTGTGGGGCATTTTGGTCAGTGTGTGTGGGGTGTTTTGGTGAGTGTGTGTGGTCTGTTTTGGGATGTGTGTGTGGGTTGTCTTGGTGAGTGTGATGGGGTGTTTTGGTGAGTAAGTGTGGGGTGTTTTGGTGCATGTGAGGTATGTTTTGGTGTGTGGTGTTCTGGTGAATGGGTGTGGGATGTTTTGGTGTGTGTGGTGTTTTGTTGAGTGCGTGTGTGGTGTTTTGGTGACTGTGTGTGGTGAGTTTGGGTGAATGTGTGTCGGGTGATTTGGTGACTGTTTTTTTTGGTGAATGTGTGAAAGGTGTTTTGCTGAATGTGTGTGTGGTGTTTTGGTGAATGTGCACACATTTGTTATGTGTGCACGGGTGTTTGGTGAGGTTGTGTGAGTGTTTGATGTTTGTGGGAAGTTTGGTGAGTGTGTGTGGTTGTTTTGGTGAATGGGTGAGGGGGCCTTTGGTGAGTGCGTGTGTGGTGTTTTGGTGAGTGTGTGTGGGATCTTTTGGAGTGTGTGGAGTGTTTTTGTGAGTGTATGTGGGGTGTTTTAGTAAATGTGTGTGCGGTGTTTTGGTGAGTGTGTGTGGGGTGTCTTGGTGTGTGTGAGTGTAGTGTTTTAGTGAGTGCGTGTGGTGTTTTGGTGAATGTGTTTGGGTGTTTTGGTGAACGTGGTGTTTTGGTGAGGTTTGGTGAGTGTTTTGGTGAGTGTGGGTGTGTGGGGGGTGTTTGGGGGTGTGTGTATTGGGTGGTTGGGTGAGTATGTGTGGGGTCTTTGGTTGAGTGTGTGTGGGGTGTTTTGGTGAATGTGTGTGGGGTGTTTTGGTGAATGTGTGTGAGGGGTTTCTTGGTGAGTGTGTGTGTGGGGTGTTTTGGTGAATGTGTGTGTGGTGTTTTGGTGAGTGTGTGTGTGGTGTTCTGGTGAGTATGTGTGGTGTGTTTTGGTGTGTGTGATGGGTTTCTTGGTGAGTGTGTGTGTGGTGTTTTGGTGAGTGTGTGTGGTGTTTTGGTGAGTGTGTGGGATGTTTTGATGAGTGTGTGTGGTGTGTTTTAGTGCGAGGGATGTTTTGGTGTGTGGGAGGGGTGTTTTGGTGAGTGTGTGTGGGGTGTCTTGGTGTGTGTGAGTGTGGTGTTTTGGTGAGTATGTGTGGGTGTTTTGGTGAGTGTGTGTGTGGTGTTCTGGTGAGTATGTGTGGTGTGTTTTGGTGTGTGTGAGGGGTTTCTTGGTGAGTGTGTGTGGTGTTTTGGTGAGTGTGTGTGGTGTTTTGGTGAGTGTGTGTGGTGTTTTGGTGTGTGTGAGTGTGGTGTTTTGGTGAGTGTGTGTGGGTGTTTTGGTGAGTGTGAGTGTGGTAATTTGGTGAGTGTTATATATGTAAACTTTTATATACCTTGTACAGCTACCAGAGGGCTCATCCCCTGGAGACCCAAGTGATCCCACAATCCCTTGGGAGCACAGGTACTTAAGGAGGCCTCACAGGCTGCAGAGGCATGCTGGAGATCTGCAATAAAAGACTATGGTCACACTTTACTTCGAGCTCACAGTATCTAGTCAGACTCTTTATTCATACACCACAACTGGCAACGAGATACAGATGACGAACCCAACAGTGGTCATCCTGGAGAAATTCTCGGAGGGAGATGATTGGAAAACCTTCGTGGAGCGACTTGACCAATACTTCATGGCCAATGAGCTGGAAGGAGAAGCGAGCGCTGCCAAACGAAGAGCGATCCTCCTCACCATTTGCAGGGCACCAACATATGGCCTCATGAAAAATCTGCTTGCTCCAGCGAAACCCATAGAGAAATCGTACGATGATTTGTGCACAATGGTCCAGGAGCATCTGAACCCGAGGGAAAGCGTTCTGATGGCGAGGTACCGGTTCTACACCTACAAAAGGTACAAGTACTGTGAACGAAGTGATGTTGTTTTCAAATCGCAACGTACAGGGCAGGCCCCACATGCCTGCAGCTGCACGTCTGCAGATGTCTCAGAGTCCACCATCAAGGGTGATGAATACAAGGCCATTAACACCTTGTTGGCGCTGTGGGGGTGATCATCGCTTCCATTCATGCCGCTTCAAAGGGTACGTTTGCAAGAGCTGTGGAACAATGGGACACCTCCAACCTATGCACAGGCGAGCTGCAAACCCTGTTAATCCTGTAAACCGCCATGTTGCAGAGGAGGACAGATCCCCGGCAGATCATGAAGAACCAGAGCCTCAGACCGAGGAGGCAGAGGTACATGGGGTGCACACATTTACCACAAATTGTCCCTCGATAATGCTGAAGGTTGAATTAAATGGACTCCCGGTGTCAATGGAGCTGGACACGGGTGCGAGCCAGTCCATCATAAGCAAAAAGACTCTTCAAAAATTGTGGTGCAGCAAAGCCTCAATGCCAGTTCTGACTCCCATTCACACGAAACTGAGAACTTACACAAAGGAACTGATTCCCATAATCGGCAGTGCTACGATGGAACGATGCACAAGCTACCACTCTGGGTGGTATCGGGCGATGGTCCCACGTTGCTCGACAGGAGCTGGCTGGGAAAGATACGCTGGAACTGAGCGCTCTCGTCCGCTGATGACACTTCGTGTGCCCAGGTCTTAAACAAGTTCCCTTTGCTGTTCGAAGCAGGCATCAGGAAGTTCCAAGGAGCAAAAGTGCAGATCCACCTAATTCCGGGTGCGCGACCCATCCATCACAAGGCGAGAGCAGTACCGTACATGATGAGAGAAAGGGTAGAGATCGAGCTAGACCGGCTGCAAAGAGAGGGCATCATTTCGCCGATCGAATTCAACGAGTGGGCCAGTCCGATTGTTCCCGTCCTCAAGGGAGACGGCATCATCAGAATCTGTGGTGATTACAAAGTAACTATCAATCTTTTCATCTTTTCTCCCTGCTGGATCAATACTCACTACCAAAGGCCGACGACCTTTTTGCGTCGCTGGCGGGAGGAAAGACATTGACGAAACTGGACTTGACCTCGGCCTACATGACGCAGGAGCTGGAGGAATCATCGAAGGGCCTCACCTGCATCAACACGCACAAAGGTCTCTTCATTTATAACAGATGTCCGTTTGTAATTCGATCAGCCGCGGCGATATTCCAGAGAAACATGAAAGGTTTACTGAAGTCGGTCCCGTGCACCGTGGTCTTCCAGGACGACATCTTGGTTACAGGTCGGGACACCGTCGAGCACCTGCAGAATCTGGAGGAGGTTCTTAGTCGACTCAACCGCGTGGGGCTCAGTTTAAAATCCTCGAATTGCATTTTCCTGGCACCTGAAGTGGAGTTCCTGGGGAGGAGAATCGCGGCGGATGGCATCGGGCCCACTAATTCGAAGACGGAGGCAATCGAGAATGCACTGAGGCCACAGAACGTGACGGAGCTGCGGTCGTTTCTAAGACTCCTGAACTACTTTGGTAACTTCTTACCGGGTCTCAGCACACTGTTAGAACCACTGCATGTCTTACTGTGTAAAGGAGACGAATGGGTATGGGGTAAAAGCCAAGAAAATGTCTTTGTAAAAGCTAGAAAATCGTTATGCTCAAACAAATTGCTTGTGTTGTATGATCCATGTAAGCGTTTGGTACGAGCATGTGATGCGTTGTCATACGGTGTCGGGAGTGTATTGCAACAAGCTAATGAATCTGGGAAATTGTAACCGGTTGCTTATGCATCCAGAAGTCTGTCTAAGGCTGAGAGGGCTTGAAAAAGAAGAGAGATTGAAAAAGAAGCGTTAGCGTGTGTTTATGGGATAAAGAAAATGCATAACATCTGTTTGGGCTAAAATTTGAATTGGAAACTGACCATAAGCCACTAATAGCCCTGTTATCCGAGAGTAAGGGGATAAACAATAATGCATCGGCCCACATCCAGAGATGGGTGCTCACGTTTTCCGGATACAACTACGCCATCCGCCACAGGCCAGGCACAGAAAACTGCATTGATGCTCTCAGTAGGCTGCCATTGCGCACCACGGGGGTGGAAATGGAGCAGCCTGCAGATTTAGTTGTGGTTATGGAAGCATTCGAGAGTGAGCAATCACTCGTCACAGCCTAACAGATTAAAACCTGGACGAGCCAGGACCTCTTACTGTCCCTAGTAAAAAATTGCGTGCTTCACGGAAGCTGGTCCAGTGTCCCAGTGGAAATGCAAGAAGAGATAAAGCCGTTCCAGCGGCGCAGAGATGAAATGTCTGTACAGGCAGACTGCCTTCTGTGGGGTAATCGGGTAGTGGTCCCCAAGAAGGGCAGGGACACTTTCATCAGTGGCCTCCACAGTACCCACCCAGGCATCGTAATGATGAAAGCGATAACCAGATCCCACGTGTGGTGGCCCGGTATCGATGCGGACTTAGAGTCCTGCGTTCACAGATGTAACACGTGCTCGCAGCTAAGCAATGCACCCAGGGAGGCGCCACTAAGTTTATGGTCTTGCCCCTCCAAACCGTGGTCCAGGGTCCAGGTCGACTATGCAGGCCCGTTCTTGGGTAAAATTATCCTTGTGGTTGTAGCTGCGTACTCCAAATGGACGGAATGTGAGATAATGTCGGCTAGCATGTCCGCTGCCACCACTGAAAGCCTGCGGGCCATGTTTGCCACGCACAGACTACCTGATGTTCTTGTGAGCAACAACGGGCCATGTTTCACCAGTGCCGAGTTCAAAGAATTCATGACCTGTAACGGGATCAAATATGTTACATCTGCCCCGTTCAAACCAGCATCCAATGGTCAGGCAGAGAGAGCAGTGCAAACTATCAAGCAGGGCTTGAAAAGGGTAACTGAAGGCTCACTGCAGACTCGCCTATCCCGAGTCCTGCTTAGCTACCGCAAGAGACCCCACTCGCTCACTGGGATCCCACCTGCTGAACTGCTCATGAAAGGGGCACTTAAGACAAGGCTCTCGTTAGTTCACCCTGATCTACATGAACAAGTAGAGAGCAGGCGGCTTCAACAAAAGTCAATATCATGATAGCACAAATGTGTCACGTGAAATTAAAATCAATGATCCTGTATTTGTATTGAATTATGGACAAAGTCCCAAGTGGCTTCCTGGCACTGTTGTGGCCAAAGGGTGTTTTGGGTCAAACTTTCAAATGGCCTATCACCGGAAACACTTGGACCAAATCAAACTCAGATTCTGGACTACCCTGAGCAACCCACTTTGGACCCTACCTTTTTTTGACCCCCCCCAACATACACACCAGTGGCAACCGACACCGCGGTTGGCCACGAAGCAGAACCCATCACCCGCAGCAGCCCAGCAGAACTCACCACACCAGGTAGCCCAGCAAGGCCAGCTGCACAGCAGCCCAGCGAGGGCCCAACAAACGGTTCACCAATACCAGCATCTGCACCGAGACGATCAACCAGGGAAAGAAAGGCCCAGATCGACTCACCTTGTAAATAGTTACACTGTTGACTTTAGGGGGGAGTGTTGTTATATATGTAAACTTGCATATACCTTGTGCAGCCACCAGAGGGCTCATCCCCTGGAGTTCCAAGGGATCCCACAATCCCTTCGGAGCACAGGTACTTAAGGAGGCCTCACAGGCTGGAGAAGCACTCTTGAAACCTGCAATAAAAGACTAAGGTCACACTTTACTTTGAGCTCTCAATATCCAGTCAGACTCTTTATTTATACATAACAGTGAGTGTATGTGGTGTTTTGGTGAGTGTGTTTGGGAGTTTTGGTGAGTGTGTGAGGTATAGTCAGAGTAGGAATCGCAGGATAGCGCAGATGAATACGTGGCTTGAGCAGTGGTGCAACAGGGAGGGATTCAAATTCCTGGGGCATTGGAACCGGTTCTGGGGGAGGTGGGACCAGTACAAACCGGACGGTCTGCACCTGGGCAGGACCGGAACCAATGTCCTAGGTGGAGTGTTTGCTAGTGCTGTTGGGGAGGATTTAAACTGATATGGCAGGGGGATGGGAACCAATGCAGGGAGACAGAGGGAAACAAAAAGGAGGCAAAAGCAAAAGACAGAAAGGAGATGAGGAAAAGTGGAGGGCAGAGAAACCCAAGGCAAAGAACAAAAAGGGCCACTGTACAGCAAAATTCTAAAAGGACAAAGGGTTTTAAAAGAACAAGCCTGAAGGCTTTGTGTCTTAATGCAAGGAGTATCCGCAATAAAGTGGATGAATTAACTGTGCAAATAGATGTTAACAAATATGATGTGATTGGGATTACGGAGACGTGGCTCCAGGATGATCAGGGCTGGGAACTCAACATCCAGGGGTATTCAACATTCAGGAAAGATAGAATAAAAGGAAAAAGAGGTGGGGTAGCATTGCTGGTTAAGGAGCAAATTAAGGCAATAGTTCGGAAGGACATTAGCTTGGATGATGTGGAATCTATATGGGTAGAGCTGCAGAATACCAAAGGACAAAAAACGTTAGTGGGAGTTGTGTACAGACCTCCAAACAGTAGTAGTGATGTTGGGGAGAGCATCAAACATGAAATTAGGGGTGCGTGCAATAAAGGTGCAGCAGTTATAATGGGTGACTTTAATATGCACATAGATTGGGTTAACCAAACTGGAAGCAATACGGTAGAGGAGGATTTCCTGGAGTGCATAAGGGATGGTTTTTTAGACCAATATGTCGAGGAACCAACTAGGGGGGAGGCCATCTTAGACTGGGTGTTGTGTAATGAGAGAGGATTAATTAGCAATCTCGTTGTGCGAGGCCCCTTGGGGAAGAGTGACCATAATATGGTGGAATTCTGCATTAGGATGGAGAATGAAACAGTTAATTCAGAGACCATGGTCCAGAACTTAAAGAAGGGTAACTTTGAAGGTATGAGGCGTGAATTGGCTAGGATAGATTGGCGAATGATACTGAAGGGGTTGACTGTAGATGGGCAATGGCAGACATTTAGAGACCGCATGGATGAACTACAACAATTGTACATTCCTGTCTGTCGTAAAAATAAAAAAGGGAAGGTGGCTCAACCGTGGCTATCAAGGGAAATCAGGGATAGCATTAAAGCCAAGGAAGTGGCATACAAATTGGCCAGAAATAGCGAACCCGGGGACTGGGAGAAATTTAGAACTCAGCAGAGGAGGACAAAGGGTTTGATTAGGGCAGGGAAAATGGAGTACGAGAAGAAGCTTGCAGGGAACATTAAGACGGATTGCAAAAGTTTCTATAGATATGTAAAGAGAAAAAGGTTAGTAAAGACAAACGTAGGTCCCCTGCAGTCAGAATCAGGGGAAGTCATAACGGGGAACAAAGAAATGGCGGACCAATTGAACAAGTACTTTGGTTCGGTATTCACTGAGGAGGACACAAACAACCTTCCGGATATAAAAGGGGTCGGAGGGTCTAGTAAGGAGGAGGAACTGAGGGAAATCCTTATTGGTCGGGAAATTGTGTTGGGGAAATTGATGGGATTGAAGGCCGATAAATCCCCAGGGCCTGATGGACTGCATCCCAGAGTACTTAAGGAGGTGGCCTTGGAAATAGTGGATGCATTGACAGTCATTTTCCAACATTCCATTGACTCTGGATCAGTTCCTATGGAGTGGAGGGTAGCCAATGTAACCCCACTTTTTAAAAAAGGAGGGAGAGAGAAAACAGGGAATTACAGACCGGTCAGCCTGACATCGGTAGTGGGTAAAATGATGGAATCAATTATTAAGGATGTGTCATAGCAGTGCATTTGGAAAGAGGTAATATGATAGGTCCAAGTCAGCATGGATTTGTGAAAGGGAAATCATGCTTGACAAATCTTCTGGAATTTTTTGAGGATGTTTCCAGTAGAGTGGACAAGGGAGAACCAGTTGATGTGGTATATTTGGACTTTCAGAAGGCTTTCGACAGGTCCCACACAAGAGATTAATGTGCAAAGTTAAAGCACATGGGATTGGGGGTAGTGTGCTGACATGGATTGAGAACTGGTTGTCAGACAGGAAGCAAAGAGTAGGAGTAAATGGGGACTTTTCAGAATGGCAGGCAGTGACTAGTGAGGTACCGCAAGGTTCTGTGCTGGGGCCCCAGCTGTTTACACTGTACATTAATGATTTAGACGAGGGGATTAAATGTAGTATCTCCAAATTTGCGGATGACACTAAGTTGGGTGGCAGTGTGAGCTGCAAGGAGGATTCTATGAGGCTGCAGAGCGACTTGGATAGGTTAGGTGAGTGGGCAAATGCATGGCAGATGAAGTATAATGTGGATAAATGTGAGGTTATCCACTTTGGTGGTAAAAACAGAGAGACAGACTATTATCTGAATGGTGACAGATTAGGAAAAGGGGAGGTGCAAAGAGACCTGGGTGTCATGGTACATCAGTCATTGAAGGTTGACATGCAGGTACAGCAGGCGGTTAAGAAAGCAAATGGCATGTTGGCCTTCATAGCGAGGGGATTTGAGTACAAGGGCAGGGAGGTGTTGCTACAATTGTACAGGGCCTTGGTGAGGCCACACCTGGAGTATTGTGTACAGTTTTGGTCTCCTAACCTGAGGAAGGACATTCTTGCTATTGAGGGAGTGCAGCGAAGGTTCACCAGACTGATTCCCGGGATGGCGGGACTGACCTATCAAGAAAGACTGGATCAACTGGGCTTGTATTCACTGGAGTTCAGAAGAATGAGAGGGGACCTCATAGAAACGTTTAAAATTCTGACGGTGTTAGACAGGTTAGATGCAGGAAGAATGTTCCCAATGTTGGGGAAGTCCAGAACCAGGGGACACAGTCTAAGGATAAGGGGAAAGCCATTTAGGACCGAGATGAGGAGGAATTTCTTCACCACAGAAAGTTGTTGAGGCCAATTCACTAAATATATTCAAAAAGGAGTTAGATGAAGTCCTTACTACTAGGGGAATCAAGGGGTATGGTGAGAAAGCAGGAATGGGGTACTGAAGTTGCATGTTCAGCCATGAACTCATTGAATGGCGGTGCAGGCTAGAAGGGCTGAATGGCCTACTCCTGCACCTATTTTCTATGTTTCATGTTTCTATTTTGGTGAATGTGTGTGGGTTGTTTTGGTGAGGGTGTGTGGGGTGTTTTGGTGAAAGTGTTTGGGGGTGTTTTGGTGAATGGGTGAGGGGTCTTTTGGTGAGTGCGTGGGGTGTTTTGGTGGATGGATGTGGGGTGTTTGGATGAGTTTGTCTGGTGTTTTGGTGAGTGTGTGTGGTGTATTTTGGTGTGTGTGAGGGATTTCTTGATGAGTGTGTGGGGTGTTTTGGTGAGTATGTGTGTATTGTTTTGGTGAATGTGTGTGTGGTCTTTTGGTGAGTGTGTGTGGTGTGTTTTGGTGAGTGTGTTTGTGGTGTTTTGATGTGTGTGAGTGTGGTGGTTTGGTGAGTGTGGGGTGTTTTGGTGTGTGTGAGTGTAGTGTTTTGGTGAATGTGTGATGAGTATTTTGGTGAGTGTGTGTGGGGTGTTTTGGTGAGTCTGTGTGGTGTTTTGATGTGTGAGTGTGGTGTTTTGGTGAGTGTGGGGTGTTTTGGTGAGTGCGTGGGGTGTTTTGGTAGATGGGTGTGGGGTGTTTGGGTGAGTTTGTGAGGTGTGGGTTGGTGAATGTGTGTGGGATGTTTTGATGTGTGTGTATGGGGTGTTTTAGTGCGAGGAATGTTTTGGTGAGTGGGAGGGGTGTTTTGGTGAGTGTGCGTGTATTGTTTTGGTGAGTGTGTGTGGGGTCTTTTGGTGAATGTGAGGGGTGTGTTTTGGTGTGCGTGGGGTATTTTGGAATGTGTGGGGTATTCTGGTGTGTGTGAGTGTGGTGTTTTGGTGAATGGGTGATGGATCTTTTGCTAAGTGTGTGTGGAGTGTTGTGGTGAGTGTGTGGGGAGTATTTTGGTAAGCGTGTTTGTGGTGTTTTGGCGAGTGTGTGTGTTGTGGTTTGGTGAATGTGTGTGTGGTGTTTTGGAGTTTGTAGCATGTTTTTGTGAGTGTGTGGCATGTTTTGGTGAATTTGAATGGTATTTTGGTGATGGTGTGTGGGTGTCTTGGTGAGTGTGTGAGGTGTTTTGGTGCGAGGGATGTTTTGGTGAATGGAAGGGGGTTTTGGTGTGTATGTGGAATGTTGTATTAAGTGTGTGCTGGGTGTTTTGGTGAGTGTGTGTGGGGTGTTTTGGTGTATGTGAATGTGGTGTTTTGGTGAGTGTGGGGTATTTTGGAGTGTGTGGGTGTCTTGGTGAGCGTGTGTGGTGTTTTGGTGAATATGTGTGGGTATTTTCATGATTGTGTGAGGGGTATTTGGGTGAGTGTGTGTGGGTTGTTTTGGTGTGCATGAGTTGTTTTGGTGAGCGTATGTGGTGTTTTGGTGAGTGTGGGGGGTGTTTTGGTGAGAGTTAGTTGCATGTTTTGGTGAGTGTGAGTGGGGTGTCTTGGTGTGTGTGAGTGTAGTGTTTTGGTGAGTGTGTGTTGTGTTTTGGTGAGTGTGTGTGGAAGTTTTGGTCTAGTGTGTTAGGTGTTTTGGTGAATGTGTGTGGGTTGTTTTGGTGAGGGTCTGTGGGGTGTTTTAGAGTTTGTAGCGTGTTTTTGTGTGTGTGGTATGTTTTGGTGAATTTGAGTGGTATTTTGGTGAGGGTGTGTGAGTGTCTTGGTAAGTGTGAGAGGTATTTTGGTGAGTGTGTGTGGTGTGTTGCCTTGTGTGTGTGTGGTGGTTTGGTGAGTGTGTGTGGTGTGTTGCGGAGTGTGTGGGGTGTTTTGGTGAGTGTGGGGTGTTTTGGTGAGTGTGTGTGGATGTTTTGGTGTGTGTGAGTGTGGTGTTTTGGTGAGTGTGGGGTATTTTGGAGTGTGTGGGTGTCTTGGTGAGCGTGTGTGGTGTTTTGGTGAATATGTGTGGGTATTTTCATGAGTGTGTGAGGGGTATTTGGGTGAGTGTGTGTGGGTTGTTTTGGTGTGTATGAGTTGTTTTGGTGAGCGTATGTGGTGTTTTGGTGAGTGTGGGGGGTGTTTTGGTGAGAGTTAGTTGCGTGTTTTGGTGAGTGTGAGTGGGGTGTCTTGGTGTGTGTGAGTGTAGTGTTTTGGTGAGTGTGTGTTGTGTTTTGGTGAGTGTGTGTGGGAGTTTTGGTTTAGTGTGTTAGATGTTTTGGTGAATGTGTGTGGGTTGTTTTTGTGAGGGTCTGTGGGGTGTTTTGGAGTTTATAGCGTGTTTTTGTGTGTGTGGTATGTTTTGCTGAATTTGAGTGGTATTTTGGTGAGGGTGTGTGGGTGTCTTGGTAAGTGTGAGAGGTATTTTGGTGAGTGTGTGTGGTGTGTTGCCTTGTGTGTGTGTGGTGGTTTGGCGAGTGTGTGTGGTGTGTTGCGGTGTGTGTGGGGTGTTTTGGTGAGTGTGGGGTGTTTTTGTGAGTGTGTGTGGGGTGTTTTGGTGTGTGTGAGTGTGGTGTTTTGGTGAGTGTGGGGTATTTTGGAGTGTATGGGGTGTCTTGGCGAGTGTGTGTGTGGTGTTTTGGTGAGTATGTGTGGGTATTTTCATGAATGTGTGAGGGGTATTTTGGTGAGTGTGTGTGGAGTGTTTTGGTGTGTATGAGGTGTTTTGGTGAGCGCGTGTGGTGTTTTGGTGTGTGTGAGTGTGGTGTTTTGGTGAGTGTGGTGTTTTGGTGAGTGTGTGTGGGAGTTTTGGTTTATTGTGTTAGGTGTTTTGGTGGACGTGTGTTTGTATTTTGGTGAGTGTGGTGTTTTGGTGAATGTGTGTGGGTTGTTTTGGTGAGGGCCTGTGTGGTGTTTTGGAGTTTGTACCATGTGTGTGGAGTGTTGTGAGGGGTTTTTTGGTGAGTGCTTCGGGTGTTTTGGTGCATGGGTGTAGTGTGTTTGGGTGAGTTTGTGTGGTGTTTTGGTGACTGTGCGGGTGGTGTTTTGATGAGTGTGTGTGTGGTGTTTTGGTGAGTGTATGTGGTGTTTTGTTGAGTATGTGTGGGTATTTTGGTGAGTGTGTGCGGGGTGTTTTGTTGTGTGTGAGGGGTTTCTTGGTGAATGTGTTGGGTGCATTCGTGAGACTGTGCGGTTTTTTGGTGAGTGTGTGGTTGTTTTGATGAGTGTCTGTGGTGTTTTTTGGTGAGTGTTTTGGTGAATGTGTTTGTGGTGTTTTGGTCTGCGTGTGTGGGGTGTTTGGTTGAGTGCGTGTGGGGGTTTTTGGAGTGTGTGGCGTGTTTTTGTGATTATGTGGCAAGTTTTGGTGAATGTGAGTGCTGTTTTGGTGAGGGTCTGTGGGTTGTTTTGGTGAATGGATGAGGGGTCTTTTGGTGAGTGCATGGGGTGTTTTGGTGGAAGAGTGTGGTGTGTTTGGGTGAGTGAGTGTGATGTGTTTTGGTGTGCGTTTGTGTTGTGTTTTGGTGAATGTGTGTGGGGTGTTTTGATGAGTGTGTGGGGTCTGTTTTGGTGAGCGTATGTGTCGTGTTTTGGTGAGTGTTTGTGTGGTGTTTTGCTGAATGTGTGTGGGATGTTTTGGTGAGTGTCTGTGGTGTGTTTTGTTGTGTGTGAAGGATTTCTTGGTGAGCGTGTCTGGAGTGTTTTTGTGTGCGTGGGGTATTTTGGTGAATGTGAGGGGTGTCTTGGTGAATGTGTGTGGCCTGTTTTGGTGAGTGTGTATGGGGTGTTTTGGTGTGTGTGTGGTGTTTTGGTGAGAGTGTGGGGTGTTTTGGTGAGTATTTGTGCGGCGTTTTGGTGAGTGTGAGTCGGGTGTTTTGGTGAGTATGTGTTTGGTGTTTTGGTGAGTGTGCGTGGGGTGTTTTGGTGAGTATGTGTGTGGTGTTTTGGTGAATGTGTGTGGGGTGTTTTGGTGAGTGTGAGAGAGATATTTTGCTGAGTGTTTGTGGTGTGTTTTGATGATTGCGTATGAGGTGTTTTGGTGTGTATGGGATGTTTTGATGAGTGTGTGTGGTGTTTTGCTGAGTGTGTGGTGTTTTAGTGCGAGGGGTGTTTTGGTGAGTGTGTGTTGGGTGTTTTGGTGAGGGTTAGTGACGTGTTTTGGTGAGTGTGAGTGGGATGTTTTGGTGAGTGTGTGTGGGAGTTTTGGTAAGGATGAGTGGCGTGTTTTGGTGACTGTGTGGTGGGTGTTTTGGTGAGGGTTAGTGGCGTGTTTTGGTGAGTGTGTTTTTGGTGTTTTGGTGAGTATGTGAGGCATGTTTTGGTGTGCATGGGGTATTTTGGTGAATGTGTGAGGGGTATTGTGGTGTGTGTGTGGGGTGTTTTGGTGAATGGGTGAGGGATCTTTTGCGAAGTGTATGTGGAGTGTTGTGATAAGTGTGCGTTGGGTGTTTTGGTGTGTGTGGGGTGTTTTGGGGTGTTTTGGTGAGTGTGTGTGAGGTCTTTTGGTGAGTGTGTGTGTGGTGTTTTGGTGACTCAGTGAGGGAACTTTTGGTGAGTGTTTGTGGAGTGCTATGTGAGTGTGTGTGCGGTGTTTAGGTGAGTGTGTGAGGTGTTTTGGTGAGTGTGTGTGGTGTTTTGGTGATTTTGTATGGGGTGTTTTGGTGTGCGTGGGGTATTTTGGAATGTGCATTGTGGTTTGGTGAGTGTGTGTGGGGGGTCTTTTGGTGTGTGTGGGCGGTTTTTTGATGAGTGCGTGTGGGGTGTTTTGGCGTGAGGGGTGTTTTGCTGAATGTGTGAGGGATTTTTTTGGTGAGTATGTGGGGTGATTTGGTGAGTGTGTTTGTGGTGTTTTGGTGAGTGTATGGGGTGTTTTGGTGAGTGTATGGGGTGTTTTGCTGTGTGTGTGGGGTGACTGGGTGAGTCTTTTGATGTGTGTGAGTGTGGTGTTTTGGTGAGTGTGAGCAGGGTGTTTTGGTGAGCGTTAGTGGCCTGCCTTGGTGAGTGTGTTTTTGGTGTTTTGAGGAGTATGTGTGGTGTGTTTTGGTGTGCATGGGGTATTTTGAAGTGTGTGCGGTGATTTGGTGAGTGTGTGTGGGGTGTTTTAGTGAATGTGTGGCATGTTTTGATGAATGTGAGTGGTGTGTTTTGGTGAATGTGGGATGTTTTGGTGAGTGTGTGTGGGGGGTGTTTTGGTGAGTGTGTGTGGCATGTTTTGGTGGATGGGTGTAGTGTTTTAGTGAGTGTGTGAGGAGTGTTTTGCTGAGTGTGTGTGGTGTGCTTTGGTGAGTGTGTGCGCGCAGTGTTTTGGTAAGTGTGAGTGAGGTGTTTTGATGAATGGGTAAGGGATCTTTTGGCGTATGTGCGCGGTTTTTTGATGAGTGTGTGAGGGGTGTTTTGGTGAGTGTGTGTGTGGTCTTTTGCTGAGTGTATGTGGTGTGGTTTGGTGAGTGTTTTGGTGAGTGTGTGTGTGATGTTTTGGTGAATGTGTGGTGTGTTTTGGTGAATGTGAGTGGTGTTTTGGTGAATGTGAGTGGTGTTTTGGTGTGGGTGTGTGGGGTGTTTTGGTGGGGGTCTGTGGGGTGTTTTGGTGAATGGGTGAGGGGTCTTTAGGCATGTGTGTGGTGTTTTGGTGAATGGGTGTGTGGTGTTCGGGTGAGTTTGTGTGGTGTGGATTGGTGAATGTGTGGGGGGTGTTTTGGTGTCTAGGGGGTGTTT
The DNA here is from genome assembly GCF_044704955.1 of Pristiophorus japonicus. Lineage (NCBI taxonomy): Eukaryota > Metazoa > Chordata > Chondrichthyes > Pristiophoridae > Pristiophorus > Pristiophorus japonicus. Next base: position 79,052,397 of record NC_091990.1, read on the forward strand.
TGGTGAATGCGTGCGGGTGTTTTGGTGAGTATGTGTGGGTCTTATGTTAAGTGTAGGAAGTTTTGGTGAGTGGGGGGGCTGTTATGGTGAATGTGTGAGAGGTATTTTGGTGAATGGGTGAGGGGTCTATTGGTGAGTGTGTGTGTGGTGTTTTGGTGATTGTGTTTGTGGAGTGTTGTGGTGTGTGTGGTGGGTTTTGGTGAGTGTATGTGGGGTGCTTTGGTGTGTATGAGTGTTTTGGTGAGTGTGTGTGTGGTGTTTTGGTGAATGTGTGTGGGGTGTTTCGGTGAGTGTGTGGGGGTTATTTTGGTGATTGTGTGTGGTGTGTTTTGGTGATTGTGTGTGGTGTGTTTTGGTGTGTGTAGTGGGTTTTGGTGAGTGTATGTGAGGTGCTTTGGTGTGTATGATTGTTTTGGTGAGTGTGTGTGGTGTTTTGGTGAGTGTGTTTGTGGTGTTTTGGTGTGTGTTGGGTGCTTTGGTGAGTGTGTGAGGACTGATTTGGTGAGCATGTTTGTGGTGTTTTGGTGAAGGTGTGGCATGTTTTGGCATGAGGGGTGGTTTGGTGAGTGTGTGTGGAGTGCGTTGGTGAGTTTGTGCGGTGTTTTGGTGAATGTGTACGGGGTGTTTTGGTGAATGGGATGTTTTGGTGAGTGTGGAATGTTTTGGTGAGGGTGTGTGGGGTGTTTTGGTGAGTGTGGGATGATTTGGTGAGTGTGGGATGTTTTGGTGAGGGTGTGTGGGGTGTTTTGGTGAGTGTGTGGGGGGTGTTTTGGTGTGTGTTGGGTGTTTTGGTGTGTGTTGGGTGTTTTGGTGTGTGTGTGGCATTTTGGTGAATGTGTGGCGTGTTTAGTATGTGCGACGTGTTTTGCTGAATGTTGAGTGTGGGATGTTTTGATGTGGGTCTGTGTGGTGTTTTGGTGAATGGGTGTGGGGTGCTCCGGTGAGTTTGTGTGGTGTGGATTGGTGAGTGTGTGGGTGTTTTGGTGTGTGTAGAGTCATTTTAGTGACAGTGTGTGCCGTGCTTTGGTGAGTGTGTGTGGGGTGTTTGAGTGAGTGTGTGGGGTATGGTTTGGTGAGTGTTTTGGTGAGTGTGTGTGGTGTTTTGGTGAGTGTGTGTGTGCTGTTTTGGTGTGTGTGTGGTGTTTGGGTGTGTGTGTGGGGTGTGTTTTGGTGTGTGTGAGTGTGCTGTTTTGGGAGTGCGTGTGGAGTTTTTTGGTGTGTGTGTGGTGTTTTGGTGAGTGTTTGTGTGGTGTTTTAGTGAGTGTGTGGTGTGTTTTGGTGAGTGTGTGTGGTGTGTTTTGGTGAGTGTGTGGTGTGTTTTGGTGAGTGTGTTTGTGGTGTTGTCAAAATCTCGACCTCCGAAAAGAATGACTCCGACACTTACAGCTCCGGTAGAAGTTTGCTTTTTAATTTACTTGCTCGCAAGGGGTAGGTTTCACTCAGTCAAGGGCTAAGTGAACACCTCCGAAATGGTTCAGTTTAACAAGATATTTATACAGTAAAACCAAAGTTCTGGCCTCTCCCTGTGTATTGCTCTGTCTCACAGTCAGTGAATACAGATAAAGAGTTAATTACTATATCCTGGTCCTGACATGGTGTCCAGATATTTCCTTTTGTCAGGGTTATCAGAAAGCCAAACGGCCATTACTCCATGAGTCATAGGTAATGGGCTATCACCTGTCTTGTATTGTGTCAGGATTGTTTCAATTTCCTGGTCAGTTTATCTGTTTGCATCAAATGGATGAGGTCTCGGAAAGAGATAATGGCTAGAAGATAAGGGTGGGGTGACATGGAACTCCTGTAGTGTAGACAATAGGAGAGCACCATGGGGGGTTACTTGTCTCAGCATGACTTGTCTCCTAGCTGTCTGATGGCCATCAGCCATCTCACAGCAGGTTTAGCTGTTTATGCAAGCTGACTGCTAAAATGCAGAAAGTTCTGGAAGGGCCAGGACTCCATTTTAATCAAAAGGCACACAAATACCGTATGGTATCAGCTTAGATAAAAATACTTTCCACATTCCCCCATTTTGTCCTTCACAAGGACAACTCAATCCATTCTAATCTTGTACAGTCTCTCCATTTCCATTTCTACACAAGAGCCTTCAGCAGTTGTTGCTACCATAACTCTAGCCGTGGTCTCGGTAGGTAACATAGTTTCTCCCACCCTGGCACAGCAACACTTAATGACGACAAATAATAGATACAGGGCGAAGACTATCAGCAGGAATATGATCAAACCCTGTACCACAGATTTCCCCAGGGCTCACAACCATCCTGATGCCCAACCCCACAAGGTGATACCGTTCTGGCCAACTGTCTGTTTATACTCTATTACCTTTTTCCTGATGTTTTCAGCTAGACTGCCGATATCTTCTGATTTATCTGGAATATACGTACAGCATTCTTCACCTATTAATGCGCATGTTCCTCCCTCCTTGGCTAGGAGATAATCTAAGGCCATACGATTTTGGAGAGCCACTGTTCGAATAGCTACCATTTCGTCATTTATCCCTTCAAAGGCTTGGGAAGTTGCGTTGTCTACTGATTCTACTAAGTTAGCCAGTTCCCGTAACTGCCATTCGGTCGATGCTATTCCATAGGGTGGCACCATTACCTTGAATATTCCGTTTAGCCACGTCAAATCCCGTTTAAATCTGTGGCTTCCATAGGCCTCCCTTAGAGTCCTTACTGATCTGATAAGGGGTACCACATATCCTAAGTAACAGGACCCTGTCCAGTTGGCTGGTAACCATGGGTAGGCTTTATGGCCACAAATAAAGTAGGTGCAATTATAGGACGTCAGCTCCTGGTCCTTTCGCACTGTCCCTACTCGAGTGGTCTCACCTTCCCACGCTTTACCTGGGGCTTTGTTATGGACCGTTGTCCAGCCAACGGTTGCTATCTTTCTCTCAGTGGGATTAGTTGTGGCTTGCCATTTAATCATTTGGGAACACTTGCTGCGTCCCATTTCTGGTCCTTTAGTCTCATTACTCACTAGGCATATTATACCTTCAGGATTTCCTATTCTGGGAGTAATGCTTAGGAAGGGAGGCTGATGGTTATTATCATAATTGGGCTGGTACCATCCCTGGAAGGCTGTAAGTTTATACCCTGCCGACCTCCATTCTGTTTGCTCCTTCGTTTCTGGCCCCTTAGTTAGTTTTGTCCTGTTTTGCACTGTCAACCATTCTACCATTTCTGATTCGTTAAAGGGGACAGATCTCAGGGGAATACCCCCCCTGGAGTGGACAGGTACATGGGAACATATCCAACAACTCGACAAGTTTCTTTCTTGAGCATACCTATGACTCAGTGCCATAAATACGTTTACGTGCAATTCCCTTCGGTGGTGGGTCTGTACCCCTGGTGTAATCAATAATGTGAAGTAAAACCCTGTCAAGCCCAGCACCATCAGTCCCCATAGTCCATACAGTTCCTTATTCAGTCTTCCTTTTTCTGTTCCTCTGATTCCTTTGTCCCTTCCTCCTGGTCGGGTGCCCGTTTGCAATGGGATGCGTGGATCCATGTTGGTCTTTCCTTTACCTTGATTGCAGTATTGGTCGCCAGCAAGACCTGGTATGGTCCTTCGAATCTTGGCTGTAGACTGCTTTTCCTTTTAAAAATCTTGATGTAAACGAATTCCCCTGGCTCCAGGTTATGACACTTCCCTTCCGCTGGCTTGACTTGGGCTTCCTTTACCTGTGAATGAAAGCTGGAAATACATTTGGTTAGTGCAATACAATAATTCAACATATTTTCCTCCATTTTGTGGATGTCCATCTGTTTTGCAGTAAATGGTGCTGTAAAAGGTAGTCGTTGGGGACGTCCCATAACTATCTCATGCGGTGACAGGCCTGTTGTTCTGTTGGTTGCAGATCGCATTACCATCAAAGCTAAGGGCAGCAGTTCTGTCCATTTCAGTCCAGTGTCATTGCATAGTTTTGCCAGCTTATTTTTAAGCATTCCATTATATCTTTCAACAAGTCCAGCTGATTGTGGATGATAACTGCAATGAAAACGTTGATTAATCTGTAAAGCTTTACACATTTCTCTTATAACAGTTCCCGTGAAATGTGACCCGTTATCACTGGAAAGCTTAGCAGGGATTCCGAAGCACGGTACAATTTCTTTTAACAAACATTTAGCAACAGTAGTGGCATCGGCCTTTTTACATGGAAAGGCTTCAATCCATCTAGAGAACACATCTACAATAACTAATACATACTTGAATCCCATACACATAGGTAATTCAATAAAATCCATTTGTAAATGTACAAAAGGCCCGACTGGATTTGGGTGGGAGGCAGATTCTACTTTTTCCGTCTTACCCGGATTCATTGTCTGACAGTAACACAATTTTCACAGATTTGTTTTGCAATTGCCGAAATACCTGGTGCATACCAAGTTGCCAAAATATAATCTGCCAATCCCCCTTTGCCTGCATGTGTGAATGTATGAACACATCGGGCAATCCATGGAAGTAAGGATCTAGGGGCCACCACGCGGACGTCATGGTGAACCCATATTCCTTCTGGATTTTTATAACATTGATCCTTCGTCCAGGTCACCACCTCCTCTATACTGGCCTGTGTCTGAAAGGCCAGCACGTCATTAATAGTGGGTGGCGGGTCTGAGCAATTATTTTTCCTTAGTGGGAACAATGACACCTGCATCCCCCCTTTCGACAGAGCTGCTGACTTAGCTGCATTATCAGCTCTGGCATTCCCAAGTGCCACCTCATTCGACTGGCCTGTATGTGCTTGGCATTTGATAATGGCAAGTTTCAAAGGGCATTGAATGGCTCGCAGGAGATTTTCCACTTGTTCTGCATTTTTGATAGGGGTTCCTGAAGAAGTCAGGTACCCGCGAATCTTCCAAATTTGTCCATAGTCATGTGATACCCCAAAAGCATACCTGGAGTCAGTGTAGATATTAACTGTGTCCTTCAGCCAGAATACAGGCTCGAGTTAACGCAAACAATTCGGCTTGTTGGGCTGAAAAGGAGTCTGGAAGAGAGGCTGTTTCGACAACATTAAACTGAGTTACAATTGCATAAGCCGCTCTAGGTTGGCCCCTCTCATTTCGTAAGGCTGATCCGTCAACATAGTACACTAGATCAGGGTTACACATTGGTACATCTGTTAGATTGATACGTGGTTTAGTCACTAATTCGGGTTACCATTTCACATGAATGGGGTTCGCCGTCGTCTTCCGTGGGGAGTAGAGTGGCTGGATTTAAGGTAGTACATCTTTTGATGATAAGGTTCGGATTTGATAACAGTTCGACCTCGTATTTAGTGGTTCTTGCGGAGGTTAGGTGTTGGGTGGCACATTTAGTAAGTAAAACCTCGACAGAGTGTGGGATATACAAAATGGTCTGATGATTTAGAGTTATTGTCTGAGCCTGTTGCATAGCATAATAAGCTGCTGCCAACGAAGGAAGACATCCTGGTAGTCCGCGTCCCACTGGGTCTAGTTGGGTACTGAAATACGCTACCGGTCGCTGCCTGTCCCCATGTAACTGAGTCAAAACAGATTATGCAAAACCCGACTTGTGATGCACAAATAAGTTGAATAGCTTAGTGTAATCTGGTAATCCCAAGGCGGGTGCTGAAGTGAGGGACTGTTTAAGGTTCTGAAAAGCATTCCGGGATACCTCATTCCAAATCAACTTCTCTGGTAGTGTGGGCATGGACATGTCTAACAGTGGTCTAACGATCTCGGAATAACTCGTAACCCATTGCCGGCAGTATCCTGTCATGCCGAGGAGGTGTTTCATTTCTCTCTTGGTTACTGGTAGTGGGGCAGAGCAGATTGCTTTTACTCGGTCTTGTGTCAATTGTCTCGTATCTCTGACCAATTCGTGCCCTAGATACCGAACCTTTTCTGAGACAAATTGTAACTTTGCCTTTGACACCTTGTGTCCTTTCGAGGCCAGAGCTTTTAATAACACAAGGGAGTCCGTTTCGCAGGCCAATTTGGAGGGTGAGGCGAGCAATAAGTCGTCAACATACTGCACAAGTGTAGAACCTGCTGGTAAAATTACATCTTCCAGATCCCTCTTTATGCATTGTGAGAATATGGTAGGGCTCTCGGTAAATCCCTGCGGGAGTCTTGTCCACGTATATTGGCATCCTTTATACGTGAAGGCAAACAGGAATTGGGACTCTGGGTGAATGGGTATTGAGAAAAATGCTGAACACAGATCAACTACTGTGTAATACGTTGATGATGCCGGAATACTGGCAAGTATAATTGCCGGGTTGGGTACCACTGGATAAGTTGGGAATACCGAATGATTCACGGCTCGTAGGTCTTGGACAAATCTCCATTTGTCACTATTGGGCTTCTGCACCGGAAAGATCGGTGTGTTACATGGACTTCTAGTTGGAACGATTACTCCCTGGGCCAGCAGGGACTTAATGACTGGCTCAATACCTTGTTCTGCGGCTGGGGACAAGGGGTATTGAGGCTTCTTGGGGAGCGGGGCGGTTGAATTGATCGCTACCTTATAGGGTTGTGCGGTGAGCATCCTTCCTACTTCATTAGTGTGTGTAGACCATAGTTGTTCTGGAACTTTAGCAAGAAGCTCTGCTGTGCTTTGTCATACTGGGAAGCTAGTGGCTGAGAGCATCCTTTCTTCTAAGACAGCATCGAAGTATATTTTCCCATTCAACTTGACAGAATAGCCTCCCCCCCTTTCATGTTGCCCCAAAGTTCCATTACGTGTGTGCCATTCCTCTTGTACTGGGGATCCTTGCATTCTTTTAACCATTCGTCCTAAATCCTGGGGTTTATGTGTGCCTGCAACCGCAAGGGTGCAGTGTGGAACGCTCCCTTTAACCCTAAACAAGCTCTGACTGTGGGAGGATAATTCAACCCCTGCCGCTATCCCTTCGGGTCCGATAAAGATTTTTTCGATCATCAATTGATGTTTCTGGTGCAGGAATGGTTGATAAAAGATTTGTGCTGTAGCGTCTGATCCCGTTTTGTCACAATATGCTGTGCAGTGTAATGTTTCGTACCACTTGCCCAAGGTTTGAGATTTGAGGTAGTCTGTGATTAACCTTGTTACACACCAATATGAACCAACCAAATAGGATAGGGTTTTGCTTAGTGTGGGGTCCAAATTTTCCCATTCATACAATATGGGAGTTGTGGGTTGAAGTAGTGGATATGCGCCACATTTATCTATGGGGACTCGAACCTCCAGACCAGCTGGGGAACAGAGGATCGTGGCATTCATTTTACATAACAGGTCACGTCCACACAGATTCACTGGAACCTCTTTAGACAGTAGGAATGAATGACTATCTTCGTAATCCTCTATTTGTACATTGATAGGGTTGGAGAAAAACATTTGCTGTGCGTGTCCAGATAGTCCAATCACTGAGGTTTGATTAGTGGAAGTGGGAATTCCCCTCGTATCCTCCCTTGAAAGGACCGAATAGGTGGCACCAGTATCCACTAGGAATGGGACATCCTTTCCTTGTATTCGTATTTTTACTTCAGGTTCTCCTATGGCATTTAACGAAACGACGGGTAGCTGTTTGTTCGCAGCACTCGGGTCTGGGATTGGGCGTCATTGATCATTATACGGGCAATTTGGTGGTTGGCCGAATTGCTTTTGATTCTGTGATCCAAATGGATCTTGCACAGAGAAATTAGTCTGAGGTCTAGCATGTACCTGGACTTGGGTCGCATACGGGTTGGGTCCTGGAGGGGGAGGGTGTGCTCTATTACCTGCCTGTTGAGTCCAATCATGATTTGGTTGTTTCTGTTTTGCCCGGCAAGTTCTAGCCCAGTGTCCAATCTGACCACAATTGTGACAGGTATCATATTGTTCCTGCCCTGCACCTCCTCTCCCTCTTCCCCTGTAATATCCTCCTCTGGCTCGCCCTCTTCCTCTACCCTGGGGGGGGGCGTAGGACGGTGTCACCGGGGTGGGTGTTATTGGAGCTGCTTGTCCTACAAACATGGTGACCTTGCTTCTAGATTCTCTATTTCGCTCTTGTATGTCCTTTAACATAGATACAACCTTGGATAGCGATTCCTGTCGCCATCCGAGACAAACTAGTTTAAAGGGATCTCTGAGTTCGGGCCGTAGCCCGTTTACCACGGCGCTGATCATAGGAGCTTCTACCTCCTCCATTTTCATGCCTGAACATTGGTTCATGATCTCTCGCACTCTTTCTACATAATCCTCAACATCCTCCTCCTTTCTTTGTGTAGTTTCCATAATTTTGGACCAATTCGTTTTCCTCGGGAACACCGAATGTAAGGCTTCCCAACATCTTCCCCAGAACCCCTCTCCTGGCTTCGTGCTGGGATCTGCATCCGGAGCCTCTCGATGGGTTTTAAAATCTTTGAATTTTATCTCAAGTTCGGCAAATTTTGTGTCCTTTAACCATGCTTTCAGTAAGATTTGACCATCTAATATACTGGGTTCGTGGCACAAGATGATTACTTTTAACTGGTCTATGGCCTTTTCAATATTGGTTTTGGGGTCTGCCAATCCTTCCGCAATTATTCTTAATTCACTTGGTGACCATGGTCGATAAATAGGGATCGGAGCCCCCCCAGAGAGTGGACTGGGAAAAAGTCTTACTGGGTATGCAGATGATGATGGCTCCAGGGCAACGGGCTCTGGTCCACGGGTATGACTTCGTGTGCCCCCTGCAGGGCCGTCACGGTATTGATTCCCTTGTGACTGACTTATATTTCCTGCAGCCGCACCGTATTGTTGGGAGCGGGTGTTACCCCGTTTCCCTGTACTCCGGCCCGAGGATCGTCTCCTCCTTGGCCTGGAGCACCCCCCGGGGATGGAACATATGGCGGTGGTCGATGGCTGTAGGGAGTCCAATCCTCATCCCAGTCCTCATCCTCATCCTTATCCCAACCCTCAGGAGCCCTAGGTGAGTGTGCCTTTGTCTCTTTAGCAACCGTAACGGATGAGTGTTTGTTATGTCGAGGGCGATTCACCTGCTCTACCCGTTCATCCCCCTGCTTTCTCCCTCTAGTACACTGCTTGCTAACTCTTAGGCTCTTCTCGTGTCGTTCCTCAGCTTCCCTTTTCCAATCTCCAAACGCTGACCAATTCACTTTTTTTTTCCCTCTTCTACCTGGGTCTCTGTCTATAAGGCATTCTTCTAGACAGGTTATTCTCTCTAAATTGAATGAACCATCGGGTGGAAATGGCCTGTTTTCACCCTTAGTCCATTTTACCCATTCTCTTAGGTGGTCAATTGAAGACTGACCACAATTCTGGAGCATAAAATGGGCTGGGGTCCCTTTTGGTGGTGGTTTACTTGCTCCAGCCCCCATTCTGGATGATTTAAGATTTTTCCACAGTTTCTGATCTCACAATCCTTTCGGCCAACCGAGTTCTCTACGCCCACTTCTCCTGGCCGTTACGTGGCCTGAAAAGGCTCTTAATTCGGGCTCAGTCTGGGTGTGTGAGATATGTTGGCACGAACCAATCGTAGTTGATCAATCAGTTACTGTTTCTTTTCCTAATCAATCCTTGTGTTTTTTTTTCGAATCACAACTTTCCTTAGTGACTCTTCCCGTTTCTCTAATGGCAATGACTCACAAAGGTATTGCACCCAACAGTAATACAAGGACAACAAACAATATTCCCGTGAGTACACAAATCATAACCTCTAAACAAATTCTCAGTCTGTGTTGTACGCCACTACAGACCGAGTCCTTAACTTATCCTAATAAAAACTGATAAAACTTAAGGTTCCGTACCCAAACTCTTTGATCGATTGCGCTCTTTTTTTTTATATAGTCTTATCACATAAGAACCCCTTCCGAATTAAAAACAATAAAAATCTTATCACATAAGAACCTTCGATCGATTAGCGCTTTCTTTTTTCTTTTTTTTTAATAGTCTTATCACATAAGAACCCCTTCCAAATTAAAAACAATAAAAATCTTATCACATGAGAACCTGGAACCCTTTTCGATCGACTAGCGCTCCCTTACCTACTGAAACCTTCCCCGGGCTGTCTCGAGGTTTTTTCCAGAACCTGTTCTCTTCTGCTGGCGAGCTGAGAAAGAAATGGTTATAAAAAAAATACCTTTAACTTTTAAATGCCGAGTCTTGTAGATGCAGTACCTCAGCTGTGGACAACAGATTACATATGCGATTCAACAGTGAAGAAACCTCTTGTGAGCAAAGGCTCACCTTGTTTGGCCACCGAAGCCTTTCACTGGAGAGGCACTATGCCTGTATCCGTTTTACTCACAGGACAGAGAGTATGCATCTCGGTGGAACCTCCAATAACTGTCGAAATCTCGACCTGCGAAAAGAATGACTCCGACACTTACAGCTCCAGTAGAAGTTTCCTTTTTAATTTACTTGCTCGCAAGGGGTAGGTTACACTCAGTCAAGGGCTAAGTGAACACCTCCGAAATGGTTCAGTTTAACAAGATATTTATACAGTAAAACCAAAGTTCTGGCCTCTCCCTGTGTATTGCTCTGTCTCACAGTCAGTGAATACAGATAAAGAGTTAATTACTATATCCTGGTCCTGACATGGTGTCCAGATATTTCCTTTTGTCAGGGTTATCAGAAAGCCAAACGGCCATTACTCCATGAGTCATAGGTAATGGGCTATCACCTGTCTTGTATTGTGTCAGGATTGTTTCAATTTCCTGGTTAGTTTATCTGTTTGCATCAAATGGATGAGGTCTCAGAAAGAGATAATGGCTAGAAGATAAGGGTGGGGTGACATGGAACTCCTGTAGTGTAGACAATAGGAGAGCACCATGGGGGGTTACTTGTCTCAGCATGACTTGTCTCCTAGCTGTCTGATGGCCATCAGCCATCTCACAGCAGGTTTAGCTGTTTATGCAAGCTGACTGCTAAAATGCAGAAAGTTCTGGAAGGGCCAGGATTCCATTTTAATCAAAAGGCACACAAATACCGTATGGTATCAGCTTAGATAAAAATACTTTCCACAGTGTTTTGGTGAATGTGTGGTGTTTTGGTGACTACATGTGGGGGGGTCTTTTGGTGAATACGTGAGGGATCTTTTGGTGAGTGTGTGGGGTGTTTTGGTGTGTGTGACTGGTGTTTTGGTGAATGTGCGTGCGGTGTTTCGGCATGTGTGGAGTGTTTTGGTAAATGTGTATTAGTGAGTGTGTGTGGTGTTTTGGTGAATGTGTGAGTGGTGTTTTGGTGAATGTGTGGCGTGTTTTGGTGAATGTGTAGCGTGTTTTGGTTACTATGTGTGGCATCTTTTGCTGAATGTTGAGTGTGGGATGTTTTGGTGTGGGTCTATTTGGTGTTTTGGTGAATGGGTGTGGGGTGTTCAGGTGAGTCTGTGGATTGGTGAGTGTGTGGGTGTTTTGGTGTGTGTGTGTGGAGTGTTTTGGTCTGCGTGGAGTCATTTTGGTGATAGTGTGTGCCGTGCTTTGGTGAGTGTATGGGTTGTTTTGGTGTGAGTGTGGATTGTTTTGGTGAATGGGTGTGGGTTGTTTTGCTGAGTGTGTGTGTGGTGTTTTGGTAAGTGTGTGGGTGTGTTTTGGTGAGTGTGTTTGTGGTGTTTTGGTGAGTGTGTGGTGTTTTAGTGAGTACATGTGGGGGGGGTCTTTCGGTGTGTGCGAGTGTGGTGTTTTGGTGAGTGTGTGGGGTGTTTTGGTGAGGGTTAGTGGCGTGTTTTGGTGAGTGTGAGTGGGGTATTTTGGAGTGTATGCAGTGTTTTGGTATGTGTGATGTGTTTTGGTGAGTGTGTGAGGTGTTTTGGGCTGAGGGCTGTTTTGGTGAGTGTGTGAGGGCTATTTATGTGAATGGGTGAGGGGTCTGTTGGTGAGTGTGTGTCGTGCTTTGGTGACTGTGTGTGGGGCATTTTGGTGAGCATCTGTGGGCTGTTTTGGCGAATGGGTGTGTGTGTTTTGGTGAGTGTGTGATGTGTTTTGGTGTGTGTAGTGGGTTTTGATGAGTGTGTGGGGTGTTTTGGTGTGTGTGTGGTGTCTTTTGTTGAATGTGTATAATGTTTTGGTGACTGTGTATGTGGTGTTTTGGTAAGTGTGTGTGGTGTGGTTTGGTGAGTGTTTTGGTATGTGTGTGATGTTTTGGTGAATGTGTGGTGTGTTTTGGTGAATGTGAGTGGTGTTTTGGTGTGGGTGTGCGGGGTGTTTTGCTGAGGGTTGTGGGATGTTTTGGTGAATGGGTGAGGAGTCTTTAGGTGAGTGTGTGTGGTGTTTAGGTGAATGGTATGGTGTGTTCAGGTGCATTTTTGTGGTGTGTGGTGTGGGGAATGTGTGGGGCGTGTTTTGGTGTATGGGGGGTGTTTTGGTGAATGTGTGTGGGGTGTTTTGGTGAGTGTGTGTGGTGTTTTAGTGAGTTTGTCTGGGGTGGTTTGGTGAGTATATGTGGGGTGTTTTGGTGAATGTGTGTGGGGGGTGTTTTGATGAGTGTGTAGTGGGTTTTGGTGAGTGTATGTGGGGTGCTTTGGTGTGTATGAGTGTTTTGGTGTGTGTGTGTGGTGTCTTTTGTTGAATGTGTAGTGTTTTGGTGACTGTGTATGTGGTGTTTTGATAAGTGTGTGGGATGTGGTTTGGTGAGTGTTTTGGTATGTGTGTAATGTTTTGGTTAATGTGTGGTGTGTTTTGGTGAATGTTTGTGGTGTTTTGGTGAATGTGTGTAGTGTTTTGGTGTGGGGTGTTTTGGTGAATGTGTGAGGGGTCTTTAGGTGTGTGTGGTGTTTTGGTGAATGGGTGTGGGGTGTTCGGGTGCATTTGTGTGGTGTGGATTGGTGAATGTGTGGGGCGTGTTTTGGTGTGTGGGGGTTGTTTTGGTGAATGTGTGTGGGGTGTTTTGATGAGATTGTCTGGGGTGGTTTGGTGAGTATATGTGCGGTGTTTTGGTGAATGTGTGTGGGGGGTGTTTTGATTAGTGTGTGTGTGGTGTTTTGGTGAGTGTGTGTGTGTGGTGTTTTGGTGCGTGTAGTGGGTTTTGGTGAGTGTATGTGGGGTGCTTTGGTGTGTATGAGTATTTTGGTAAGTGTGTGGGGTGTTTTGGTGTGTGTGGTGTCTTTTGTTGAATGTGTTTAGTGTTTTGGTGACTGTTTGTGGTGTTTTGGTGAGTGTGTGGGGTGTTTTGCAGAGTGTATGCGGTGTGGTTTGGTGAGTGATTTGGTGAGCGTGTGTGTCATGTTTTGGTGAATGTGTGGCGTGTTTTGGTGAATGTGTGTGGTTGTTTTGGTGAGTATATGTGTGGTATTTTGGTGCGTTTGTCTGGGGTGGTTTGGTGAGTATATGTTGGATGTTTTGGTGTGTGTGTGGGGTGTTTTGGTGAGTGTGGAATGTTTTGGTGAGTGTGTTTGTGGTGTTTTGGTGAAGGTGTGGCATGTTTTTCTGTGAGGGATGTTTTGGTGAATACGTGAGGGATCTTTTGGTGACTGTGGGGTGTTTTGGTGTGTGTGACTCATGTTTTGGTGAATGTGCGTGGGATGTTTCGGCGTGTGTGGGGTGTTTTGGTGAATGTGTGTTAGTGAGTGTGTGTGGTGTTTTGGTGAATGTGTGTGTGGTGTTTTGGTGAATGTGTGGCATGTTTTGCTGAATGTGTAGCGTGTTTTGGTATGTGTGGCGTGTTTTGCTGAATGTTGAGTGTGGGATGTTTTGGTGTGGGTCTATGTGGTGTTTTGGTGAATGGGTGTGGGGTGCTTGGTTGAGTTTGTGGATTGGTGAGTGTGTGGGTGTTTTGGTGTGTGTGTGGAGTGTTTTGGTCTGTGTGGAGTCATTTTGGTGATAATGTGTGCCGTGCTTTGGTGAGTGTATGGGGTGTTTTGGTGTGAGTGTGGGTTGTTTTGCTGAGTGTGTGTGTGGTATTTTGGTGAGTGTGAGGGTGTGTTTTGGTGAGTGTGTGGTGTTTTAGTGAGTACGTGTGGGGGGTCTTTCGGTGTGTGCAAGTGTGGTGTTTTGGTGAGTGTGTGGTGTGTTTTGGTGAGTGTGTGTGGTGTGTTTTGGTGAGTGTGTGTGTGGTGTTTTGTTGTGTGTAGTGGGTTTTGGTGAGTGTTTGTGGGGTGCTTTGGTGTGTATGAGTGTTTTGGTGTGTGTGTGTGGTGTCTTTTGTTGAATGTGTAGTGTTTTGGTGACTGTGTATGTGGTGTTTTGATAAGTGTGTGGGGTGTGGTTTGGTGAGTGTTTTGGAATGTGTGTGATGTTTTGGTTAATGTGTGGTGTGTTTTGGTGAATGTGTGTGGTGTTTTGGTGAATGTGTGTGGCGTTTTGGTGTGTGGTGTTTTGGTGAATGGGTGTGGGGTGTTCGGGTGCGTTTGTGTGGTGTGGATTGGTGAATGTGTGTGGCGTGTTTTGGTGTGTGGGGGTTGTTTTGGTGAATGTGTGTGGGGTGTTTTGGTGAGATTGTCTGGGGTGGTTTGGTGAGTATATGTGGGATGTTTTGGTGAATGTGTGTGGGGGGTGTTTTGATGAGTGTGTGGGGATGTTTTGGTGAGTGTGTGTGTGGTGTTTTGGTGTGTGTAGTGGGTTTTGGTGAGTGTATGTGGGGTGCTTTGGTGTGTATGAGTGTTTTGGTGAGTGTGTGGGGTGTTTTGCTGAGTGTATGCGATGTGGTTTGGTGAGTGATTTGGTGAGTGTGTGTGTGATGTTTTGGTGAATGTGTGGCGTGTTTTGGTGAATGTGAGTGGTGTTTTGGTGAATGTGTGTGGGTGTTTTGGTGAGTATGTGTGGGGTATTTTGGTGCGTTTGTCTGGGGTGGTTTGGTGAGTATATGTGGGGTGTTTTGGTGTGTGTGTGGGGTGTTTTGGTGAGTGTGGAATGTTTTGGTGAGTGTGGAATGTTTTGGTGAGTGTGTTTGTGGTGTTTTGGTGAAGGTGTGGCGTGTTTTGCTGTGAGGGATGTTTTGGTGAATACGTGAGGGATCTTTTGGTGACTGTGTGGGGTGTTTTGGTGTGTGTGACTCATGTTTTGGTGAATGTGCGAGGGATGTTTCGGCATGTGTGGGGTGTTTTGGTGAATGTGTGTTAGTGAGTGTGTGTGGTGTTTTGGTGAATGTGTGTGTGGTGTTTTGGTGAAAGTGTGGCATGTTTTGGTGAATGTGTAGAGTGTTTTGGTATGTGTGGCGTGTTTTGCTGAATGTTGAGTGTGGGATGTTTTGGTGTGGGTCTATGTGGTGTTTTGGTGAATAGGTGTGGGGTGTTCGGGTGAGTTTGTGGATTAGTGAGTGTGTGGGTGTTTTGGTGTGTGTGTGGAGTGTTTTGGTCTGTGTGGAGTCATTTTGGTGATAGTGTGTGCCGTGCTTTGGTGAGTGTATGTGGTGTTTTGGTGTGAGTGTGGGTTGTTTTGCTGAGTGTGTGTGTGGTGTTTTGGTGTGAGTGAGGGTGTGTCTTGGTGAGTGTGTGGTGTTTTAGTGAGTACGTGTGGGGGGTCTTTCGGTGTGTGCGAGTGTGATGTTTTGGTGAGTGTGTGGGGTGTTTTGGTGAGGGTTAGTGGCGTGTTTTGGTGGGTGTGAGTGGGGTATTTTGGAGTGTGTGCAGTGTTTTGGTATGTGTGGTGTGTTTTGGTGAGTGTGAGGGGTGTGTTTTAGTGAGTGTGTGAGGTGTTTTGGGCTGAGGGCTGTTTTGGTGAGTGTGTGAGGGCTATTTATGTGAATGGGTGAGGGGTCTGTTGGTGAGTGTGTGTATCGTGCTTTGGTGACTGTGTGTGGGGCATTTTGGTGAGCGTCTGTGGGCTGTTTTGGCGAATGGGTGAGGTAACTTTTGCGAAGTGTATGTGGAATGTTGTGATAAGTGTTCGTTGAGTGTTTTGGTGTGTTTTGGTGAGTGTGTTTTTGGTGTTTTGGTGAGTGTATGGGGTGCTTTGGTGAGTGTATGAGGTGTTTTGCTGTGTGTGTGGGGTGACTGGGTGAGTGTGGGGTGTTTTGGCGAGTGTATGGGGTGGTTTGGTGAGTGTTTATGGAGGGTGTTTTGGTGTGTGTGAGTGTGGTGTTTTGGTGAGTGTGAATAGGGTGTTTTGGTGAGCGTTAGTGGCCTGCCTTGGTGAGTGTGTTTTTGGTGTTTTGATGAGTATGTGTGGTGTGTTTTGGTGTGCATGGGGTATTTTGAAGTGTGTGCGTTGATTTGGTGAGTGTGTGTGGGATGTTTTAGTGAATGTGTGGCGCGTTTTGATGAATGTGAGTGGGGTGTTTTGGTGAATGTGGGATGTTTCGGTGAGTGTGTGTGGGTGGTGTTTTGGTGAGTGTGTGTGGTGTGTTTTGGTGGATGGGTGTGGTGTTTTAGTGAGTGTGTGAGGAGTGTTTTGCTGAGTGTGTGTGGTGTGCTTTGTTGAGTGTGTGCGCGCAGTGTTTTGGTAAGTGTGAGTGAGGTGTTTTGATGAATGGGTAAGGGATCTTTTCCTGAGTGTATGTGGTGTGGTTTGGTGAGTGTTTTGGTGAGTGTGTGTGTGATGTTTTGGTGAATGTGTGGTGTGTTTTGGTGAAAGTGAGTGGTGTTTTGGTGAATGTGAGTGGTGTTTTGGTGTGGGTGTGTGGGGTGTTTTGGTGAGGGTCTGTGGGGTGTTTTGGTGAATGGGTGAGGGGTCTTTAGGCGTGTGTGTGGTGTTTTGGTGAATGGGTGTGTGGTGTTCGGGTGAGTTTGTGTGGTGTGGATTGGTGAATGTGTGGGGGGTGTTTTGGTGTCTAGGGGGTGTTTTGGTGAATGCGTGTGGGTGTTTTGGTGAGTATGTGTGGGTCTTATGTTGAGTGTAGGAAGTTTTGGTGAGTGGAGGGGCTGTAATGGTGAGTGTGTGAGTGGTATTTTGGTGAATGGGTGAGGGGTCTGTTGGTGAGTGTGTGTGGTGTGTTTTGGTGATTGTGTTTGTGGAATGTTGTGGTGTGTGTGGTGGGTTTTGGTGAGTGTATGTGGGGTGCTTTGGTGTGTATGAATGTTTTGGTGAGTATGTGGCGTGACTTGGTGAATGTGAGTGGGTTTTGGTGAATGTGTGTGGGTGTTTTGGTGAGTTTGTCTGGTGTGGTTTGGTGAGTATATGTGAGGTGTTTTGGTGAGTGTGTGGGGTGTTTTGGTGATTGTGGAATGTTTTGGTGAGTGTGGGATGTTTTGGTGAAGGTGTGGCGTGTTTTGCTGTGAGAGGTGTTTTGGTGAATACGTGAGGGATCTTTTGGTGAGTGTGTGGGGTGTTTTGGTGTGTGTGACTGGTGTTTTGGTGAATGTGCGTGGGGTGTTTCGGCATGTGTGGGGTGTTTTAGTGAGGGTTAGTGACGTGTTTTGATGAGTGTGAGTGGGATGTTTTGGTGAGTATGTGAGGCGTGTTTTGGTGTGCATGGGGTATTTTGGTGAATGTGTGGTGGGTATTTTGGTAAGGATGAGTGGCGTGTTTTGGTGACTGTGTGGTGGGTGTTTTGGTGTGTGTGACTGGTGTTTTGGTGAATGTGCGTGGGGTGTTTCGGCATGTGTGGGGTGTTTTGGTGAGGGTTAGTGGCGTGTTTTGGTGAGTGTGTTTTTGGTGTTTTGGTGAGTATGTGAGGCGTGTTTTGGTGTGCATGGGGTATTTTGGTGAATGTGTGAGGGGTATTTTGATGTGTGTGTGGGGTGTTTTGGTGAATGGGTGAGGGATCTTTTGCGAAGTGTATGTGGAATGTTGTGATAAGTGTGCGTTGGGTGTTTTGGTGTGTTTTGGTGAGTGTGTTTTTGGTGTTTTGGTGAGTGTATGGGGTGTTTTGCTGTGTGTGCGGGGTGTCTGGGTGAGTGTGGGGTGTTTTGGCGAGTGTATGGGGTGGTTTGGTGAGTGTTTATGGAGGGTGTTTTGGTGAGTGTGAGTAGGGTGTTTTGGTGTGTGTAGTGGGTTTTGGTGAGTGTATGTGAGGTGCTTTGGTGTGTATGAGTGTTTTGGTGAGTGTGTGTGGTGTTTTGGTGAGTGTGTTTGTGGTGTTTTGGTGTGTGTTGGGTGCTTTGGTGAGTGTGTGAGGACTGATTTGGTGAGCATGTTTGTGGTGTTTTGGTGAAGGTGTGGCGTGTTTTGGCGTGGGGGTGGTGTTTTGGTGAATGTGTGTGAGGTGTTTCGGTGAGTGTGTGGGAGGTGTTTTGGTGATTGTGTGTGGTGTGTTTTGGTGATTGTGTGTGGTGTGTTTTGGTGTGTGTAGTGGGTTTTGGTGAGTGTATGTGAGGTGCTTTGGTGTGTATGAGTGTTTTGGTGAGTGTGTGTGGTGTTTTGGTGAGTGTGTTTGTGGTGTTTTGGTGTGTGTTGGGTGTTTTGGTGAAGGTGTGGCGTGTTTTGGCGTGGGGGTGGTTTGGTGAGTGTGTGTGGAGTGTGTTGGTGAGTTTGTGCGGTGTTTTGGTGAATGTGTGCGGGGTGTTTTGGTGAATGTGGGATGTTTTGGTGAATGTGGGATGTTTTGGTGAGGGTGTGTGGGGTGTTTTGGTGATTGTGTGTGGTGTGTTTTGGTGATTGTGTGTGGTGTGTAGTGGGTTTTGGTGAGTGTATGTGAGGTGCTTTGGTGTGTATGAGTGTTTTGGTGAGTGTGTGTGATGTTTTGGTGAGTGTGTTTGTGGTGTTTTGGTGTGTGTTGGGTGCTTTGGTGAGTGTGTGAGGACTGATTGGTGAGCATGTTTGTGGTGTTTTGGTGAAGGTGTGGCATGTTTTGGCGTGGGGGTGGTTTGGTGAGTGTGTGTAGAGTGTGTTGGTGAGTTTGTGCGGTGTTTTGGTGAATGTGTGCGGGGTGTTTTGGTGAATGTGGGATGTTTTAGTGAGTGTGGAATGTTTTGGTGAGGGTGTGTGGGGTGTTTTAGTGAGTGTGGGATGATTTGGTGAGTGTGGGATGTTTTGGTGAGGGTGTGGGGATGTTTTGGTGAGTGTGGGATGATTTGGTGAGTGTGGGATGTTTTGGTGAGGGTGTGTGGGGTGTTTTGGTGAGTGTGTGTGGGGTGTTTTGGTGAGTGTGTGTGGGGTGTTTTGGTGTGTTTTGGGTGTTTTGGTGTGTGTGTGGCAGTTTGGTGAATGTGTGGCGTGTTTAGTATGTGTGACGTGTTTTGCTGAATGTTGAGTGTGGGATGTTTTGGTGTGGGTCTGTGTGGTGTTTTGGTGAATGGGTGTGGGGTGCTCAGGTGAGTTTTTGTGGTCTGGATTGGTGAGTGTGTGGGTGTTTTGGTGTGTGTGGAGTCATTTTAGTGATAGTGTGTGCCGTGCTTTGGTGAGTGTGTGTGGGGTGTTTGGGTGAGTGTGTGTGGTATGGTTTGGTGAGTGTTTTGGTGAGTGTGTGTGGTGTTTTGGTGAGTGTGTGTGTGGTATTTTGGTGTGTGTGTGTGGTGTTTGGTTGTGTGTGTGGGGGGTGTTTTGGTGTGTGTGAGTGTGCTGTTTTGGGAGTGCGTGTGGAGTTTTTTGGTGTGTGTGTGGTGTTTTGGTGAGTGTGAGTGTGGTGTTTTAGTGAGTGTGTGGTGTGTTTTGGTGAGTGTGTGTGGTGTGTTTTGGTGAGTGTGTGGTGTGTTTTGGTGAGTGTGTATGGGCTGTTTTGGTGAGTGTGTTTGTGGTGTTTTGGTGAATGTGTGGTGTTTTGGTGAGTACGTGTGGGGGGGGTCTTTTGGTGAATATGCGAGGGATCTTTTGGTGAGTGTGTGGGGAGTTTTGGTGTGTGTGACTGGTGTTTTGGTGAATGTGCGTGGGGTGTTTCGGCATGTGTGGGGTGTTTTGTTGAATGTGTATTAGTGAGTGTGTGTGGTGTTTTGGTGAATGAGTGTGTGGTGTTTTGGTGAATGTGTGGCGTGTTTTGGTGAATGTGTAGCGTGTTTTGGTTAGTATGTGTGGCATCTTTTGCTGAATGTTGAGTGTGGGATGTTTTGGTGTGGGTCTATGTGGTGTTTTGGTGAATGGGTGTGGGGTGTTCGGGTGAGTTTGTGGATTGGTGAGTGTGTGGGTGTTTTGGTGTGTGTGTGGAGTGTTTTGGTCTGCGTGGAGTCATTTTGGTGATAGTGTGTGCCATGCTTCGGTGAGTGTATGGGTTGTTTTGGTGTGAGTGTAGGTTGTTTTGGTGAATGGATGTTGATTGTTTTGCTGAGTGTGTGTGTGGTGTTTTGGTAAGTGTGTGGGTGTGTTTTGGTGAGTGTGTTTGTGGTGTTTTGGTGAGTGTGTGGTGTTTTAGTGAGTACAAATGGGGGGGTCTTTCGGTGTGTGCGAGTGTGGTGTTTTGGTGAATGTGGGATGTTTTAGTGAGTGTGGAATGTTTTGCTGAGGGTCTGTGGGATGTTTTGGTGAATGGGTGAGGAGTCTTTAGGTGAGTGTGTGTGGTGTTTAGGTGAATGGGTGTGGTGTGTTCGGGTGCATTTTTGTGGTGTGTGGTGTGGGGAATGTGTGGGGCATGTTTTGATGTGTGGGGGTTGTTTTGGTGAATGTGTGTGGGGTGTTTTGGTGAGATTGTCTGGGGTGGTTTGGTGAGTATATGTGGGGTGTTTTGGTGAATGTGTGTGGGGGGTGTTTTGGCGAATGGGTGTGTGTGTTTTGGTGAGTGTGTGTGGTGTTTTGGTGTGTGTAGTGGGTTTTGGTGAGTGTATGTGGGGTGCTTTGGTGTGTATGAGTGTTTTGGTGAGTGTGTGGGGTGTTTTGGTGTGTGTGGTGTCTTTTGAATGTGTTTAGTGTTTTGGTGACTGTTTGTGGTGTTTTGGTGAGTGTGTGGGGTGTTTTGCTGAGTGTATGCAGTGTGGTTTGGTGAGTGATTTGGTGAGCGTGTGTGTTATGTTTTGGTGAATGTGTGGCGTGTTTTGGTGAATGTGTGTGGGTGTTTTGGTGAGTATGTGTGTGGTATTTTGGTGTGTTTGTCTGGGGTGGTTTGGTGAGTATATGTGGGGTGTTTTGGTGTGTGTGTTGGGTGTTTTGGTGAGTGTGGAATGTTTTGGTGAGTGTGTTTGTAGTGTTTTGGTGAAGGTGTGGCGTGTTTTGCTATGAGGGATGTTTTGGTGAATACGTGAGGGATCTTTTGGTGACTGTGTGGGGTGTTTTGGTGTGTGTGACTCGTGTTTTGGTGAATGTGCGTGGGATGTTTCGGCATGTGTGGGGTGTTTTAGTGAATGTGTGTTAGTGAGTGTGTGTGGTGTTTTGGTGAATGTGTGTGTGGTGTTTTGGTGAATGTGTGGCGTGTTTTGGTGAATGTGTAGAGTGTTTTGGTATGTGTGGCGTGTTTTGCTGAATGTTGAGTGTGGGATGTTTTGGTGTGGGTCTATGTGGTGTTTTGGTGAATGGGTGTGGGGTGCTCGGGTGAGTTTGTGGATTGGTGAGTGTGTGGGTGTTTTGGTGTGTGTGTGGAGTGTTTTGGTCTGTGTGGAGTCATTTTGGTGATAGTGTGTGCCGTGCTTTGGTGAGTGTATGGGTTATTTTGGTGTGAGTGTGGGTTGTTTTGCTGAGTGTGTGTGTGGTGTTTTGGTGAGTGTGAGGGTGTGTTTTGGTGAGTGTGTGGTGTTTTAGTGAGTACGTGTGGGGGGTCTTTCGGTGTGTGCGAGTGTGGTGTTTTGGTAAGTGTGTGGGGTGTTTTGGTGAGGGTTAGTGGCGTGTTTTGGTGAGTGTGAGTGGGGTATTTTGGAGTGTGTGCAGTGTTTTGGTATGTGTGGTGTGTTTTGGTGAGTGTGAGGGGTGTGTTTTAGTGAGTGTGTGAGGTGTTTTGGGCTGAGGGCTGTTTTGGTGAGTATGTGAGGGCTATTTATGTGAATGGGTGAGGGGTCTGTTGGTGAGTGTCTGTATCGTGCTTTGGTGACTGTGTGTGGGGCATTTTGGTGAGCGTCTGTGGGCTGTTTTGGCGAATGGGTGTGCGTAGGGGGTTTTGGTGTGTGTGTGGTGTCTTTTGTTGAATGTGTATAGTGTTTTGGTGACTGTGTATGTGGTGTTTTGGTAAGTGGGTGTGGTGTGGTTTGGTGTGTGTTTTGGTATGTGTGTGATGGTTTGGTGAATGTGTGGTGCGTTTTGGTGAATGTGAGTGATGTTTTGGTGTGGGTGTGTGGGGTGTTTTGCTGAGGGTCTGTGGGATGTTTTGGTGAATGGGTTTTGCTGTGAGAGGTGTTTTGGTGAATACGTGAGGGATCTTTTGGTGAGTGTGTGGGGTGTTTTGGTGGGTGTGACTGGTGTTTTGGTGAATGTGTGTGGGGTGTTTCGGCATGTGTGGGGTGTTTTGGTGAGGGTTAGTGACGTGTTTTGGTGAGTGTGAGTGGGATGTTTTGGTGAGTGTGTGTGGGAGTTTTGGTAAGGATGAGTGGCGTGTTTTGGTGACTGTGTGGTGGGTGTTTTGGTGAGGGTTAGTGGCGTGTTTTGGTGAGTGTGTTTTTGGTGTTTTGGTGAGTATGTGAGGCGTGTTTTGGTGTGCATGGGGTATTTTGGTGAATGTGTGAGGGGTATTTTGGTGTTTGTGTGGGGTGTTTTGGTGAATGGGTGAGGGATCTTTTGCGAAGTGTATGTGGAGTGTTGTGATAAGTGTGCGTTGGGTGTTTTGGTGTGTGTGGGGTGTTTTGGGGTGTTTTGGTGAGTGTGTGTGGGGCCTTTAGTGAGTGTGTGTGGGATCTTTTGATTAGAGTGTTTGGGGGTGTTTTCGTGAATGGTTAGGGAATCTTTTGGTGAATGTGGGATGTTTTGGTGATTATGTGGGGGTATTTTAGTGAGTGTGTATGGGCTGTTTTGGTGAGTGTGTGGGGGGTGTTTTGGTGAGTATGTGTGGTGTTTTGGTGATTTTGTGTGGGGTGTTTTGGGAGTGTGTGCGGTGTGTTTTGGTGTGCGTGGGGTATTTTGGAATGTGCATTGTGGTTTGGTGAGTGTGTGTGGAGGGTCTTTTGGTGTGTGTGGGCAGTTTTTTGATGAGTGCGTGTGGGATGTTTTGGCGTGAGGGGTGTTTTGGCGTGAGGGGTGTTTTGCTGAATGTGTGAGGGATTTTTTAGTGAGTGTGTGGGGTGATTTGGTGAGTGTGTTTGTGGTGTTTTGGTGAGTGTATGGGGTGTTTTGGTGAGTGTATGGGGTGTTTTGCTGTGTGTGTGGGGTGACTGGGTGAGTGTGGGGTGTTTTGGCGAGTGTATGGGGTGGTTTGGTGAGTGTTAATGGAGGGTCTTTTGGTGTGTGTGAGTGTGGTGTTTTGGTGAGTGTGAGTAGGGTGTTTTGGTGAGCGTTAGTGGCCTGCCTTGGTGAGTGTGTTTTTGGTGTTTTGATGAGTATGTGTGATGTGTCTTGGTGTGCATGGGGTATTTTGAAGTGTGTGCGGTGAATTGGTGAGTGTGTGTGGGGTGTTTTAGTGAATGTGTGGCGCGTTTTGATGAATGTGAGTGGGGTGTTTTGGTGAATGTGGGATGTTTTGGTGAGTGTGTGTGGGGGGTGTTTTGATGAGTGTGTGTGGCATGTTTTGGTGGATGGGTGTGGTGTTTTAGTGAGTGTGTGAGGAGTGTTTTGCTGAGTGTGTGTGGTGTGCTTTGATGAATGGGTAAGGGATCTTTTGGCGTGTGTGCGCGGTTTTTTGATGAGTGTGTGAGGGGTGTTTTGGTGAGTGTGTGTGTGGTCTTTTGCTGAGTGTATGTGGTGTGGTTTGGTGAGTGTTTTGGTGAGTGTGTGTGTGATGTTTTGGTGAATGTGTGGTGTGTTTTGGTGAATGTGAGTGGTGTTTTGGTGAATGTGAGTGGTGTTTTGGTGTGGGTGTGTGGGGTGTTTTGATGAGTGCGTGTGGGGTGTTTTGACGTGAGGGGTGTTTTGGCGTGAGGGGTGTTTTGCTGAATGTGTGAGGGATTTCAGGGTGAGTGTGTGGGGTGATTTGGTGAGTGTGTTTTTGGTGTTTTGGTGAGTGTATGGGGTGTTTTGGTGAGTGTATGGGGTGTTTTGCTGTGTGTGTGGGGTGACTGGGTGAGTGTGGAGTGTTTTGGCGAGTGTATGGGGTGGTTTGGTGAGTATTTATGGAGGGTCTTTTGGTGTGTGTGAGTGTTGTGTTTTGGTGAGTGTGAGTAGGGTGTTTTGGTGAGCGTTAGTGGCCTGCCTTGGTGAGTGTGTTTTTGGTGTTTTGATGAGTATGTGTGGTGTGTCTTGGTGTGCATGGGGTATTTTGAAGTGTGTGCGGTGATTTGTTGAGTGTGTTTGGGGTGTTTTAGTGAATGTGTGGCGCGTTTTGATGAATGTGAGTGGGGTGTTTTGGTGAATGTGGATGTTTTGGTGAGTGTGTGTGGGGGGTGTTTTGGTGAGTGTGTGTGGTGTGTTTTGGTGGATGGGTGTGGTGTTTTAGTGAGTATGTGAGGAGTGTTTTGCTGAGTGTGTGTGGTGTGCTTTGGTGAGTTTGTGCGCGCAGTGTTTTGGTAAGTGTGAGTGAGGTGTTTTGATGAATGGGTAAGGGATCTTTTGGCATGTGTGCGCGGTTTTTTGATGAGTGTGTGAGGGGTGTTTTGGTGAGTGTGTGTGTGGTCTTTTGCTGAGTGTATGTGGTGTGGTTTGGTGAGTGTTTTGGTGAGTGTGTGTGTGATGTTTTGGTGAATGTGAGTGGTGTTTTGGTGAATGTGAGTGGTGTTTTGGTGTGGGTGTGTGGGGTGTTTTGGTGAGGGTCTGTGGGGTGTTTTGGTGAATGGGTGAGGGGTCTTTAGGCGTGTGTGGTGTTTTGGTGAATGGGTGTGTGGTGTTCGGGTGAGTTTGTGTGGTGTGGATTGGTGAATGTGTGGGGGGTGTTTTGGTGTCTAGGGGGTGTTTTGGTGAATGCGTGTGGGTGTTTTGGTGAGTATGTGTGGGTCTTATGTTGAGTGTAGGAAGTTTTGGTGAGTGGGGGGGCTGTTATGGTGAGTGTGTGAGGGGTATTTTGGTGAATGGGTGAGGGGTCTGTTGGTGAGTGTGTGTGTGGTGTTTTGGTGATTGTGTTTGTGGAGTGTTGTGGTGTGTGTAGTGGGTTTTGGTGAGTGTATGTGGGGTGCTTTGGTGTGTATGAGTATTTTGGTGAGTGTGTGTGGGGTGTTTCGGTGAGTGTGTGGGGGGTGTTTCGGTGAGTGTGTGGGGGGTGTTTTGGTGATTGTGTGTGGTGTGTTTTGGTGATTGTGTGTGGTGTGTTTTGGTGTGTGTAGTGGGTTTTGGTGAGTGTATGTGAGGTGCTTTGGTGTGTATGAGTGTTTTGGTGAGTGTGTGTGGTGTTTTGGTGAGTGTGTTTGTGGTGTTTTGGTGTGTGTTGGGTGTTTTGGTGAAGGTGTGGCATGTTTTGGTGTGGGGGTGGTTTGGTGAGTGTGTGTGGGGTGTGTTGGTGAGTTTGTGCGCTGTTTTGGTGAATGTGTGCATGGTGCTTTGGTGAATGTGGGATGTTTTGGTGAGAGTGGAATGTTTTGGTGAGGGTGTGTGGGGTGTTTTGGTGATTGTGTGTGGAATGTTTTGGTGATTGTGTGTGGTGTGTTTTGGTGTGTGTAGTGGGTTTTGGTGAGTGTATGTGAGGTGCTTTGGTGTGTATGAGTGTTTTGGTGAGTGTGTGTGGTGTTTTGGTGGTGTTTTGGTGTGTGTTGAGTGCTTTGGTGAGTGTGTGAGGACTGATTTGGTGAGCATGTTTGTGGTGTTTTGGTGAAGGTGTGGCGTGTTTTGGCGTGGGGGTGGTTTGGTGAGTGTGTGTGGAGTGTGTTGGTGAGTGTGTGCGGTGTTTTGGTGAATGTGTGCGGGGTGTTTTGGTGAATGTGGGGTGTTTTGGTGAATGTGGGATGTTTTGGTGAGTGTGGAATGTTTTGGTGAGGGTGTGTGGGGTGTTTTAGTGAGTGTAGGATGATTTGGTGAGTGTGGGATGTTTTGGTGAGGGTGTGGGGGTGTTTTGGTGAGTGTGACTCGTGTTTTGGTGAATGTGCGTGGGATGTTTCGGTGTGTGTGGGGTGTTTTGGTGAATGTGTGTTAGTGAGTGTGTGTGGTGTTTTGGTGAATGTGTGTGTGGTGTTTTGGTGAATGTGTGGCGTGTTTTGGTGAATGTGTAGCTTGTTTTGGTATGTGTGGCGTGTTTTGCTGAATGTTGAGTGTGGGATGTTTTGGTGTGGGTCTATGTGGTGTTTTGGTGAATGGGTGTGGGGTGCTCGGGTGAGTTTGTGAATTGGTGAGTGTGTGGGTGTTTTGGTGTGTGTGTGGAGTGTTTTGGTCTGTGTGGAGTCATTTTGGTGATAGTGTGTGCCAAGCTTTGGTGAGTGTGTGGTGTTTTAGTGAGTACGTGCGGGGGGTCTTTCGGTGTGTGCGAGTGTGGTGTTTTGGTGAGTGTGTGGGGTGTTTTGGTGAGGGTTAGTGGCATGTTTTGGTGAGTGTGAGTGGGGTATTTTGGAGTGTGTGCAGTGTTTTGGTATGTGTGGTGTGTTTTGGTGAGTGTGAGGGGTGTGTTTTAGTGAGCGTGTGAGGTGTTTTGGGCTGAGGGCTGTTTTGGTGAGTGTGTGAGGGCTATTGATGTGAATGGGTGAGGGGCATTTTGGTGAGCGTCTGTGGGCTGTTTTGGCGAATGGATGTGTGTAGTGGGTTTTGGTGTGTGTGTGGTGTCTTTTGTTGATTGTGTGTAGTGTTTTGGTGACTGTGTATGTGGTGTCTTGGTAAGTGGGTGTGGTGTGGTTTGGTGAGTGTTTTGGGATGTGTGTGATGGTTTGGTGAATGTGTGGTGCGTTTTGGTGAATGTGAGTGATGTTTTGGTGTGGGTGTGTGGGGTGTTTTGCTGAGGGTCTATGGGATGTTTTGGTGAATGGGTGAGGAGTCTTTAGGTGTGTATGGTGTTTTGGTGAATGGGTGTGGTGTGGATTGGTGAATGTGTGGTGCGTGTTTTGGTGTGTGGGGGTGTTTTGGTGAATGTGTGTGGGGTGTTTTGGTGAATGTGTGTGGGGTGTTTTGGTGAGTATGTCTGTAGTGTTTTGGTGAGTTTGTCTGGGTTGGTTTGGTGAGTATATGTGGGGTATTTTGGTGTGTGTAGTGGGTTTTGGTGAGTGTATGTGGGGTGCTTTGGTGTGTATGAGTGTTTTGGTGAGTGTGTGATGTTTTGGTGAATGTGTGGCGTGACTTGGTGAATGTGAGTGGCTTTTGGTGAATGTGCGTGGGTGTTTTGGTGAGTTTGTCTGGTGTGGTTTGGTGAGTATATGTGAGGTGTTTTGGTGAGTGTGTGTGGGGTGTTTTGGTGATTGTGGAATGTTTTGGTGAGTGTGGGATGTTTTGGTGAAGGTGTGGCATGTTTTGCTGTGAGAGGTGTTTTGGTGAATACGTGAGGGATCTTTTGGTGAGTGTGTGGGGTGTTTTGGTGGGTGTGACTGGTGTTTTGGTGAATGTGTGTGGGGTGTTTCGGCATGTGTGGGGTGTTTTGGTGAGGGTTAGTGACGTGTTTTGGTGAGTGTGAGTGTGATGTTTTGGTGATTGTGTGTGGGAGTTTTGGTAAGGATGAGTGGCGTGTTTTGGTGACTGTGTGGTGGGTGTTTTGGTGAGGGTTAGTGGCGTGTTTTGGTGAGTGTGTTTTTGGTGTTTTGGTGAGTATGTGAGGCGTGTTTTGGTGTGCATGGGGTATTTTGGTGAATGTTTGAGGGGTATTTTGGTGTTTGTGTGGGGTGTTTTTTTGAATGGGTGAGGGATCTTTTGCGAAGTGTATGTGGAGTGTTGTGATAAGTGTGCGTTGGGTGTTTTGTTGTGTGTGGGGTGTTTTGGGGTGTTTTGGTGAGTGTGTGTGGGGTCTTTTGGTGAGTGTGTGTGGGATCTTTTGATTCGAGTGTTTTGGGGGTGTTTTCGTGAATGGTTAGGGAATCTTTTGGTGAATGTGGGATGTTTTGGTGAGTTTGTGGGGGTATTTTAGTGAGTGTGTATGGGATGTTTTGGTGAGTGTGTGGGGGTTGTTTTGGTGACTCAGTGAGGGAACGTTTGGTGAGTGTTTGTGGAGTGCTATGTGAGTGTGTGTGCGGTGTTTTGGTGAGTGTGTGAGGTGTTTTGGTGAGTGTGTGTGGTGTTTTGGTGATTTTGTGTGGGGTGTTTTGGTGTGCGTGGGGTATTTTGGAATGTGCATTGTGGTTTGGTGAGTGTGTGTGGAGGGTCTTTTCGTGTGTGTGGGCGGTTTTTTGATGAGTGCGTGTGGGATGTTTTGGCGTGAGGGATGTTTTGGCGTGAGGGGTGTTTTGCTGAATGTGTGAGGGATTTTTTGGTGAGTGTGTGGGGTGATTTGGTGAGTGTGTTTGTGGTGTTTTGGTGAGTGTATGGGGTGTTTTGGTGAGTGTATGGGGTGTTTTGCTGTGTGTGTGGGGTGACTGGGTGAGTGTGTGGTGTTTTGGCGAGTGTATGAGGTGGTTTGGTGAGTATTTATGGAGGGTCTTTTGGTGTGTGTGAGTGTTGTGTTTTGGTGAGTGTGAGTAGGGTGTTTTGGTGAGCGTTAGTGGCCTGCCTTGGTGAGTGTGTTTTTGGTGTTTTGATGAGTATGTGTGGTGTGTCTTGGTGTGCATGGGGTATTTTGAAGTGTGTGCGGTGATTTGGTGAGTGTGTTTGGGGTGTTTTAGTGAATGTGTGGCGCGTTTTGATGAATGTGAGTGGGGTGTTTTGGTGAATGTGGGATGTTTTGGTGAGTGTGTGTGGGGGGTGTTTTGGTGAGTGTGTGTGGTGTGTTTTGGTGGATGGGTGTGGGATGTTTTGGTGAGTGTGTGAGGAGTGTTTTGCTGAGTGTGTGTGGTGTGCTTTGGTGAGTGTGTGCGCGCAGTGTTTTGGTAAGTGTGAGTGAGGTGTTTTGATGAATGGGTAAGGGATCTTTTGGCGTGTGTGCGCGGTTTTTTGATGAGTGTGTGAGGGGTGTTTTGGTGAGTGTGTGTGTGGTCTTTTGCTGAGTGTATGTGGTGTGATTTGGTGAGTGTTTTGGTGAGTGTGTGTGTGATGTTTTGGTGAATATGTGGTGTGTTTTGGTGAATGTGAGTGGTGTTTTGGTGAATGTGAGTGGTGTTTTGGTGTGGGTGTGTGGGGTGGTTGGTGAGTGTGGGATGTTTTGGTGAAGGTGTGGCATGTTTTGCTGTGAGAGGTGTTTTGGTGAATACGTGAGGGATCTTTTGGTGAGTGTGTGGGGTGTTTTGGTGTGTGTGACTGGTGTTTTGGTGAATGTGCGTGGGGTGTTTCGGCATGTGTGGGGTGTTTTAGTGAGGGTTAGTGACGTGTTTTGGTGAGTGTGAGTGGGATGTTTTGGTGAGTGTGTGGGAGTTTTGGTAAGGATCAGTGGCGTGTTTTGGTGACTGTGTGGTGGGTGTTTTGGTGAGGGTTAGTGGTGTGTTTTGGTGAGTTTGTTTTTGGTGTTTTGGTGAATATGTGAGGCGTGTTTTGGTGTGCATGGGGTATTTTGGTGAATGTGTGAGGGGTATTTTGGTGAATGTGTGAGGGGTATTTTGGTGTTTGTGTGGGGTGTTTTGGTGAATGGGTGAGGGATCTTTTGCGAAGTGTATGTGGAGTGTTG
Organism: Pristiophorus japonicus; assembly: GCF_044704955.1. Lineage (NCBI taxonomy): Eukaryota > Metazoa > Chordata > Chondrichthyes > Pristiophoridae > Pristiophorus > Pristiophorus japonicus. Next base: position 79,081,743 of record NC_091990.1, read on the forward strand.
TGATAAGTGTGCGTTGGGTGTTTTGGTGTGTGTGGGGTGTTTTGGTGAGTGTGTGTGGGGTGTTTTGGTGAGTGTGTGTGGGATCTTTTGATTAGAGTGTTTGGGGGTGCTTTCGTGAATGGTTAGGGAATCTTTTGGTGAATGTGGGATGTTTTGGTGAGTATGTGGGGGTATTTTAGTGAGTGTGTATGGGCTGTTTTGGTGAGTGTGTGGGGGGCGTTTTGGTGAGTTTGTATGTGGTGTTTTGGTGACTCAGTGAGGGAACTTTTGGTGAGTGTTTGTGGAGTGCTATGTGAGTGTGTGTGCGGTGTTTTGTTGAGTGTGTGAGGTGTTTTGGTGAGTGTGTGTGGTGTTTTGGTGATTTTGTGTGGGGTGTTTTGGTGTGCGTGGGGTATTTTGGAATGTGCATTGTGGTTTGGTGAGTGTGTGCGGAGGGTCTTTTGGTGTGTGTGGGCGGTTTTTTGATGAGTGCGTGTGGGGTGTTTTGGCGTGAGGGGTGTTTTGGCGTGAGGGGTGTTTTGCTGAATGTGTGAGGGATTTTTTTGGTGAGTGTGTGGGGTGATTTGGTGAGTGTGTTTGTGGTGTTTTGGTGAGTGTTTGGGGTGTTTTGGTGAGTGTATGGGGTGTTTTGCTGTGTGTGTGAGGTGACTGGGTGAGTGTGGGGTGTTTTGGCGAGTGTATGGGGTGGTTTGGTGAGTGTTTATGGAGGGTCTTTTGGTGTGTGTGAGTGTGGTGTTTTGGTGAGTGTGAGTAGGGTGTTTTGGTGAGCGTTAGTGGCCTGCCTTGGTGAGTGTGTTTTTGGTGTTTTGATGAGTATGTGTGGTGTGTCTTGGTGTGCATGGGATGTTTTAGTGAATGTGTGGCGCGTTTTGATGAATGTGAGTGGGGTGTTTTGGTGAATGTGGGATGTTTTGGTGAGTGTGTGTGGGGGGTGTTTTGGTGAGTGTGTGTGGCATGTTTTGGTGGATGGGTGTGGTGTTTTAGTGAGTGTGTGAGGAGTGTTTTGCTGAGTATGTGTGGTGTGCTTTGATGAATGGGTAAGGGATCTTTTGGCGTGTGTGCGCGGTTTTTTGATGAGTGTGTGAGGGGTGTTTTGGTGAGTGTGTGTGTGGTCTTTTGCTGAGTGTATGTGGTGTGGTTTGGTGAGTGTTTTGGTGAGTGTGTGTGTGATGTTTTGGTGAATGTGTGGTGTGTTTTGGTGAATGTGAGTGGTATTTTGGTGAATGTAAGTGGTGTTTTGGTGTGGGTGTGTGGGGTTTTTTGGTGAGGGTCTGTGGGGTGTTTTGGTGAATGGGTGAGGGGTCTTTAGGCGTGTGTGTGGTGTTTTGGTGAATGGGTGTGTGGTGTTCGGGTGAGTTTGTGTGGTGTGGATTGGTGAATGTGTGGGGAGTGTTTTGGTGAATGCGTGTGGGTGTTTTGGTGAGTTTTTTTGGTCTTATGTTGAGTGTAGGAAGTTTTGGTGAGTGGGGGGGGCTGTTATGGTGAGTGTGTGAGGGGTATTTTGGTGAATGGGTGAGGGGTCTGTTGGTGAGTCTGTGTGTGGTGTTTTGGTGATTGTGTTTGTGGAGTGTTTTGGTGTGTGTAGTGGGTTTTGGTGAGTGTATGTGAGTTGCTTTGGTGTGTATGAGTGTTTTGGTGATTGTGTGTGGTGTTTTGGTGAGTGTGTTTGTGGTGTTTTGGTGAAGGTGTGGCGTGTTTTGGCGTGGGGGTGGTTTGGTGAGTGTGTGTGGAGTGTGTTGGTGAGTTTGTGCGGTATTTTGGTGAATGTCTGCGTGGTGTTTTGGTGAATGTGGGATGTTTTGGTGAGTGCGGAATGTTTTGGTGAGGGTGTGTGGGGTGTTTTAGTGAGTGTGGGATGATTTGGTGAGTGTGGGATGTTTTGGTGAGGGTGTGTGGGGTGTTTTGGTGAGTGTGGGATGATTTGGTGAGTGTGGGATGTTTTGGTGAGGGTGTGTGGGGTGTTTTGGTGAGTGTGTGTGGGGTGTTTTGGTGAGTGTGTGTGGGGTGTTTTGGTGTGTGTTGGGTGTTTTGGTGTGTGTGTGGCATTTTGGTGAATGTGTGGCGTGTTTAGTATGTGTGACGTGTTTTGCTGAATGTTGAGTGTGGGATGTTTTGGTGTGGGTCTGTGTGGTGTTTTGGTGAATGGGTGTGGGGTGCTCGGGTGAGTTTGTGTGGTGTGGATTGATGAGTGTGTGGGTGTTTTGGTGTGTGTGGAGTCATTTTAGTGATAGTGTGTGCCGTGCTTTGGTGAGTGTGTGTGGGGTGTTTGGGTGAGTGTGTGTGGTATGGTTTGGTGAGTGTTTTGGTGAGTGTGTGTGGTGTTGGTGAGTGTGTGTGTGGTGTTTTGGTGTGTGTGTGTGGTGTTTGGGTGTGTGTGTGGGGGGTGTTTTGGTGTGTGTGTGTGCTGTTTTGGGAGTGCGTGTGGAGTTTTTTGGTGTGTGTGTGGTGTTTTGGTGAGTGTGAGTGTGGTGTTTTAGTGAGTGTGTGGTGTGTTTTGGTGAGTGTGTGTGGTGTGTTTTGGTGAGTGTGTGGTGTGTTTTGGTGAGTGTGTATGGGCTGTTTTGGTGATTGTATTTGTGGTGTTTTGGTGAATGTGTGGTATTTTGGTGAGTACGTGTGGGGGGGTCTTTTGGTGAATATGCGAGGGATCTTTTGGTGAGTATGTGGGGTGTTTTGGTGTGTGTGACTGGTGTTTTGGTGAATGTGCGTGGGGTGTTTCGGCATGTGTGGGGTGTTTTGGTGAATGTGTATCAGTGAGTGTGTGTGGTGTTTTGGTGAATGTGTGTGTGGTGTTTTGGTGAATGTGTGGCGTGTTTTGGTGAATGTGTAGCGTGTTTTGGTTAGTATGTGTGGCATCTTTTGCTGAATGTTGAGTGTGGGATGCTTTGGTGTGGGTCTATGTGGTGTTTTGGTGAATGGGTGTGGGGTGTTCGGGTGAGTTTGTGGATTGGTGAGTGTGTGGGTGTTTTGGTGTGTGTGTGGAGTGTTTTGGTCTGTGTGGAGTCATTTTGGTGATAGTGTGTGCCGTGCTTTGGTGAGTGTATGGGTTGTTTTGGTGTGAGTGTGGATTGTTTTGGTGAATGGGTGTGGGTTATTTTGCTGAGTGTGTGTGGTGTTTTGGTAAGTGTGTGGGTGTGTTTTGGTGAGTGTGTTTGTGGTGTTTTGGTGAGTGTGTGGTGTTTTAGTGAGTAGATGTGGGGGGTCTTTCGGTGTGTGTGAGTGTGGTGTTTTGGTGAGTGAGTGGGGTGTTTTGGTGAGGGTTAGTGGCGTGTTTTGGTGAGTGTGAGTGGGGTATTTTGGAGTGTTTGCAGTGTTTTGGTATGTGTGGTGTGTTTTGGTGAGTGTGTGAGGTGTTTTGGGCTGAGGGCTGTTTTGGTGAGTGTGTGAGGGCTATTTATGTGAATGGGTGAGGGGTCTGTTGGTGAGTGTGTGTCGTGCTTTGGTGACTGTGTGTGGGGCATTTTGGTGAGCGTCTGTGGGCTGTTTTGGCGAATGGGTGTGTGTGTTTTGGTGAGTGTGTGATGTGTTTTGGTGTGTGTAGTGAGTTTTGGTGAGTGTGTGGGGTGTTTTGGTGTGTGTGTGGTGTCTTTTGTTGAATGTGTATAATGTTTTGGTGACTGTGTATGTGGTGTTTTGGTAAGTGTGTGTGGTGTGGTTTGGTGAGTGTTTTGGTATGTGTGTGATGTTTTGGTGAATGTGTGGTGTGTTTTGGTGAATGTGAGTGGTGTTTTGGTGTGGGTGTGCGGGGTGTTTTGCTGAGGGTCTGTGGGATGTTTTGGTGAATGGGTGAGGAGTCTTTAGGTGAGTGTGTGTGGTGTTTATTGAATGGGTGTGGTGTGTTCGGGTGCATTTTTGTGGTGTGTGGTGTGGGGAATGTGTGGGGCGTGTTTTGGTGTATGAGGGGTGTTTTGGTGAATGTGTGTGGGGTGTTTTGGTGAGTGTGTGTGGTGTTTTGGTGAGTTTTTCTGGGGTGGTTTGGTGAGTATATGTGGCGTGTTTTGGTGAATGTGTGTGGGGGTGTTTTGATGAGTATGTGGGGGTGTTTTGGTGAGTGTGTGTGGTGTTTTGGTGTGTGTAGTGGGTTTTGGTGAGTGTATGTGGTGTCTTTTGTTGAATGTGTAGTGTTTTGGTGACTGTGTATGTGTTGTTTTGATAATTGTGTGGGGTGTGGTTTGGTGAGTGTTTTGGTATGTGTGTGATGTTTTGGTTAATGTGTGGTGTGTTTTGGTGAATGTGTGTGGTGTTTTGGTGAATGTGTGTGGTGTTTTGGTGTGGGGTGTTTTGATGAATGTGTGAGGGGTCTTTAGGTGTGTTTGTGGTGTTTTGGTGAATGGGTGTGGGGTGTTCGGGTGCGTTTGTGTGGTGTGGATTGGTGAATGTGTGGGGCGTGTTTTGGTGTGTGGGGGTTGTTTTGGTGAATGTGTGTGGGGTGTTTTGGTGAGATTGTCTGGGGTGGTTTGGTGAGTATATGTGGGGTGTTTTGGTGAATGTGTGTGGGGGGTGTTTTGATGAGTGTGTGGGGGTGTTTTGGTGAGTGTGTGTGTGGCGGTTTGGTGTGTGTAGTGGGTTTTGGTGAGTGTATGTGGGGTGCTTTGGTGTGTATGAGTGTTTTGGTGAGTGTGTGGGGTGTTTTGGTGTGTGTGGTGTCTTTTGAATGTGTTTAGTGTTTTGGTGACTGTTTGTGGTGTTTTGGTGAGTGTGTGGGGTGTTTTGCTGAGTGTATACAGTGTGGTTTGGTGAGTGATTTGGTGAGCGTGTGTGTTATGTTTTGGTGAATGTGTGGCGTGTTTTGGTGAATGTGTAGTGTGTTTTGGTATGTGTGGCGTGTTTTGCTGAATGTTGAGTGTGGGATGTTTTGGTGTGGGTCTATGTGGTGTTTTGGTGAATTGGTGTGGGGTGCTCGGGTGAGTTTGTGGATTAGTGAGTGTGTGGGTGTTTTGATGTGTGTGTGGACTGTTTTGGTCTGTGTGGAGTCATTTTGGTGATAGTGTGTGCCGTGCTTTGGTGATTGTATGGGGTCTTTTGGTGTGAGTGTGGGTTGTTTTGCTGAGTGTGTGTGTGGTGTTTTGGTGAGTGTGAGGGTGTGTTTTGGTGAGTGTGTTTTTGGTGTTTTGGTGAGTGTATGGGGTGTTTTGGTGAGTGTATGGGGTGTTTTGCTGTGTGTGGGGTGACTGGGTGAGTGTGGGGTGTTTTGGCGAGTGTATGGGGTGGTTTGGTGAGTGTTTATGGAGGGTCTTTTGGTGTGTGTGAGTGTGGTGTTTTGGTGAGTGTGAGTAGGGTGTTTTGGTGAGCGTTAGTGGTCTGCCTTGGTGAGTGTGTTTTTGGTGTTTTGATGAGTATGTGTGGTGTGTCTTGGTGTGCATGGGGTATTTTGAAGTGTGTGCGGTGATTTGGTGAGTGTGTGTGGGGTGTTTGAGTGAATGTGTGGCGCGTTTTGATGAATGTGAGTGGGGTGTCTTGGTGAATGTGGGAAGTTTTGGTGAGTGTGTGTGGGGGATGTTTTGGTGAGTGTGTGTGGTGTGTTTTGGCCGATGGGTGTGGTGTTTTAGTGAGTGTGTGAGGAGTGTTTTGCTGAGTGTGTGTGGTGTGCTTTGGTGAGTGTGTGCGCGTAGTGTTTTGGTAAGTGTGAGTGAGGTGTTTTGATGAATGGGTAAGGGATCTTTTGGCTGTGTGCGCGGTTTTTTGATGAGTGTGTGAGGGGTGTTTTGGTGAGTGTGTGTGGTCTTTTGCTGAGTGTATGTGGTGTGGTTTGGTGAGTGTTTTTGTGAGTGTGTGTGTGATGTTTTGGTGAATGTGTGGTGTGTTTTGGTGAATGTGAGTGGTATTTTGGTGAATGTGAGTGGTGTTTTGGTGTGGGGTGTTTTGGTGAGGGTCTGTGGGGTGTTTTGGTGAATGGGTGAGGGGTCTTTAGGCGTGTGTGTGGTGTTTTGGTGAATGGGTGTGTGGTGTTCGGGTGAGTTTGTGTGGTGTGGATTGGTGAATGTGTGGGGGGTGTTTTGGTGTCTAGGGGGTGTTTTGGTGAATGCGTGTAGGTGTTTTGGTGAGTATGTGTGGGTCTTATGTTGAGTGTAGGAAGTTTTGGTGAGTGGGGGGGTTGTTATGGTGAGTGTGTGAGGGGTATTTTGGTGAATGGGTGAGGGGTCTGTTGGTGAGTGTGTGGTGTTTTGGTGATTGTGTTTGTGGAGTGTTGTGGTGTGTGTAGTGGGTTTTGGTGAGTGCATGTGGGGTGCTTTGGTGTGTATGAGTGTTTTGGTGAGTGTGTGTGGTGTTTTGGTGAGTGTGTTTGTGGTGTTTTGTTGTGTGTTGGGTGTTTTGGTGAAGGTGTGGCGTGTTTTGGCGTGGGGGTGGTTTGGTGAGTGTGTGTGGAGTGTGTTGGTGAGTTTGTGCGGTGTTTTGGTGAATATGTGCGGGGTGTTTTGGTGAGTGTGGGATGATTTGGTGAGTGTGGGATGTTATGGTGAGGGTGTGTGGGGTGTTTTGGTGAGTGTGTGTGGGGTGTTTTGGTGAGTGTGTGTGGGGTGATTTGGTGTGTGTTGGGTGTTTTGGTGTGTGTGTGGCATTTTGGTGAATGTGTGGCGTGTTTAGTATGTGTGACGTGTTTTGTTGAATGTTGAGTGTGGGATGTTTTGGTGTGGGTCTGTGTGGTGTTTTGGTGAATGGGTGTGGGTGCTCGGGTGAGTTTGTGTGGTGTGGATTGGTGAGTGTGTGGGTGTTTTGGTGTGTGTGGAGTCATTTTAGTGATAGTGTGTGCCGTGCTTTGGTGAGTGTGTGTGGGGTGTTTGGGTGAGTGTGTGTGGTATGGTTTGGTGAGTGTTTTGGTGAGTGTGTGTGGTGTTTTGGTGAGTGTGTGTGTGGTATTTTGGTGTGTGTGTGTGGTGTTTGGGTGTGTGTGTGGGGGGTGTTTTGGTGTGTGTGAGTGTGCTGTTTTGGGAGTGCGTGTGGAGTTTTTTGGTGTGTGTGTGGTGTTTTGGTGAGTGTGAGTGTGGTGTTTTAGTGAGTGTGTGGTGTGTTTTGGTGAGTGTGTGTGGTGTGTTTTGGTGAGTGTGTAGTGTGTTTTGGTGAGTGTGTATGTGCTGTTTTGGTGAGTGTGTTTGTGGTGTTTTGGTGAATGTGTGGTGTTTTGGTGAGTACGTGTGGGGGGGTCTTTTGGTGAATACGTATGGGATCTTTTGGTGAGTGTGTGGGGTGTTTTGGTGTGTGTGACTGGTGTTTTGGTGAATGTGCGTGGGGTGTTTCGGCATGTGTGGGGTGTTTTGGTGAATGTGTATTAGTGAGTGTGTGTGTTGTTTTGGTGAATGTGTGTGTGGTGTTTTGGTGAACGTGTGGCGTGTTTTGGTGAATGTGTAGCGTGTTTTGGTTAGTATGTGTGGCATCTTTTGCTGAATGTTGAGTGTGGGATGCTTTGGTGTATGTCTATGTGGTGTTTTGGTGAATGGGTGTGGGGTGTTCGGGTGAGTTTGTGGATTGGTGAGTGTGTGGGTGTTTTGGTGTGTGTGTGGAGTGTTTTGGTCTGCGTGGAGTCATTTTGGTGATAGTGTGTGCCGTGCTTTGGTGAGTGTATGGGTTGTTTTGGTGTGAGTGTGGATTGTTTTGGTGAATGGGTGTAGGTTGTTTTGCTGAGTGTGTGGTGGTGTTTTGGTAAGTGTGTGGGTGTGTTTTGGTGAGTGTGCTTGTGGTGTTTTGGTGAGTGTGTGGTGTTTTAGTGAGTAGATGTGGGGGGGTCTTTCGGTGTGTGCGAGTGTGGTGTTTTGGTGAGTGTGTGGGGTGTTTTGGTGAGGGTTAGTGGCGTGTTTTGGTGAGTGTGAGTGGGGTATTTTGGAGTGTATGCAGTGTTTTGGTATGTGTGGTGTGTTTTGGTGAGTGTGTGAGGTGTTTTGGGCTGAGGGCTGTTTTGGTGAGTGTGTGAGGGCTATTTATGTGAATGTGTGTCGTGCTTTGGTGACTGTGTGTGGGGCATTTTGGTGAGCGTCTGTGGGCTGTTTTGGCGAATGGGTGTGTGTGTTTTGGTGAGTGTGTGATGTGTTTTGGTGTGTGTAGTGGGTTTTGGTGAGTGTGTGGGGTGTTTTGGTGTGTGTGTGGTGTCTTTTGTTGAATGTGTATAATGTTTTGGTGACTGTGTATGTGGTGTTTTGGTAAGTGTGTGTGGTGTGGTTTGATGAGTGTTTTGGTATGTGTGTGATGTTTTGGTGAATGTGTGGTGTGTTTTGGTGAATGTGAGTGGTGTTTTGGTGTGGGTGTGTGGGGTGTTTTGCTGCGGGTCTGTGGGATGTTTTGGTGAATGGGTGAGGAGTCTTTAGGTTACTGTGTGTGGTGTTTAGGTGAATGGGTGTGGTGTGTTCGGGTGCACATTTGTGGTGTGTGGTGTGGGGCGTGTTTTGGTGTATGAGGGGTGTTTTGGTGAATGTGTGTGGGGTGTTTTGGTGAGTGTGTGTTGGGTGTTTTGGTGTGTGTGTGGCATTTTGGTGAATGTGTGGCGTGTTTAGTATGTGTGACGTGTTTTGCTGAATGTTGAGTGTGGGATGTTTTGGTTTGGGTCTGTGTGGTGTTTTGGTGATTGGGTGTGGGGTGCTCGGGTAAGTTTGTGTGGTGTGGATTGGTGAGTGTGTGGGTGTTTTGGTGTGTGTGGAGTCATTTTAGTGATAGTGTGTGCCGTGCTTTGGTGAGTGTGTGTGGGGTGTTTGGGTGAGTGTGTGTGGTATGGTTTGGTGAGTGTTTTGGTGAGTGTGTGTGGTGTTTTGGTGAGTGTGTGTGTGTTGTTTTGGTGTGTGTGTGTGATGTTTGGGTGTGTGTGTGGGGGGTGTTTTGGTGTGTGTGAGTGTGCTGTTTTGGGAGTGCGTGTGGAGTTTTTTGGTGTGTGTGTGGTGTTTTGGTGAGTGTGAGTGTGGTGTTTTAGTGAGTGTGTGGTGTGTTGTGGTGAGTGTGTGGTGTGTTTTGGTGAGTGTGTATGGGCTGTTTTGGTGAGTGTGTTTGTGGTGTTTTGGTGAATGTGTGGTGTTTTGGTGAGTACGTGTGGGGGGGTCTTTTGGTGAATACGTGAGGGATCTTTTGGTGAGTGTGTGGGGTGTTTTGGTGTGTGTGACTGGTGTTTTGGTGAATGTGCGTGGTGTGTTTCGGCATGTGTGGGGTGTTTTGGTGAATGTGTATCAGTGAGTGTGTGTGTTGTTTTGGTGAATGTGTGTGTGGTGTTTTGGTGAATGTGTGGCGTGTTTTGGTGAATGTGTAGCGTGTTTTGGTTAGTATGTGTGGCATCTTTTGCTGAATGTTGAGTGTGGGATGTTTTGGTGTGGGTCTATATGGTGTTTTGGTGAATGGGTGTGGGGTGTTCGGGTGAGTTTGTGGATTGGTGAGTGTGTGGGTGTTTTGGTGTGTGTGTGGAGTGTTTTGTCTGCGTGGAGTCATTTTGGTGATAGTGTGTGCCGTGCTTTGGTGAGTGTATGGGTTGTTTTGGTGTGAGTGTGGATTGTTTTGGTGAATGGGTGTGTGGTGTTTTGGTAAGTGTGTGGGTGTGTTTTGGTGAGTGTCTTTGTGGTGTTTTGGTGAGTGTGTGGTGTTTTAGTGAGTAGATGTGGGGGGTCTTTTGGTGTGTGCGAGTGTGGTGTTTTGGTGAGTGTGTGGGGTGTTTTGGTGAGGGTTAGTGGCGTGTTTTGGTGAGTGTGAGTGGGGTATTTTGGAGTGCATGCAGTGTTTTGGTATGTGTGGTGTGTTTTGGTGAGTGTGTGAGGTGTTTTGGGCTGAGGGCTGTTTTGGTGAGTGTGTGAGGGCTATTTATGTGAATGGGTGAGGGGTCTATTGGTGAGTGTGTGTCGTGCTTTGGTGACTGTGTGTGGGGCATTTTGGTGAGCGTCTGTGGGCTGTTTTGGCGAATGGGTGTGTGTGTTTTGGTGAGTGTGTGATGTGTTTTGGTGTGTGTAGTGGGTTTTGGTGAGTGTGTGGTGTCTTTTGTTGAATGTGTATAATGTTTTGGTGACTGTGTATGTGGTGTTTTGGTAAGTGTGTGTGGTGTGGTTTGGTGAGTGTTTTGGTATGTGTGTGATGTTTTGGTGAATGTGTGGTGTGTTTTGGTGAATGTGAGTGGTGTTTTGGTGTGGGTGTGTGGGGTGTTTTGCTGAGGGTCTGTGGGATGTTTTGGTGAATGGGTGAGGAGTCTTTAGGTTAGTGTGTGGTGTGGTGTGTTCGGGTGCACTTTTGTGGTGTGTGGTGTGGGGCGTGTTTTGGTGTATGGGGGGTGTTTTGGTGAATGTGTGTGGGGTGTTTTGGTGAGTGTGTGTGGTGTTTTGGTGAGTTTGTCTGGGGTGGTTTGGTGAGTATATGTGGGGTGTTTTGGTGAATGTGTGTGGGGGGTGTTTTGATGAGTGTGTGGGGGTGTTTTGGTGAGTGTGTGTGTGGTGTTTTGGTGTGTGTAGTGGGTTTTGGTGCGTGTATGTGGTGTCTTTTGTTGAATGTGTAGTGTTTTGGTGACTGCGTATGTGGTGGTTTGATAAATGTGTGGGGTGTGGTTTGGTGAGTGTTTTGGTATGTGTGAGATGTTTTGGTGAATGTGTGTGGTGTTTTGGTGAATGTGTGTGGTGTTTTGGTGAATGTGTGAGGGGTCTTTAGGTGTGTGTGTGTGTGGTGTTTTGGTGAATGGGTGTGGGGTGTTCGGGTGCGTTTGTGTGGTGTGGATTGGTGAATGTGTGGGGCGTGTTTTGGTGTGTGGGGGTTGTTTTGGTGAATGTGTGTGGGGTGTTTTGGTGAGATTGTCTGGGGTGGTTTGGTGAGTATATGTGGGGTGTTTTGGTGAATGTGTGTGGGGGGTGTTTTGATGAGTGTGTGGGGGTCTTTTGGTGAGTGTGTGTGTGGTGTTTTGGTGTGTGTAGTGGGTTTTGGTGAGTGTATGTGGGGTGCTTTGGTGTGTATGAGTGTTTTGGTGAGTGTGTGGGGTATTTTGGTGTGTGTGGTGTCTTTTGAATGTGTTTAGTGTTTTGGTGACTGTTTGTGGTGTTTTGGTGAGTGTGTGGGGAGTTTTGCTGAGTGTATGCAGTGTGGTTTGGTCAGTGATTTGGTGAGCGTGTGTGTGAGGTTTTGGTGAATGTGTAGCGTGTTTTGGTGAATGTGAGTGGTGTTTTGGTGCGTTTGTCTGGGGTGGTTTGGTGAGTGTGGAATGTTTTGGTGAGTGTGGAATGTTTTGGTGAGTGTGCTTGTGGTGTTTAGGTGAAGTTGTGGCGTGTTTTGCTGTGAGGGATGTTTTGGTGACTGTGAGTGGTGTTTTGGTGCGTTTGTCTGGGGTGGTTTGGTGAGTATATGTGGGGTGTTTTGGTGTGTGTGTGGGGTGTTTTGGTGAGTGTGGAATGTTTTGGTGAGTGTGGAATGTTTTGGTGAGTGTGGAATGTTTTGGTGAGTGTGCTTGTGGTGTTTTGGTGAAGGTGTGGCGTGTTTTGCTGTGAGGGATGTTTTGGTGACTGTGTGGGGTGTTTTGGTGAATGTGTGTTAGTGAGTATGTGTGGTGTTTTGGTGAATGTGTGTGTGGTGTTTTGGTGAATGTGTGGCATGTTTTGGTGAATGTGTAGTGTGTTTTGGTATGTGTGGCGTGTTTTGCTGAATGTTGAGTGTGGGATGTTTTGGTGTGGGTCTATGTGGTGTTTTGGTGAATGGGTGTGGGGTGCTCGGGTAAGTTTGTGGATTAGAGTGTGTGGGTGTTTTGGTGTGTGTGTGTGGAGTGTTTTGGTCTGCGTGGAGTCATTTTGGTGATAGTGTGTGCCGTGCTTTGGTGAGTGTATGGGTTGTTTTGGTGTGAGTGTGGATTGTTTTGGTGAATGGGTGTGGGTTGTTTTGCTGAGCGTGTGGTGGTGTTTTGGTAAGTGTGTGGGTGTGTTTTGGTGAGTGTGTTTGTGGTGTTTTGGTGAGTGTGTGGTGTTTTAGTGAGTAGATGTTGGGGGGTCTTTCGGTGTGTGCGAGTGTGGTGTTTTGGTGAGTGTGTGGGGTGTTTTGGTGAGGGTTAGTGGCGTGTTTTGGTGAGTGTGAGTGGGGTATTTTAGAGTGTTTGCAGTGTTTTGGTATGTGTGGTGTGCTTTGGTGAGTGTGTGAGGTGTTTTGGGCTGAGGGCTGTTTTGGTGAGTGTGTGAGGGCTATTTATGTGAATGGTTGAGGGGTCTGTTGGTGAGTGTGTGTCGTGCTTTGGTGACTGTGTGTGGGGCATTTTGGTGAGCGTCTGTGGGCTGTTTTGGCGAATGGGTGTGTGTGTTTTGGTGAGTGTGTGATGTGTTTTGGTGTGTGTAGTGGGTTTTGGTGAGTGTGTGGGGTGTTTTGGTGTGTGTGTGGTGTCTTTTGTTGAATGTGTATAATGTTTTGGTGACTGTGTATGTGGTGTTTTGGTAAGTGTGTGTGGTGTGGTTTGGTGAGTGTTTTGGTATGTGTGTGATGTTTTGGTGAATGTGTGGTGTGTTTTGGTGAATGTGAGTGGTGTTTTGGTGTGGGTGTGTGGGGTGTTTTGCTGAGGGTCTGTGGGATGTTTTGGTGAATGGGTGAGGAGTCTTTAGGTTAGTGTGTGGTGTGGTGTGTTCGGGTGCACTTTTGTGGTGTGTGGTGTGGGGCGTGTTTTGGTGTATGGGGGGTGTTTTGGTGAATGTGTGTGGGGTGTTTTGGTGAGTGTGTGTGGTGTTTTGGTGAGTTTGTCTGGGGTGGTTTGGTGAGTATATGTGGGGTGTTTTGGTGAATGTGTGTGGGGGGTGTTTTGATGAGTGTGTGGGGGTGTTTTGGTGAGTGTGTGTGTGGTGTTTTGGTGTGTGTAGTGGGTTTTGGTGAGTGTATGTGGTGTCTTTTGTTGAATGTGTAGTGTTTTGGTGACTGCGTATGTGGTGTTTTGATAAATGTGTGGGGTGTGGTTTGGTGAGTGTTTTGGTATGTGTGAGATGTTTTGGTGAATGTGTGTGGTGTTTTGGTGAATGTGTGTGGTGTTTTGGTGAATGTGTGAGGGGTCTTTAGGTGTGTGTGTGTGTGGTGTTTTGGTGAATGGGTGTGGGGTGTTCGGGTGCGTTTGTGTGGTGTGGATCGGTGAATGTGTGGGGCGTGTTTTGGTGTGTGGGGGTTGTTTTGGTGAATGTGTGTGGGGTGTTTTGGTGAGATTGTCTGGGGTGGTTTGGTGAGTATATGTGGGGTGTTTTGGTGAATGTGTGTGGGGGGTGTTTTGATGAGTGTGTGGGGGTCTTTTGGTGAGTGTGTGTGTGGTGTTTTGGTGTGTGTAGTGGGTTTTGGTGAGTGTATGTGGTGTCTTTTGTTGAATGTGTAGTGTTTTGGTGATTGTGTATGTGGTGTTTTGATAATTGTGTGGGGTGTGGTTTGGTGAGTGTTTTGGTATGTGTGTGATGTTTTGGTTAATGTGTGGTGTGTTTTGGTGAATATGTGTGGTGTTTTGGTTTTTCTGGGGTGGTTTGGTGAGTATATGTGGGGTGTTTTGGTGAATGTGTGTGGGGTGCTCGGGTAAGTTTGTGGATTAGAGTGTGTGGGTGTTTTGGTGTGTGTGTGGAGTGTTTTGGTCTGTGTGGAGTCATTTTGGTGATAGTGTGTGCCGTGCTTTGGTGAGTGTATGGGGTGTTTTGGTGTGAGTGTGGGTTGTTTTGCTGAGTGTGTGTGTGGTGTTTTGGTGAGTGTGAGGGTGTGTTTTGGTGAGTGTGTGGTGTTTTAGTGAGTACGTGTTGGGGGGTCTTTCGGTGTGTGTGTGTGGTGTTTTGGTGAGTGTGTGGGTTGTTTTGGTGAGGGTTAGTGGCGTGTTTTGGTGAGTGTGTGTGTGTTTTGGTTAGTGTGAGGGTGTGTTTTGGTGAGTGTGTGGTGTTTTGGTGAGTGTGAGGGGTGTGTTTTAGTGAGTGTGTGAGGTGTTTTGGGCTGAGGGCTGTTTTGGTGAGTGTGTGAGGGCTATTTATGTGAATAGGTGAGGGGTCTGTTGGTGAGTGTGTGTATCGTGCTTTGGTGACTGTGTGTGGGGCATTTTGGTGAGCGTCTGTGGGCTGTTTTGGCGAATGGGTGTGTGTAGTTGGTTTTGGTGTGTTTGTGGTGTCTTTTGTTGAATGTGTATAGTGTTTTGGTGTCTGTGTATGTGGTGTTTTGGTAAGTGGGTGTGGTGTGGTTTGGTGAGTGTTTTGGTATGTGTGTGATGGTTTGGTGAATGTGTGGTGTGTTTTGGTGAATGTGAGTGATGTTTTGGTGTGGGTGTGTGGGATGTTTTGCTGAGGGTCTGTGGGATGTTTTGGTGAATGGGTGAGTAGTCTTTAGGTGTGTATGGTGTATGGCGAATGGGTGTGGTGTGGATTGGTGAATGTGTGGGGCGTGTTTTGGTGTGTAGGGGGTGTTTTGGTGAATGTGTGTGGGTTGTTTTGGTGAGTATGTGTGTGGTGTTTTGGTGAGTTTGTCTGGGGTGGTTTGGTGAGTATATGTGGGGTGTTTTGGTGTGTGTAGTGGGTTTTGGTGAGTGTATGTGGGGTGCTTTGGTGTGTATGAGTGTTTTGGTGAGTGTGTGATGTTTTGGTGAATGTGTGGCGTGACTTGGTGAATGTGAGTGGGTTTTGGTGAATGTGTGTGGGTGTTTTGGTGAGTTTGTCTGGTGTGGTTTGGTGAGTGTATGTGAGGTGTTTTGGTGAGTGTGTGTGGGGTGTTTTGGTGTGGGTCTGTGGGCTGTTTTGGCGAATGGGTGTGGGGTGCTCGGGTGAGTTTGTGTGGTGTGGATTGGTGAGTGTGTGGGTGTTTTGGTGTGTGTGGAGTGTCTTTTGTTGAATGTGTATAGTGTTTTGGTGACTGTGTATGTTGTGTTTTGGTAAGTGTGTGTGGTGTGGTTTGGTGAGTGTTTTGGTATGTGTGCGATGTTTTGATGAATGTGTGGTGTGTTTTGGTGAATGTGAGTGGTGTTTTGGTGTGGGTGTGCGGGGTGTTTTGCTGAGGGTCTGTGGGATGTTTTGGTGAATGGGTGAGGAGTCTTTAGGTGAGTGTGTGTGGTGTTTATTGAATGGGTGTGGTGTGTTCGGGTGCATTTTTGTGGTGTGTGGTGTGGGGAATGTGTGGGGCGTGTTTTGGTGTATGGTGGGTGTTTTGGTGAATGTGTGTGGGGTGTTTTGGTGAGTGTGTGTGGTGTTTTGGTGTGGGTGTGTGGGGTGTTTTGCTGAGGGTCTGTGGGATGTTTTGGTGAATGGGTGAGGAATCTTTAGGTGAGTGTGTGTGGTATTTTGGTGAATGGGTGTGGTGTGTTTGGGTGCGTTTGCGTGGTGTGGATTGGTGAATGTGTGGGCCGTGTTTTGGTGTATGGGGGGTGTTTTGGTGAATGTGTGTGGGGTGTTTTGGTGAGTATATGTGTAGTATTTTGGTGAGTTTGTCTGGGGTGATTTGGTGAGTATGTGTGGGGTGTTTTGGTGAATGTGTGTGGGGGGTGTTTTGGTGAGTGTGTGTGGTGTTTTGGTGAATGGGTGTGTGTGTTTTGGTGTGTGTAGTGGGTTTTGGTGAGTGTGTGAGGTGTGTTTTGGTGAGTGTGTGTGGTATAATTTGGTGAGTGTTTTGGTAAGTGTGTGTGGTGTTTTGGTGTGTGTGGGGTGTTTTGGTGAGTGTGTGTGGTGTTTTGGTGAGTGTGTGAGGGATGTATTCTCAAGCACAGCGACACAGCGTGGTGTTAGATCTGGTTTTATTTTCTACAGTAAATATAAAAATACAGGGTAGGAGTAGGGGAGATTTCCCTGCTGTGATCGGTGACAGCTACAGTAATATAATAAAATGTTAGAGGCGGGGGAGCAGGAACACACACAGTGCCCCGTCACGCACACTGCTCCAGACCGCCTTCAAAACACACCCATTGGTGGCCCCAGCTCTCCACATACATGGAGCAGAGACTCAGAGTCAGCACACTTTACAGTCACTAGTTTAAATGTTAATTATTTTGTTACAATCTCTCCCACCACACTCCCCTCTCCTTCCCAACCAAGCAGTCAAAGGACAGCGGTGATCTCCAGAGCAGGTTAACATCATTATTTTCCCCCGAGGCACATGTTCCAGGCGCAGTATCTGAGTTGTTGCTGTGATATATACAGTGCTGTACATGTTCACCGGGAAAACATCCCTCAGACACCACGAAGAGGCAAGGACTCCTGAGTAACAGATTCATCGTCCTCCCTTCCCGCATCTCGGGCTGGCCCCAGCTCCCGCTGCTCGGCCTTGTCAGGGTTTGTACCAGGCGGGAAGCAGGGCCCAGTTTGGCCCGTATCTACAGAGGGGGGGGGGGGGGGTGCTGCAGGCACAGCAACGTCGGGTCGGGGGGAGGTGGAGGGGGGGTGTATGGGGAGCTCTGTCCCTCAGTGAAGTGAGTGGATTCAGGCCAAGGAGCCGGAGGAGAGGCCTTTCAATGGATCACACCGGCACTCCGTGTTGGGAAAAGGGGCCGGCACCCATTTACAGTACCCGAGGAGGGGGGCTGGTTAGTGAAATCCAGGGGGTTCGCTTGCGCTCTCTCCGGGGGCTTCGAGGGGGGCAATACCCTGGGATGTTTCAACATTCAGCCAGCTTCCAGCACAGTGTTTATCGGGGAGTGCCAGGCACGGGCTGCAAC